>NC_042997.1:43639331-43681831 GCF_006345805.1 Octopus sinensis
TGACTGACAAGATCACAATCGTCAGCGTACAAAAGTTCCCTAATGAGTGAAGTAAAAACCTTTGTTTTGAATTTCAGTCTGGTCACATTAAAAATATTCTCTGTTGGTCGATATTCTATGTAAATACCCTTCTCAAAGTTTTGAAAAGCATGTGACAACACAACAGCAAAGTATATTGCAAAGAGGGTGGGTGCATCAAGGTCTCCTTGCTTTACACCATTTTCCACGGCAAAGGCATCAGAGAGCCTACCACCAAAGTTAACTCTAGCTTTCATATCTTGATGCAAAGCCCTGATCATGTTTACAAATTTTGGGGGGCAACCTATTTTCCTTAGAATTAACCACAGAGCATTTCGATTAACAGTATCGAATGCTTTGCTCAAATCAACAAAGCAGTGGTATAGAGCAAGATTCTGTTCAATGCACTTTTCTTGGGAGAGAAAAAACAGAAAGAAAGAAGAATAAGAGAGGGAGAATAGAGATAGTTGTAGAGTGCGCATCGGAATTATTAAGATAAAACTTTCTTGGAAATGGATGCATGGCGTTCGATCATATAATAATATAATATAATATAATATAATATAATATAATATAATATAATATAATATATATATGTGTGTGTGTGTGTGCATATATACATACATATATGTACATACCTACATATATATATATATGTATATATACATAAGTATATGGGTAGAGGACGTTAAAAAAACGTGAACAAAATGAAAAGCGAGAACATAAAATAACAAAAACATATATACATATACGACTATTTTAACGAAGTCGCATCTTGTCCCAACGTTCGAAACGCGGAGTAGATAAAACAGGGGACAACTGATGAAGGGATTGTTCTTTATGTTGCTTGTCTCGCTTCTCCATTTGTTTATATCGTGGTTCGAAAAAAAAGTTCGTTTTCCATGTTTTGTTTTTTATTTTCTCGTTTATCATTTTGTTCACGTTTTTCTGACGTCCTGTGTCCATATATATATATATATATATATATATATATATATATATATATATATATAAATATACATGTGTGTGTGTGTAGGTATATACATATATGTATTATATATGCAAATGCATATATTATTTATATTATTATATGATCGAACGCCACGCATCCATTTCCAAGTAAGTTTTATCTATATATACTCATATATATATATATATATATATATATATATATATATATATATATATATATATATATATATATACATACACACACACACACATGTATATATACATACATAATATACATCTATATATATATATACACATATGTACACATATATACATGCATACGTACATATATATATATATACATATATATTTACGTATATATATACACACATATATATACATATATATACATATATATACATATATATATATATATACATATATATATACACATATATACATCTATATATATACATACATATTTACACATATATAGATACACATATATACATGCATACATACATACACGCATACAACATACATATATACATATATGTATACATCAGGACAGATCGTTAGCCACTAGACACACTTTTTTCTCTCCTTGTTTCTCTCCTTTTTCCTGTGTCCCTTTCTGTGGAAGAGCGTAGGCTCGAAACATAAAATACTTTTTCTATCCCTGAGCGTTATACTAATACACCTGTTTGTTTTGTACACCTGTCTTCGTCTTTTGTTTTTTTCGTAAACTCTCCCTATATATATATATATATATATATATATATATATCTAATGTAGGATAAAATTTTTTCGAAATTTTATTAAAAAAATACCTTTAAAGGTTAAATTTTAAAATAACTTATAAAATAAGGGCAAAAGAAAAATTCTAATGCCAAATATGCCGAAAATAGACAAATTGTCAATAACCATTATAATTTATATTTTATGCGTCTCGAAACAAGCCGATAGAAATTTCTAAAAAGTTCCGTTATTACCGTATTGGTCCCAATTTCAAAATTAATTCATAGGAATTAGTGCTTGCTTTTTCCATGGGTATGAGTAAGTATTTCATTTGGGACCAATACGGTAATAACGGAATTTTTTAGAAATTTCTATCGGCTTGTTTCGAGACGCATAAATTATAAATCATAATGGTTATTGACATTTTGTCTATTTTCGGCACATTTGGCATTAGAATTTTTCTTTTGCCCTTATTTTCTAAGTTATTTATAAATTTAATCTTTAAAGGTATTTTTTAATATGCTGACCATTGATAAAATTTTTTTCGAAAAAATTTTATCCTACATTAGATATATATATATATATGTAGTGAATCTTGCATGCATGATCCACCATACCCAAATTTAAATTAACACTGCAACAGAACTTTTCCCACGATGGGACAATGGTTTTTCTCTGACAGCAGTTTTACATCTTCCAGATGCCTTTAGCTAGGCCGAAATAATGTCTTCACCACTTGACCCTTTCTAACTTCTTCTACTTTACCAAAAGCTAGAATAGAGATAACAAGACCACCAACTAAATCTATTGTTCTCAGTGATATATCTATCCTTCTGGATAGTTATATAAGCCAGCACATCCCAAGCAAAAATTAGTTTGTCACAGTCGTGACGACTCAACGAAGTTAGTCATCTTGGTGACAAACTCGTGAGTTGAGAGAGAGCTAATATCAGTTAGTGAACCGACCACTAGAATCATGGAGGCAGGCAGACAAAACGGCCAGAGGGAAAAAGAAAGACAACGTCCCACACTCTCTCACTCTCACTAGCTCTAATTCTGTTCTCTCACAACATCATTCTATCTCTCTCTGTATTTAATACTAAACAGTGAAGAGGACACAAACACAAACTTTACTTCGGATGCATTTGGATTTATAATAAGCTGTTCGTCGAGGCAAGGTATTGTGACGTAACGGTAAATAAATACTTCCTTAAAACTTCATGCATTGTTCATCTTTCACATCCTACAGTTAGCAATTATAACAACAAATCTTTATCGTTACAATTGGTGACCCGTGAAAAAGAATTGCTGCCTTCTGAAACTGCATTACCAACAGTCACAACTGTCAACACCGAGCAAAAGAATCGATGCCTTTTGAAGCTGCATTACCAACAACTTGGTGAACCCGTGTAAAGAGAATTACTACCTTCCGACGCTACATGTCGCTGCATTTTTACTGATTCGAACTAAAGGACTAGAATATCTACAGTCACTAAACCAAAGGAAAACGAATGACAACCTTCGTCACCACCAAAATGCACCCTCCATCGACCTGCTACAGAGAGCACTATTCTGCGATGCAATCTACAATGCACTTCACAACAATGCAACACAGCCGACGCATAGAAACTTCAAGCATTACGTGACCAATACTGTCTAACAGAGAAACTTAATATCATTTGCCACTCCTATCTTGAACAAAAGAAATTAACTTATTTTGACCCGGTGGCACATGTCCCAGTAATTTCTCATAAATTTACAGTCAGACTCTCTCCTAATATACTAGTTGAGTGAGAAATAGCTAATGTCGTAAGTAGAAAATTTTCAATAAATTAAAATATGAGGAGAGGAAAACGTTGGCTCATTGCTTAATGTTAATTAAATTTCGTTGTGGTAAAAGGCAACTACACCAGAATTTCAATAGCTTTAATTTTGTATTGTATATGCAATAAGAAAGTGGTAATTTGATAATAAATTTTAATCTAATCTGATATTTGGCAATCCAGCAGTTATTCTAGATATGTTTCATGCTTATATACCCTATTCAGCAATGCAAAAGTTTTCCCAGTGCTTACCTGATCTAAAGATAACGGTTTATTTATATCTTGATGTACATAAAATTACAGGAGCATACCACTAGTACTTAATGAATAGTAACTGTTATCAGAATTCAGTGATTGTCATAAAGTATGCCATGGGCAATGGAAATCCTACAGCTATTATCAGTCAACCAATTTTAATTCACTAATGAATACAGTTAACTAAGGGTCAAATGAATGAAAACTTAGACCTGGATATGAAATCCGGTTTTTTTTCCGCCAGAAAAAGAATGGCGGTACCTATAGTCTTATTTCAAGAAACAGACGGACAATGAGAGGAAGTTGTACTTAGACTATTGCTTGCTCATAAGGGCTGAGTGACAGCGTAAAAGTGGACAATAAGTAAATCCTATCATCACACAGCAGGAGTGGTACTTCCAATGGACTGTTACACTGTCTTGCTTACACCTTCTTGCTTACAAATTTGGTCCACCCTCCCCAAAGCTTCATGAAAATTCGGTGGATCAACATAGATTTTATTAGCACAAATCAAGGGAGCTTAACAGCTTTAATGAGCTTCAGTTCTTTATTCAATCACCACCTTCTATTTACCTGTCTGTGTGAAACTTTTCTTACACTTTTCCATTTAATTTCTGGATTTTCTTGAATCAACTGGGTACGAAACTATCGCTTGAATATAATAATTTAAGCCCCAGTTGCTGCTCTGGATTAGATATAGTAGGTCATATTTCTATAAATATAGTTAATATATCTCCTATCTCCTACTGTGGTGTCATCATAGGAGATATTTTAGCCCTTTGCCTGTCCAAAGCATTTCCATAATTGATCCTAAACGTCCATGCTTGCTTTCAGATTTTTAGTTAGCTCCTGTTCCATTCGTTCTGAATAGTAAAAAGCCTTCCTTTCGTAGGTCCCAAGTCACTTTGGTGTCTGAAAAGAAGAGAAAAAGGAACGTGTATCACGTATGGTGCATGGACGCTAGGGAAATAGGTTCAGTATATCACTTGCGATACACAGGAAAGGCAAAGAGTTAATGCTCGTTTTCCTTTGTTAACAATTTATAATATCTCTTGTTCAGGTGAACTTGATATAAATACATTTCAGAATAATCTTGGTCTAACGCAAATTGAAAGTCCAGCAACCCGAACAAGTGGAAATATAACGTCATGCCTCAGTTTTGTTATTAGAGGCACATCTGATATCATTATGCAGAAGTTAAGTTAATCCTCTGATCTGCACCTCTGATCACGTAGTGATTTTTGGTTCATTTCAGCCGTTGATTTCTTGTCTTCTAATACAATATTTCTAATTGTCAATGATTCTATTTCTCTAAATTACTCTCCTGTATTTATTGGAATTTAATTCTTTCCTGGAATAAATTCAAAATAATTTATTTTGACAAATTCAAATGTTAATTCTTGATCAAAACGAAGGCACTCTAGGAATCGTTTTCCTGTGAGTAACCGTTTTTCAATGCAACTAAACGTAAAGCTGACAATGTAGGAACTTTGGAATTACATGCATCTAACAAATTACACAATTTCTAACTTGCTTTGGCCAAAGTTAGGTAATTAATGACATGATTATGTTAGAGGCAATAAAGCTATGAATTTCTAATCACTAGTACCAATGTATCCGCTAGGATGAAATAAACCCTATAAATTGGCACAAGTTAGCCTCATATCTTGGCAAGAAAGCTTCTGCGTCCATTCCGCCGCTTGTATATAATAACATTACCACCACAGAGCCACACACCAAGGCTAATCTTAATTATTACCTGTAAAGAATCTATCAGATCCGCAGCCTTCTTTGAACTTCTTTCTGCTAACCATAAACTTCTATCAGATATGTCTTTTCCGTTCAGGATATTGAAGAAATTTAGCATTCACGCGATTGCTCCGTACCCACGAAGCCAGGTGGAATTAGAAACTCGGTTGATGTAGCTCACTGTCTACACCTTTGTTTTTACTATTCTGTCAATCAATTAATAAAGGTAAAATTCCTGCAGAATGGAGGTCTGCCATTGATTTACCAATCTTCAAATATATAGACTGTAAATCCGATCCTAACAGCTTCAGACTTTTATTTCAAACGTTGAAGTTATCACACTTCCAGGGGCACACTTACTGTATTGATTTGTTAATTGGTGAATGTATTTCTGACTTTAACCTATTTTTTAGTCTTTCCGCGAAGAACCTTGTCTCTTCACCAATTACTTCAAACGTTGGCAAACTGCTACAGCATTTAATCAATTACGCAATCTTGGATTTCTCATGCTCTAATAATTTGATTTCCTCTTCTCAATTTAGATTTCTACCTCTCCACTCAACCACAGATCAACTCAGCCTATTTATTCGCCAAACGTCTTATCTTCCCAATAAAAGTGCTGCCTCTATCGTTCTTCTTCATTTGGCTGCAGTTTTGTTTTTATAAATATTGTACTGCAGCTGTTATTCAAAATTTTATTTACGGAATTCAAGGTCGTCTTTTTAGATGATGAGACAACTTTCTCCTCGGAAAACACGTGGGAATGGACGCATGAAAGTTAAATAAAAACGAGGTGAGGGATGACTTTATACAATGAATATACTCAGCAAGTCAAATGCATGTGGGTGCAAATACTTCTCAATTTCCAGGACGTGCTTTTTTTTGCATGTTCAATGCCTTGTAATACATTTTTAGCTATCTTTTGTTATGTTTTTATCAATAAATAGTTACTTCTTTATTTATTATATTTCTGTATTATATTTTATTTAGTTGTCATAATATACTATACAGTATAGATTAATTTACAGTATACTACAGAGGAAGGATGGTTCAGTATTCTCGTTGAATACATGGAAGTTAGGGAATGGCATAGTAGCCACCGAGTGGCTTTATGAAGACTGATGTAACGTCATGTGACGTTAAGTTGAGTGTGTCCATGGATACAGATTCTCGCATTTCTCTGCATTCGCTTCAAATTTTGGCACAAGGTCAACAATTTGAAGGAGAGGGTAAATCGATTAGATCGACCCCAGTACTCAACTGGTACTTATTTTATCGACCTCAAAAGGATGAAAGGCAAAATCAACTACGGCAGAATTTCAATTCAGAACGTAGCGACGGACGAAATGCCGCTAAGCATTTTGTCCGGCGTACTAACGATTCTGCCAGCTCGCTACCTTCGCACTTTCATGCATTTGGGAGAAGATTGAGTGAAGTTGCTATTTTGTTCATTGTTTGAGGTGATGTGTTTCGAGAAAACTCTGCAGATCAGATGGGGGGGGGCCTGCGGAATGAACGAATACGTCTGGAAAGCGATGGTAGCAGAATGAAAGTTTACTACGATGGTCAGACTGCAAAAATTGCAATACTATGGCCACGTTACGGGTGGGAGAACAAAAAACAGCTTCGCGAAAGATAAAGACGAAGATGGAGCTATGACGTCAAAGACAGAATGAGAAGGATCCTGAAGAGTTGTGGCTATTTCTAAGGGTCTGACCTTCAGTCAGGATGGGCATATTCCTTCCTTCCTTCTTTCAGTCAGTCATTGTTGTCGTAAAATAATACAGAATTTACCAGTAAGCTTGTAATTGATTTTAATATAATTATGGTGTAACATGAACCATTCTCACTTATCAATCTTGCAAAGTGTGTCGTTTGAATCAGTGTCAGTAAGTTAACTGGGCATAGCAGAGATTATGAGATAGGTGCTCTTCTACTGCCCTACATTTTCTTCAATCATGAATCAGCCCCAAAGAAGTGAGTATTATTTTGTATTTTTCCTTAGCAAGAAAGTGATGCTATTGAATTATGCCTCTTCCTCACAAAGTGGCACTGCTGGGGATCGTAGAGGACTTAACTTATTTCCAGAATTTTCACTAAGGGTGTTATGATAGTTTTGGAACAACAGCCTCTGGAACGTAGTGCTGCTGTCGTTGGTTATCCTGCAGTCAACTGCTCTTTCTTTCACTGCATTTTCAGGTCCTCTGGACAGAAAGCCCTTAAATGGCTTTTACTTCATATGTGTGAAGACTGGGTTGTCTTTTCTGGACCACGAGTTTCATTGTTCGTGTTTCTGCACTCACGACAGAACACAACGCCGGATTGACTGTGCGGCGTTAAGGAGTTATAACGGCTTGCAAATCCATGTTGACTCCACTCAAATACCTGTCCTTGTCGCCTCTGCACGAACAACTCGTCCTTCCTGTGTTGCAAAGGTAACTATGAGTTAATAAATCAATAATATTCCAAATTAAGGCGGCGATCTGGTAGGACCGTTAGCACGCCGGGCAAAATTTTTTGCGGCATTTCATCCGTCTTTATGTTTTGAGTTCAAATTCTGCAATGGTCTACTTTGCTTTTTTTCCTTTCGGGGTCGATAAAATAAGTACCAGTTGAGCCCTGGAATCGATGTAATCGACTTGCCTCCTCCATCAAAACTGATGACTTTGTGCAGAAATGGGAAACCAATAATATCCCCAAATATCTCTAACAGTTACCTTCGTGTTGCACTGACCCGGGGAGGCGCAATGGCCCAGTGGTTAGGGCAGCGGACTCGCGGTCATAGGATCGCGGTTTCGATTCCCAGACCGGGCGTTGTGAGTGTTTATTGAGCGAAAACACCTAAAGCTCCACGAGGCTCCGGCAGGGGATGGTGGTGATCCCTGCTGTACTCTTTCACTACAACTTTCTCTCACTCTTACTTCCTGTTTCTATTGTACCTGTATTTCAAAGGGCCGGCCTTGTCACTCTCTGTGTCACGCTGAATATCCCCGAGAACTACGTTAAGGGTACACGTGTCTGTGGAGTGCTCAGCCACTTACACGTTAATTTCACGAGCAGGCTGTTCCGTTGATCGGATCAACCGGAACCCTCGTCGTCGTAACCGACGGAGTGCTAGAAGAAGAAGAAGCATTGACCCATGTATTGCGGTATAAACCTATTTCTAGTGGCCGTTTGCCTCGCCCTTGGTACTAAAATGTAGGTACACATTCCTGCAGACTATGTTTCGCTCGATGGGTAAGATCTGTCCCGCACTTCAGCCAAAGTGTCCTTCAGTCCAGTCTTAGTGACCATATGGCAGAGACATATCAATTTTTTCCTTGTCTGTTCTTCGACGAATTCATCAAACAAAGAGACAGAGTCTCTGATAACACATTTCTGTGCTTTTCCCAATTATCAGTCGTCTTCTGTAGAATACTAACGTGCAAGTTCCATTGGCCACATTATTTATCTATTTACAATCAACATCTTAAAGAAATTATGAGAAACACGGTAACGAAGTAGAAATAAAATATGTTGCCAAGATAGACTCGATCTGTTTTCTTTAAATTTTTATTTATTTATCGTATCTTCATTAAGATTCTTTTCTACTCTAGGCACAAGGCCCGACATTTTGGGAGAGGGGGCCAGTCGATTAGATCAACTCCAGTATGCTATTGGTACTAATTTATCGACCTCGAAAGTATGAAAGGCAAAGTCAACCTCGGCGGAATTTGAACTTATAACGTTCAGACAGACGAAATACCTATTTCTTTACAATCCACAAGGGGCTAAACACAGAGAGGACAAACAAGGACAGACAAACGGATTAAGTCGATTACATCGACCCCAGTGCGTAACTGGTACTTAATTTATCGACCCCGAAGGGATGAAAGGCAAAGTCGACCTCGGCGCAATTTGAACTCAGAACGTAGCGGCAGACGAAATACGGCTACGCATTTCGCCCGGCGTGCTAACGTTTCTGCCAGCTCGCCGCCTGGTATCTTCAGTAAGATTCAAATTAAGATTAGTTACGGATGACCAGGTAGCGGTATTTAGTTTCATCCATTTATATTGTGTGTAGAAATTCCACCGGAGACATTTTGTCTATGAATCCTCTAGAGTCCTTTCACAAAGAATATATATATATATATAAAACTTTGATAGGTTTCGGCCGGTATAGGCCCAGGCCATGTTTAACTCAATAGCACCACCTGGTGAAGTATTTTAGTCATATATGGGGCACTGTGGCCCACTCTAGCAAAACGTTATTATTGTTGGAGACATATCTGGGTGTAGGAGGTTGGTCCGGGATTTTTTGTCCAGTGAACATTTGAATTTAATGAGATTCGTTTCCTTTTTGATGTATTTTGGTATGGCATTAAAGAGAGCTGGAGCGGTTCAGGTAAAGTAATTGTGACGTAATGTTGCTATGTGTACCGAGTTCGATTTTTGTAGTAGGCGGGTAGCACGGGGGCCAACGGTAATGTATATTACTGGAGTCGTTTTAACTGAACGTCTCCGAAATTCGTGGTCGCATGCAAATATTAGAAATCAATGATTTTGTAACGGGCGGGTAGCCAGGAAAGTATAATAGAGTGGTTTCCCTTGACTCGCTTGCCAGCACGAAGATCAACATTTTACTGGGTGAATCTTCGAAAGTTACGTTGTTTCTGTTTCTTTCAAAGTCAGTGTGACCAAGTAACTAAAATTAAGGGTTGAAATAGAGCCACAGACTTTGCTTACCATGGGTCTACTTTCTATTCTACAGTAGCCAGACTATATAGACAATTTATAGAAAATATTTCAGGGACCGGAGTGACAGCTTAAGAAGACAACAACGACGACGATAACAACAAAACAACATTATTACAAAACAAAAGCTGGTACTTATATTGATAATGCTGATCCGACACAGCGATAATGCTAATAATGAAAAATAATTGACGAAATAATGAAGAGATAATAATTCATTATGTTGAGTGACAGAAAGAGCAGCGTGCTCAGACTAAATGCGTCAGAGTATTTAGTAATAATCTATTAAGTTCTTATTTCAGATCTCATTGTATTAAAATTTTATTTTTCATTCACCCGTGAGTCGATAAAATAAGTACCAGCCATGAGCTGAGAGATCGACTCGGTCGAATCTACATATTGGCAGAGTCGATAAAGTATCTGACAGAATGCTTCGCAGTATTTGTTTCGACTATCTGCGCTTTGAGTTCAAATCCTATCAAAGTTAAGTTCTCATCTCTCAGCGTCGATAAAAAAAGGGTATCAATGTAGGGAGGTGGAGTAGCAGAATTGTAAGAACTTTGGACTGGATGCTTTGAGTATTTGCTCCGGCTTTTTACGTTCTGAATTCAAATCACAGCATGGCCGATATGTGTGGTATGTTTAACACCATACCCGGTTTAATACCACCACCTAACACCTCGGGTGCTTTTAGCAGAGTCCACTGTGTTGCAAACACTTGGACCAGGTTTCCAGTTTGAAGATACCTTCTTACCTCCCACGCATCAGTCTAGGCTTGTAATGTGTCTTGAGAACTGCCTCCCCTTCTGACTAAAATATAAAGAATGCAACTTGTTAATGTGAGGAGAGAGCCTCTACGACAAGTATTGGCAATCTCTTTCGAGAAGTGGGCCGCATAAGACGTGGATCATCATCCGGCGAGCAGCACTACTTGAAAATTTCAAAGTAAATTTCGTTAGGCGTACCATTCAGAAAGTAACGTAGGCCGCAGGTTGCCCGTGGCTACTTTACGAGCTCCTTTGACTAGCTAGAAATAGCAGCCAACTATCCCTCTCTTCTTCTCTTCCTCTCCCTTTCTCTCCTCTATCACTCACACTCTACTCCCCCTCTCTGCTGCTCTCACCCCACTCTTTCTCCCTCTCTCCCCGTCTCTCTTAAATCACAAAGGACATATTGGATTAGCAAACTATATCCGACTGGGGGTGACCTGAAATTTAAAAAAAACAACAACCAATGTATGAAGAGAGGTGAATATCATGGAATCGATGTTGGTTCCCAAAGAGCCGAATTTGCGATCCAGTTTTGATTTCTGATGGTAATATTTCACTTCTTTAAGGCGGCGAGCCTTGTGTCAAAATTGCTGGCTTTGTGTCAAAATTTGAAATCACTATTTCACTTCAATAAGACGGTTAGCTGGCAGAATCGTTAGCGTGCAGGGCAAAATGCTTAGCAGCATTTCGTCCGTCGCTACGTTCTGAGTTCTAATTCTGCCGAGGACTTTGTCTTTTATCCTTTGGGATCGATAAAATAGGTTCCAGTTGAGCACTGGGGTCGATGTAATCGACTTATCCCACCCTCAAAATTGCTGGCCTTGTGTCAAAATTTGAAACCGATATTTCTCTTCGATAATGTTATTGCTACCACTGGAAAGCACATTAATACACATAAACAGAAGGCTTAAATATACATACATACATACATACATACATACATACATACATACATACATACATACATACATACAAACATATATACTTACATACATACATACATACATACATACATATATACATACATACCTACATACATACATACTACATACATACATACACACATACATACATACATACATACATACATACATACATACCATACATACATACATACCTACCTACCTACATACATACATACATACATACATACATACATACATACCTACATACATACCTACATACATACCTACATACATACATACATACATACATACATACATACATACATACATACATACATACATACATACATACATACATACATACATACATACATACATACATACATACATACATACATACGTACATACATACATACATACATACATACATACATACACACACACACATACATACATACATACATACATACAACCCCCTCCCCATACGCGTGTATACATATGTATGGGTGTATATATGTAATGAATTACACGGTCGGGAAATAAGGAATGAAGTTTGGTTTATGAGGTTAATGTTGAATTCAAGTTACTCAGATTTGCGATCGGAACGATCCTGCGGTGAGAAGAGCTTCTTAAATTAATCTGAGAAAATGGTACATAGTAAGAGTGATATGATGTGGCATGCAGTTGCCGAATTCATAGGAGTAAAAGTTTGTGTTGTAGTAACAAAACATTAGCAAGCAATTGGAGAGAGAGATATTCCTTAATTTTACCAATGTGTTTACCGTTTTACGGAGGCGCAATGGCCCAGTGGTTAGGGCAGCGGACTCGCGGTCGTAGGATCGTGGTTTCGATTCCCAGACCGGGCGTTGTGAGTGTTTATTGAGCGAAAACACCTTAAAGTTCCACGAGGCTCCGGCAGGGGATGGTGGTGATCCCTGCTGTACTCTTTCACCACAACTTTCTCTCACTCTTACTTCCTGTTTCTGTTGTACCTGTATTTCAAGGGGCCGGCCTTGTCACTCTCTGTGTCACGCTGAATATCCCCGAGAACTATGTTAAGGGTACACGTGTCTGTGGAGTGCTCAGCCACTTACACGTTAATTTCACGAGCAGGCTGTTCCGTTGATTCGGATCAACCGGAACCCTCATCGTCGTAACCGACGAAGTGCTTCCACTTACTGTTTTACAGATAAAACTGTCTGGACAGAATCAGCATAAGCTCTAGAATATGAACTCGGAGTTTTAGAATCTAGTGTCTTATGGTCATTATGTTATTCATATTAATGATAATGAAATCATCGGGTCCCGTTATTTGATCGTTAATTAAATCTTTCAGAAACAATGTAGCTAGAAATGTAAGAGTTGTTTCCCTTGCAACACGAACTCTGACTTGCACAGTTTCAATATAAAAATGTTGTCGGTGATTATTTTCTCAACGGTTCATGTAAAAGTAGTTAATAAATCTGGCATGATTTTTATCTTTCTTTTACATCGAGAATGTTTTTGTCACGTTGTTAACCCATCTTTGCACTTGCATTTGTCATATTTCTGGCTAACATGTATCTCAGTTTTTCCACGACTTATATTTGGTCATTTTTCCATGTGTGTCAACTGGTAATCTTCGATATGAGTAATTACGAAACGGAAGAAGATTAGGAAAGAACCAAAAGATGACCTGGAGAATTTTTCGTATCCTACTGCTTTAGAAGTCGTAATGGTGATTTTAATTGCAGCACTGCCGTTCACTCTAAGGATTACTGAAAGACGAATGCACACCTCTGAACGAACCTCCACATCTTTTCTACAATAGGTGCGAGACCCGAAATTCTGAAGAGACGGCTAGTCAGTTGCATCGACTCCAGTGCTCAGTTAGGACTTATTTTATCGACCCCAAAAGAATGAAAGGCAATGTTAACTGCAGTACAATTTGAATTCTGAACGTAAAACTGGGGAAAATGCCACTAAGTCGCTTTCGATTTCAAATTTAGGCACAAAGTCTGCAGTTTTGGGGAAAAGGAATTAAGTTGATTACTTCGACCCCAGTATTTGACAAATATTTTATTTTGTCGATAGGATGAAACACAAAGACGTCAGCGGAGTTTGAATTCAGAGAATAATAATTCGGAAGACATATCGTAAAGTAAATTTTCCGCCACTCTAATGATTCTGCCAACTCGCCGCATTACGAGCTTCGATAATATCAAAGCTCAATATACACAACACTTTGGTGATGTTCATAGTTTCACGAGAAGTAATTGAAAGGAATTAGATTGATAACATATTTATATACTTTCTTTACGAAAAAGAAACCATTTAATGTTTTTTTAAAGTAGAGTTTACCATAAAGCCGTGTTGCACGTTTCCACGAGACTTAAACTACAATTGAATAACAAAGGGAGGAATGGATAAATGTTTGGAATGTTGTAAAGATAAATGAAACCCTAAACTTCAGGTGGGGAACTCGCAGCATTAATCCGCGTTGCAACCTTCTGAAAAAGGGGATCATCATAATGGTGTATATAATTCTATTTCAATTAAAGTTTTCTTTTTAACTATTTGCGCATTTTAGAAATAACCATATATATATATATATATGATAAAAAGTTGAGTGTGTGTATATATATATATATATATATTATATATATATATTATATTATTATATATATATATATATTATTATATATATATATATTATATTATATATTATATATATATATATATATATATATCTTTATATATAAAAGTAAGGTTGTGTGTCTGTCTACTCCGATTTAGATTCCTAACTACTCCAACATTTTGGGGTGCAGTTTAACCCAAACCGGGTATTTTATAGTCGTGATTCATATCGAGCCCTTCTGGGTATTAGCGCGCGTCTACGATGAGTCTACGATTTTAAAAAATAATTTACCATCATTTTTTCCATTTTAATGCATATTTTTTTTAATATAAGGGAAGTAACTCTCTAAAAATGACTACGATGAGTCAACGATTTAAAAAAAATTTACCATCATATTTTTTCCATTTTTTAATGCATTTTTTGCTATTTATTTACTATAACTCTCTAAAAATGCTTTATAGTTATTTCCCTTACAAACCCGAGCAACGCCGGGCGATACTGCTAGTATATATATATATATATATATATATATATATATAATAAATAGTAAGACCACCAGAGTGAATGGCGGTAGGCTATTTTAACATTGGGGAGTTGCCTCTCTTCTTTGAATCACAGAATACCAATAAGACAAAGCACTTGGTATGGCGGTTTGCATGATTGTTTCCAAAGACTCTTTGTGAGCTTTCTAAAAAATGCAGAAGCCTGTCTGAAGTGGTTTAGAATCTCCTCATCCTGTGTACATTCACTGGAAATGATACTGGTATCTGAATTTGGAGTGAATGGTTAGTTATTAAAGCTGTACTGACAAAACAGACGAACTGAGGGTGGTGCAGTGTGTCATCAACAGATAACTTCAGGGGTTTTTTAATGTTACCTATCAGGCCCGTAGAACCGGAGCTGTGACCTTTTAAAAGGGAGTATTAGCTCGACCTGGAACGATTACCTGATCCCTGATCTGAGGTGCGCACCATATCAAGTAAGGTTACTCATGTGAAAATTCGGAGGAACCTCTTTTTGGTATATTTATTTGTTTAAAAATGAAAATGCGAAAGAATTTAAATCTTCAAAATAGCGAATGACATTTCTTTGCGGTGCTTACGTGAACGGACAAAAACAGAAGTTTCTCATGATTGGAGAAAGTAAAAACCTTTTGGTATTTTAAAGATATCAAAAGCTTCCTTGAACAATACTGTTCTAATGTAAATGCATAGATGACTATGTAACGGTTAAAATTGATTTGTATACAATATTATCAATTGTCGGAGTCAGCTGATGTGACGATAAGAGTTATTAAAATGGCAAGTTGTAAGATGTGTAAGATGATCAATGCATGAATGTTTTAAGGAAGTATTTATTTACCGTTACGTTACAATACCTTGCCTCGACGGGCAGGTTTTGATAAATCCAAAGCATGCGAAAGTTAGATGCGGTAGAATGTTTGAGTTTGGGTCCTCTTCATTGTTTAGTAGTAAATGCAGAGAGAGAGATAGAATGATGTTGTAAGAGAACAGAATAAGAGCCAGAGAGAATTGTAGGGTGTGGGACGTTGCTGACAGTAAACTTCATTTCTCCCTCTGACCAAAGTTCTAGCTGGTCAGCCAGACTACGTTCTCCCTGAATTGTCACCGAGTGGTGACTAACTGATTTTAGCTTGAAGTATTCTTGCTTTTATAACTATCCAGAAGGCTAGATATATCATTAAGAACAATAGATTTAGTTGGTGGTCTTGGTATCTCTATTCTAGCTTTTGGTGAAGTAGAAGAGGTTAGAAGGGTCAAGTGGGGAAGACATTATTTCGGCCTAGCTAAAGGCATCTGGAAAATGTAAAACTGCTGTCAGAGAAAAACCATTGTTCCATTGTGGGAAAAATTCTGTTGCAGTGTTAATTTAGATTTGGCAATGGTGGATAGAATCCACTTCATGCATGCAAAATTCACTACAACTACAGTCATTTTTAGTTATTGAATAAAAAC
This sequence comes from Octopus sinensis, assembly GCF_006345805.1. Lineage (NCBI taxonomy): Eukaryota > Metazoa > Mollusca > Cephalopoda > Octopoda > Octopodidae > Octopus > Octopus sinensis. The sequence continues at coordinate 43,655,868 of NC_042997.1, forward strand.
GAAAAATTGCTTTCTTAGCTGACAATTACATGGTTAGCAGAAAGGATTTTTCTTGATGAAACGACAAAGGAAATTTCTCGCCTTAAAACATTCAGTCGTTAATTCAACCGAGTGACCAAAGTATCATATGAGCATTAAAAGGTTTCTATCGAAGAGAAAATTCTACAAGAAATTTATCCGATTTCGATGTTATTCGAAACTAGTTGAATATAAATTTTATCGCAAAACTAATTTCTTCTCTTCTTTTGGTGATACCACGATTTCCCCTCATATATGACGCACATCTGCATTGTTTTTCTCAGCTCTGCTGGTTGCGGGTCTCCCAGAACGTTCGTCAATATCGACATTTTTTCGGCCATCTTGGAATCGTCTGACCCACTCATACACTTGCGTATGGCTCATACACTTTTCTGCAACTTTGAGTAGTCCACTGAGCAGGTATCGCCATGACAACTATCTCTGTCATGGTCAATCCGACAATCATACGCTACACACGTTTCTTCCAAGCACTACTGTAAAAAGCAGAAGTGAACTAGAACGTTAAAACTTACTACGTATGCACAGCAGAGTTCAAGGTCAATCTTTGCCAAGCGGTTTTACTGTGCGTGCTTTAGTTTCGTTTCTATGGCAACAGTCCGGATACTTATTGATCAGACCTCGTGTGTATATATACATACATACATATATATATAAATAACAATAGGGTAATAAGAAATTATTATTACCAGTGGCCTAGCACAAAAACGAATTAGTCATTAGACTATATATCATTGACATAGAAATACAATAAGAGCCTTGTGCTAGAAAGAGCAGTAGAAAACTCAAACCACCAAATAAGGATAAATTCTCGAAAGGAATGAAAATTAAAAACGTTTACCATCTCAATTATTTCCCAGACCATGGTTTCTATTTCCAGCAAAAAAAATATTCGCTGAAGGCCAGTCTTCATCAGTGGGACAGCCTTTAGATTTCAAATATATACACAGCTAGATCCACATGTAAAACTAACTGCCTGTATATCCTAACTTTTCAGACCATTGCGCAGACGCAGATTATTTGGTGGTTTGAGTTTTCTACTGCTCTTTCTAGCACAAGGCTTTCCTATTTGGAAGCCTCTTATTGTATTAAACACCCTAATTGACAGACATTACCCAGCTCAACTCATAGAGGATGGGATCAGACGTGCAACAGAAATCAACATAGAAACTTTAAGAAAAGTTCAACACAACAACACACCTTCCCCGAAAATACTACCTTACATATCCACATACAACCCCAGAAACAAAGAAGCCTTCACCATCATCACCCAGAATTTACCAATACTTCATAAGGACCCCAAATTAAAGGAAATTCTAAACATACACCAAATTATTAAAAGCTACAAACAACCTAAATCACTTAAAAAGATTCTCACAAAGGTAAAATTGTTTTCTGAAATTACGGATGCAAAAGTAAAAAAATGTGGTAGACCGAACTGTGCAACATGTCCAAACCTCCTCTTCAAAGAGGGACAGAAATTCAAGATCAAATCTAATTTTACTTGTGCCTCTGAAAACATAATTTATGTCATAAAATGCTCGGGCTGCCACCAAGACTACGTGGGATCCACGGCACTATCACTCAGACGTAGATGCACACTGCATCGACAACAGATTGCATTCCTAGAACACAGAATGATACCTTTTAGTGAGCACATTGAGAAATGCGCAAAGCAACTACTACCACAATTTTTAATCTTTCCATTTTACCAATGTGCTATCGGAACACCAACACAAATTAGACTAAACAAGGAAACATTCTTCATTGAAAAGTACAAGCCCAGACTTAATCATTCCAACATACTTATACAGAGAAATTCACCCCAAAGGAAAGGCAAAAAATTTTAAGCGATTATCTCCCTTACACCGGAAGAAATCACTTATTACCTCCCCTTATCTAGAACTCTTCTCAACATAAACATAACGATAACTCATCTCAACATAAACATAACGATGTAAGAAATTTGAAAAGCTAAACGCGAAACCGGTCATTTCTTCTAAATTATGTCATTGTAAGAAAAAAATTTATAATATTCTTCAGACATATTGACTCAAATATATATTTTTTAACCTTTTAAAACAAGCCTTCTGTAGTTTTTTCACTTTTTACTATTTTCTATATATTCAACCACGTGCTTTCACAAACCAACTTTCTCATCTATATATATATATATATATTTGTAAAAAATGAAGTTCGAAAATGCTGCTGTATTATACAATTTTTAATTTTTATATATATACATTATAACATGTTTCAGTTCCACCCAGCGAACATCCACCATGGGTCATCACATTTGCTTAAGGTAAAAATGAATTCCTCGCTCTTTCGGAAACATCAATCTTCTGTATTGACCGCTTTCCACCACTTTGATCTGTTTTTTGTATTGAATACGTATCGCCACCGTGGGCCACTGCATCGAACACTTTGAACATATACTTCAAACTATATATCAACTATACATGAACTATATATCAACTATACATGAACTCTAAGATGTCTGACTCCGTTGTGTATTATAAATGAATTTCTTGTGTTTGACGGCATGAGCTGTCTCTTTTTATATATAACTTTTTTGATAAGGTTCATTTCAGGAACTGAAACATGTTATAATGTATATATATATAAATTAAAAATTGTATAATACAGCAGCATTTTCGAACTTTATTTTTTACAAATATATACCTACTCGTATACGAGCTAATCCTATTATAAATATATATATATATATATATATATATATATATATATATATATATATATATATATACACAGACAGACAGACAGATAGGTAGGTATGTAGGTAGGTAGGTAGATAGATAGATAGATAGATAGATAGATAGATAGATAGATAGATAGATAGATAGATAGATAGATAGATAGATAGATAGATAGATGAGAGTCATATATTCTCCGTAAAGAATACACTTCGTAGTGTTCAAGAGATTTAAACTTAAGCAGATAGAGGAGTAAATGTAAGTTAGGCAAGTCGATAGACAAGAAATATTAAATGTATTTGATAGTTTTTGTATATCGACTTGCTTATCCTTACACACACACACACACACACACATACACACACACACACACACACACACATATGTATATATGTGTGTGCGCGCGCGTGCAGTGAAATCACATGTGGTTCTATGTCGGAGTTACCAATTGTAGCGTACAGATGAGAAGTTACTTGATGTGGATTCTTGTTTCGCGTTGGGATTGCTATATGTAGATGAAAAAGCAACATCAAAGAGAAAAGAATATTTACAGATTTCATTTGCCGGCAGAGGTCAGCAACGCAATAGTAATCGTAGTAAGTGATCATGGCAACACTGTGTGTTGGTCGCGAGTTCTAAGTGTGTGTTGGAAGCTGTGTGTGAAAGCCAAGTTAACGGTCTTTTGTCAGAGAGGAAGAAAGAGTAAGAATCGCATTGACCCTTTCCATTCGGCCAAAAGATGCTTTCAATTAGCAGGTTGAAAACCGAAGAGAGAAAGTAAACTTTTCATTCGATTATACAAGGTTTAGCCAGGAAGTTGGTCAAACCTAAAACAAAGGATTGACCTTTCTACGACTACAGTCCCTGAGGTCAGATTATTCTCATTAATCTTGCAGTATAGAGATAAGACACAAAGGACCAGACATTCGTCTCGCAAGCAACGTGTGTGGATTCGGTTTCGAATTTCAGCTAAACAGAGGAAAACGATCTCCTACAGACACGCGTGCGCGCGCACATCAGTTTTCACACACCAAATCCACTCAAGGGCTGTAGTGGAAGACACTTGCCCAAGGTGACACGCAGTGAGACTAAACCTGGAACCATCTGGCAGACTTAACCACACAGCCACACACCTGCGCCTACTGTTAGCTAAGAAACGGTAAACCAGTAAAATTCTAAAATATCTTGTTCGGCATCAATAAGAGAAGCTAAGTTTTAAACTGTTCAGGAAACTACACGAATTCTTTCGCAAAGACTTTCTGAGTTCTTCGGGATATTGGTATGATTCGATTCGATGGCCTCTTTACAATCAATCGCACCATGCGTAAACACTATTCCTGGTGAAGGAATCCATATATGGTATTCACTTTTTGATACACTATTTGGCGTTTTGACTGGGTGGAAAGCAACCTATCAGCAATAGCGAGAACCGTTCGGTCTTTAACCTTCAAATAATCCAACAAATAGATTATCATTACTATTTCCAAACTCATCATTGTTGAAAGTCATACTTGAACCTGACCTCGATACTTTTTCATCAGAAAATTGTTATTTGAAATGTCATACACGAATGATTTTATTGCCGAAAAAACATCTATGTAGAAATTTTTATGTTGCATCTTTACGAGTTGGCATTCTTTCTAGAATAGGCAAATAAGTACCACTATTAGATATTGCAACAGAAAATAGATCACACTGATGGGGAAAGACAGAGAAATAAACAGGAAAATGTGTAGAAACCTTGTAAAGAAAAATATAATAATGATTTAAGATTTTGGTAGAAGGCCAACAATTTTGGGGGAGGAGATAAGTCGATTACATCGACCCTAATACTCAACTGGTACCTATTTTATCGACCTCAAAAGGATGAAAAGCAAAGTCGCCCTCGATGGAATTTCAACTCAGACCGTAAAGACGGGCGAAATGCTGCTAAGCATTTCGCCCGACGTACTAACGATTCTACCAGCTCACTGCCCTAAAAATCCTTTCTACTATAGGGCACAAGGCCTGAAATTTAGGGGGACGGGACTAGTCGATTACATCAATCTAAATGTTTCACTGGTACTTAATTTATCGACCTTGAAAGGATGAAAGGCAAAGTCGACCACAGCGGAATTTGAACTCAGAACATAGCGACAGGAGAAATACCGCAAAATATTTTCGTCCAACATGCTAACGATTCTGCCAGCTCATCGCCTTAATAATGTTAATAATATTTGCCTCAAATTTTGGCATGAGGCCAGTAATTTCTAGGAAGGAGGTAAGTCGATTACATTGACTCCAGTGTTCAACTGGGATTTATTTTATTGACCACGAATGGATGAAGGGCAAAGTCAGCCACGGCGGAATTTCAACTCAGAACGTAAGGGCAGACGAGAATAATAATAATAATAATAATGTTCTGTGACTATATTTAGCAGTACATTTTCCAACTAAATTTAGAGAATTTGAAAACTCACGGAATGTTACGGCAAACTCATTCTGTTGTTTTTATCCAGTAGATCGAATATAGAGAACTCTAACGCTGCCTCTAAAGACGCACATGGAAAACAGTAATTTAGTATAAATGATATTTTTATGCATCCATTCTTCTTCTTCGCTCAACATTCCTGAGAGAGTTGTTGGGGTAGGCTTCGAGCACCTGCTCCATAAGTTCCTATCAGAAGCAGCCGTTATTACACTTTCCGGGCTAAATTCTCAAGCTTCACCCACGGAGACTGTGAATATTATCCAACCATTCTTGGTCAACTCTTTCGTCTCCTACCAGTTGACTCGGCTTAAAGAATGCGTCTTGCGATTCTTGTCTGCAACATTCTAGTCACATGTCCGTTGTACCGGAGCTGAGACCTCTTATTGTGGAGAAGTAACGACTCGACCCGGAGAGACTCTCTGATCTCCCAGCTTTGCACTTAGTCGAGTAACATGTCCGCTACGTTCACTGTCATCAATTCACCGCAAGGAAAGTACACCGTCATCAGTTCACCATTTTTCTTCTTTCAATAAAATAGTCTTTAACTATTAATGGTGAGATACTATGGCTATAGGTGGAGGCGCAATGGCCCAGTGGTTAGGGCAGCGGACACGCGGTCGTAGGATCGCGGTTTCGATTCCCAGACCGGGCATTGTGAGTGTTTATTGAGCGAAAACACCTAAAGCTCCACGAGGCTCCGGCAGGGGATGGTGGTGATCCCTGCTGTACTCTTTCACCACAACTTTCTCTCACTCTTACTTCCTGTTTCTGTTGTACCTGTATTTCAAAGGGCCGGCCTTGTCACTCTCTGTGTCACGCTGAATATCCCCGAGAACTACGTTAAGGGTACACGTGTCTGTGGAGTGCTCAGCCACTTACACGTTAATTTCACGATCAGGCTGTTCCGTTGATTCGGATCAACCGGAACCCTCGTCGTCGTAACCAACGGAGTGCTTCCACTATGGCCATATTTTCTCGGTAAACTTTTCTCGCGATGTACTTTCCTCATGATAAACTTTCTTCGCGGTGACTTGATGGCGGTGAACTCTCCTGCGATGAATTGATGGCGGTGAATTTATGTGTAATCGTCGAGTAACGTTACTCCAGAGACCTTTCAGAGGAATCCTATTTCAGCCTCGCCATCATATTCTTTCTGCTTGTGTCTCCAGAAGCAGAAAGATTATGATCTGGCACTAAAACGGTTCCAATTTTGTTCGAGATGAAATGTGGTTGTCGCTGTTGTTCAACTCCAGACGATTCATGATCACATAAATTCTACGATTAAAGGCGTTTTAGCCGTGACCATCATGTCTTTTTCCAAAGTTCAGTGTATCTAGGATTACACAATCTAATGCGTCCTTATCAAAACAGTGAGATTTGAAAGACATTTGGCTGCTTGTTCTTGCAGCTTTGGCAACCATGTGCAATCTCACTCTTGCCATATTTTGATCGAATGATTTTTAGTGGCAGTTGTGATTATTCTTTTATTGTAGACGAAAATAATTGGAATGATATTCTTTATGTTACTTTGCCTTTCATCCTTTCGGGGTCGATTAATTAAGTACCAGTTGCGTACTGGGGCCGATCTAATCGACTGGCCCCCTCCCCCAAAATTTCGGGCCTGGTGCCTAGAGTAGAAAAGGATATTCTGTAAGTTACTAAATTATTGTCAACGAACTAGAAAATTTTGTGAGAGTTGACACCAGCTTCAAGCGATTTGTAAACAGTTTAGGCATGATTTGCGGTTAGGGTACACATTAGTGCTGTCTATTGCTTGTTAATGTTATTTTTTACCTCTCTAAGGCGGCGAGCTAGCAGAAACGTTAGCACGCCGGTTGAAATGATTCGCGGTATTTCGTCCGCCGTTACGTTCTGAGTTCAAATTCTGCCGAGTTCGACTTTGCCTTTCATCCTTTCGGGGTCGATTAAAATAAGTACCAGTTACGCACTGGGGTCGATATAATCGACTTAATCCGTTTGTCTGTCCTTGTTTGTCCTCTCTGTGTTTAGCCCCTTGTGGGTAGTAAAGAAATAGGTATTTCGTCTGTCATTACGTTCTGAGTTCAAATTCCGCCGAGGTCGACTTTGCCTTTCACATTTCGGGGTCGATAAATTAAGTACCAGTTGCATATTGGGTTCGATCAAAATTTCGGGCCTTGTGCCTAGAGTAGAAAAGAATATTATTGTTTTCCTCTCTAAGGCGACATGCAGGCAGAATCGTTAGCACGCCAGGCAAATTGCAAAGCGGTATTTCGCTCGTCGCTACGTTCTGAGTTCAAATTCCACCGAGGTCAACTTCAGCTTTCATCCTTTCGGAGTCGATAAATTAAGTACCAGCTGAGTACTGGGGTCGATGTAATCGACTATCTCCCCCCCCCCCATTTTCAGGCCTTGAAAATGTTGACTTTGCATTTCATCCTTTCGTGGTCGATGAAATAAACACCGGTTGATCACTAGAGTTGACTTACCTCCTCTCTTGAAATTGCTGGCCTTGTATCAAAATTTGAAATTAATATTACCGTAAATCCTCGAGTATAATCCGCATTTTTTTCCCAAAATTTAAAGGTCAAAATCCCTAGTGCGTACTATATACGAGGTTAAAAATGAAAAATATTTTCTAATCAATGTCCGAGTCTCTATTTGCTGTCCAGCAATGTTTATTCAGATGCATTTTGTGATATCGGGCACAAAAATACCTTAAACTAAGCCTGAAAGCAATGAAGTCATAAAAGAATCATCCATAGCTTGCAGTAAGCATCATTTATTAAACGTTATTACTGTTATTTCTTTATTTTCTGCAAATAAAATGCACAAAAAATCTACACGTTTGCATTATGTTTATATATACAATAATAATAAAGGACGTTACCGTATACATTTTTACAAACCATGGACGTTATATAGACCTCCTTGACTCAAGTTAGAGAAAGGGTGCGTATTATACACAAGGTTTAGGTTTTTCAGAGGTACAGCCCCCTAAAAATCCCCAGCGTATTATACTCAAGGGCGGACTATACTCGAGGATTTACGGTACTTTCACCAAATTTCTGGTTTGGTGATATCATATAACGAATGTTCTATTTGAAATCTAGTTTATTGTTGAATTATTCATACAATGCATAACGATTGCTCCTTCTTGAGGATATTTACACGTAAATTAGTAAATTATCCACTTTAATCATTAGAAATGTATTTAATAATTTGCAGATTTGTCTTTGCAGTTGAAAGGATTTAAAATCTAATGTGTCTGTAACTTACTATTGTGTATTTTATGTTGTTTGGAAACGTTTTACAAACAATGCTCAAAGTAACAAACTCAAAGACAACACAAGTGAAATCCAGAGTATCGTTATTTCAGCCGTTTTATCATTCCTGATTCATTTATTGACTTTCTGATGCTTTCTCAGACGTTTGAAAGTCGAACATTTACCATCATTGATAGCATGCTTTTTTTTTGTAGCCAAAAAGTTTTTTTTGATTCCTTCTTCAGTTACTGGCATTTACTCCTGAAGAGTTTGTCAAGAGACCGTCAAATCTTATCACATCAAATCTATACAGTATGTTAGTTAGTTAATTTTTTGGCTCAAAAGCAAAAAGCAAGGCCATGTAGGGGGACATGGAGTTAAGTACAGGGTGGTGTTTATGTAAAGAGTTCAGGCCACTTGAGGTCAAGGGAGACTTTGAACAAAGCGGTCGTCGGCATCTTCACCATCTCGTCTGGCAGCTTGTTCCACGGATCCGCAACCCGCAATGGATGGGAATCTTGGTGAAGAATATGTGTAAGTCTACTGAACTGTTTAAAACAGGTTTTGCTCCTTATATTTGGCACCAAACGGGATCTTTAGAACTTTACAGTTTTCTAACAATTGTACGGAATTTTGTTTTCCAAATATCTGAGATATCTTGGGTATCTCCATGTCATTTCATAATTACAAACTACAGTAGGAAAAGCTAATTTACAAAACAGAAAATTATTTAAGACGAATAAAGGAGCACACCATAGGTTAACACAGATTGAGCCATTTTGTTGAGCATTGAGCACAAACTTCTTCTGTGTGAATCATCGAAAGATTTTCTTTTGTTCAATGTGAAAAATATAACTTGTACTGAGTTGATTACCACGCAAGTAAAGAATTTATGCTTTAATATTTATATGTATTTTAAGGTGACGACCTGGCACAATCGCTAACGCGGGCAAAATGCTTAATCGCTAATTCTTTCAACCTTTCGGGGTCAATAAATTAAGTACCATTTGAGTAGTGGTGTCAATGTAATCGACTTAACCTTTCCCCGAAATTGCTGGCCTTGTGCCAAAATTTGAAACCAATGTCTATATGTATTTTTGTTTTAATTTATGATCCCTTTATAACATATGCTACAAATCCGTTCTAACTTAATCCGGCTCTGCTTCTCCACGAACTTTGATAGTTGGAGTACCCTTTGAACTTTCAGTAATTATATTTATCATTGCTTCTGCATTTGTTTAAATAGCTGCTAGAAATCTAGAAAAAAATCCATTAACATCGTCTTCATTGTATGTTTTTTCAAGCCTCCAGGTCGATTGAGTCTGAGCTTATTCAAGTTTGTGAGGGGTCCAAACCAATGAGAATAGCAGAGTCACTCCTGAACGAGACACTAATTACCAGCACAATTAATACCCCTCCCCAGTCTGCTGTCGCTGGATCTCATTGCCAGTTGAGGGTACCGAAACAATGTGAAATGAAGTACCTTGCTCATGGATGCAGTGTGCAACCGATCCGAGAATCGAACCCAGATCTAATGATTGTGAACTCAGTACCCCATCCACTATACCACACGCCTTCACAACGGACGCCAGCAGAGAGTTGTAATTTGATTTAATAGACAGATACATCCTGTTTCATTGGCAGTCGCTGACAAAGAAAAAAAACTGACTTCCTCCATGTCAGCTAGAGTTGTTGGCCTAATTTCTTCTGTACAACGATTGATAAATTTATTTTACATTTGTGGTGGTGACAGATATATGGCATTACTATATTTTGTTTTATTTTGTTTTTGGACTTCTTAAAATGCTTCTTTTTTTTTTTTAAATAGTGCCAAGCATAGCTTTCTACTTTAATGTAATGCAGAAAGTTACCTTAATCTACATTATATGATTCACTCTAAGGTTATATTGTTTTCTTTTCTTTTTGAACAACCGAATAATTACGTCAAGTATCGAAGGAATTATTAGTTGAAAGTATGACATAAACAATTTCCGTGAACAAACAGTGTTTTTCAATCAGCTCAACGAAGAATTTGCATACTGTGCATTGCGTTGATTTTTGTGCTTGATGAATTTTTCATGGCCATCAACCATGTTTATCACCTTCCACTGAGTTTCTCAAATTGGATTATACAGAACACTACGGTTCCGTAAAAAAAATTTTTCCGGTGTTCCGTGACTTGACGTGCCTTGTAGTAAATATTTATTTTATAAAATAATGATGTTCAACATTTTTTCAAACTGTTAAATTATTATATAATTTTATATGAATAAATTCTCTCTATAAGAATTTTTGGTTCGTTTAATATCAAATTAAATTTAAAGCAGGGGTAAATCGTCCGTAAAATGTAGACATGGATCCCACAGTTTTTCGAAAATCGTATAAGGGTTCGACGACAAAATAATTTGAGGAATCGCTGACCTAAGGCATTTTTCAAATCACAGAGTGGAACATTTACATACTCCATACTTACAGCAGCCAATGATTGATGACAAAATGTAATGCAATATACATAATGCGCTTCTTAGCCACTGGAACTCGGTTCCCCATGCTTGAAATATCTGTAGCGATAGAAATTTATTAGTATACACTATTATAATGAGTCGGAGTCAACAGTTGTGACGATAAAAATTTGTTGTTATGATTGTATGTTGTAGGATGTGAAAGATGAACAATGCGTGAAGTTTTAAGAAAGTATTTATTTACCGTTACGTTACAATACTTTGCCTCGACGGGCAGGTTATGATAAATCCAAAAGCATGCGAAAGAAATATGCGGTAAAATGTTTCTTTGCATAGTTTGGCGTATACGAATAGTTAGTAGTAATCCACAGATAGCGATAGAATGATGTTGTAAGAGAACAGAATTAGAGCTAGTGAGAATTGTAGGGTGTTGTCTCACATTTGCTGACAGTAATCTTCACTCCTCCCTCTGACCAAGGTTCTAGCTGGTCAGCCAGACTTCGTTGTCACCGACTGTCACGACCTGGCTGAGTCGTCACCGACTGTGACTAACTGATTTTTGCTTGGGGTGTGCTTACTTTTATAACTATCCAGAAGGATAGATATATCATTGAGAACAATAGATTTAGTTGGTGGTCTTGTTATCTCTATTCTAGCTTTTGGTGAAGTAGAAGAGGTTAGAAAGGGCCAAGTGGTAAAGACATTATTTCAGCCTAGCTGGAAAATGTAAAACTGCTTTCAGAAAAGAAAAAAACCATTGTTCCACCGTGGGAAAAGTTCTGTTGCAGTGTTAATTTAAATTTGGCTATGGTGGATCGAATCCACTTCATGCTTGCAAGATCCACTACGTATCTACGTTTACTTCTTTTCATTGGAAACAGAGAACTGCTTGGGAGACAATATGAGTTTGGTAGATATGAGATTATGTTATCTTTACAGATGGCGTTTATTTAAGCTTAGCGAATTAAGAAAACAGAACCAGTGTATCTGTTGGAGTATTGTTCGAGTTTAGATTTAGAAATGGAATCTGCTGTCCTCACCCGAATTATGAACAGGAGTTACAGAAGAAAATACACTGCTGTCATGCAAAGATACATCGTCAGTGGCCGATTTCGATATAAAGTGTATTCATAAGTGGAAACATTGTCAAAGAGACCACTAGGTTTAGACAGAGGTGGGTGTGGGTCTTTGGCAGAGAGACTGGAATATTTAGAGAGTTTTCAGCAGAAGCTCCCAAGTAGTCAGAAAGACTGCTAGAATCAGACGGTTTCTATCAGCAAAGACCAAGACAGAGAGACTGGAATATCTAAATAAATGATTTTCGCCAATACAAACACTGTCAGGGAAACCTCTGGAATTAGAGACAAAGAAATCAAAGAGTGGGGTGCTTCCGTCAGTAGAATATTCGAGAATATATCATCATCATTACAATCATTACCACCACTACTACTTGCAGAGAAAATAGCACTAATATCCATTTCAGTGTGGAATCTGTTAGCTTTATTTATGGCATGAGACTCTCTTTACTCTTTTACTCTTTTACTTGTTTCAGTCATTTGACTGCAGCCATGCTGGAGCACCGCCTTTAGTCGAGCAAATCGACCCCGGGACTTATTCTTTGTAAGCCCAGTACTTATTCTATCGGTCTCTTTTGCCGAACCGCTAAGAGACGGGGACGTAAACACACCAGCATCGGTTGTCAAGCAATGCTAGGGGGACAAACACAGACACACAAACACACACACACACACACACACACACACACACACACACACACACACACACACACACACACACACATATATATATATATATATATATATACATATATACCACAGGCTTCTTTCAGTTTCCGTCTACCAAATCCACTCACAAGGCATTGGTCGGCCCGGGGCTATAGCAGAAGACACTTGCCCAAGATGCCACGCAGTGGGACTGAACCCAGAACCATGTGGTTGGTTAGCAAGCTACTTACCACACAGCCACTCCTTTAAAAATTATTTTTATTTTATGGAACGAAGTAATTTTGATGAAATACGAACATGATCAGATTCAGGATAACAAGTATTTAAAATATTTTAAATAATTTTTTTAAAAACCTTTGTATAATGCAGACATCCATGAATTGCAATATCGTGCTGCCTCCTTTTGGCAAACAAATTCTTCAACTGTATTCTTTGCAATGTTTGTATCAGCATAATTTTTTAGAATAGTGGACACAATTTCTATATCAGCATAATTTTAAGAATAGTAAAGTTGTTTGGAGCACAACGTTTGTATCAGCATATTTTTGGGATAGTATTGTTAAGGGCACAACGTTTGTATCGAGACCTTTTTTTAGAATAAGGGCGCAACCTGTGACAAAATTAACTTAGAACTATAATGTATTATTATCTGGTGTATAACATCTAAAATATTTGAGTATGTACAGGGTGTGTAAGCTAGATGATTGTCAAACCTCGCCTAAGAATGATAATCACGCCCCAGACTACCTTTTAGACGACACTATACTGCATTCAATAAATATTTTTTTATTTCTTTCACTCTCTTATATTGATAATTTGATTGAAGCCACATTCTACTAATCCATATCGAAGGAAGCACTCCGTCGGTTACGACGACGAGGGTTCCGGTTGATCCGAATCAACGGAACAGCCTGCTCATGAAATTAACGTGTAAGTGGCTGAGCACTCCACAGACACGTGTACCCTTAACGCAGTTCTCGGGGATATTCAGCGTGACACAGAGAGTGATAAGGCCGGCCCCTTGAAATACAGGTACAACAGAAACAGGAAGTAAGAGTGAGAGAAAGTTGTGGTGAAAGAGTACAGCAGGGATCACCACCATCCCCTGCCGGAGCCTCGTGGAGCTTTTAGGTGTTTTCGCTCGATAAACTCTCACAACGCCCGGTCTGGGAATCGAAACTGCGATCCTACGACCGCGAGTCCGCTGCCCTAACCACTGGGCCATTGCGCCTCCACTCTACTAATCCATATCATTGATCCAATGGCGAGCTGAGTGTATATATGCTCATGAATTAGGCTTCGCTCTCTGAAAATTATCCCATTATTTCATGACTGGCCTGTGCTGATTAAATTAAACATACATCGACTGCCATCGTCGCGTAGAAAGGTAAAACACATGTGATGCACTTCACTGTTGAGAACCGATAAATGTTAACCTTTTCATGTTTAAACCGGCCATACCTGGCCCAAAATATTCTACCCCTTTTTTGTTCAAACTGGCCTTACCCTGCATCTCACACCTTTCCTACGACATCGTACTAAAGATTTTAAAAAGCACATCATCAAAATCTCAATGTAAAATAACAAATGAGTATTTCAAAACAATGTGAACAAATAAACATATAAGAGTCAACAGAATAATCTGAATGCTAAAGGGTTGCGTTAACGGAGTCTCAAATTTAGGACAACACTTTTCCATCGAAGTGCTTGACTGCTTCATGTTGAATATGGACGACATGTGAAGAATCTAAAGAGATGCGAAACGACAGTAATTCATTTCCCGATCGCAAACTCACATTAACTTGAACTTTAATAGAAAACAATCCTCAAAATAAGACTCAATTTCTTTATACATACGTGATGTATTATACATTAGCAAATGCATCAGTTCAGTCACTTTCAGAAAAAACTTAGTTCAACAAATTCTGCAGCTACTGCTGCTGCTAATTCTGCTACTGCTGCCGCTACTGTTGCTGCTGTTGTTATTGTTGTTTAGCCCAAGGTCAACCATGATTGAGTAAATTGATGATCCAAGGTGTTTGAGCTCTGATCATTCCGTCTTATTTTAGGACGTACATAAGTGGACATTACCAAATGGATCCTTTTCTTTTTAAAAGATAGTAGGGTGTGATTTGTTTTGTAAAGGTGTGTGGCCATGTCGACACATCTTAAGGCTGTATGTTCGATTCCCAAGTCAGACTGCACGCTGTGTCCTTGAGCAAGGCATTTCATTTCATGTTATTCCTGTCCCTTCATTTGAAAATGGGTTACGCCTGCTGTAGATTGGCACCTCGCGGACTATGTATTTCAAATCTTGTACATATAAGGTATTTATGGTTCTCGATAGCTGCGGCTGTATGATGACGATGATGTGATTTAAGAAAGATTTAGTTATTATTTCTAGTAGGTTGTTCAACCGTTTAGAGCAGGAGCTGTCAACATTTTCCCCAGCATACCTCCTTTGTCATGTACGAAAGTGTTAGCGTAACCCATGTGAAGAATGTAGTGTAGAATAGTGTGATACTGTAGAACACAAAAGACATGTATTATTTGTTACTAATTTAATTATATTTAGCAAATTTGCCTTTCGTCCTTCAAGAATCGATAGAATAAAGTACCAGTCAAGTACTGGGATCAATAAAATCGATTGCTTCCTCATACAGATTTATAATTTTGTGCCAAACTGTGCAAGAAACCGTCTTTTAATTTAAGGCTACGTTTTTTAACGAAACGTATTTTCTTGGCTTTCCCTGTCGAGTAACACAATCCTAGGCAGTTTCAGAGAAGCACGAGTGAAAGATAAAAGGTAAAAAAAATAGACAATAGATGAAATGCAACTGAGAAGTTTCAACAGTCGAGTCGCTGAAATGTTTGCAGCTCCGTTGTTGCAACTCGGTTGTTTTTCTCTTCATAACTAAATATTTTCCGTTCTGTTAATATTACTACTAAGAAAACTAATATATTCAACTACAACTTGCAGCGCCTGTTAACTGCAAATGAATATTTAATTTCACAGTTTACGGTGCCGAGATACAATTCTCAGACACCTGTCACACACAGCTGTTATCGCAATTACAGGCGTGTCACACAAGTCAGTTATAATAATAACCCCAAATTCTTAGCATTTCAAGGAAAGTTTTCGTGTAAATCGAAATGCCTCAAACTAATTGCTTTACTAACATGCACGATATAAACTAGTTTTGTCTTCTTTATGGACAACTATGGAATTTATTACTTTTAAGAAATTTTACCCTGCTTGATTTCATTAAGTAGATTGCTAAGATTAATTATCATGTGAGAAAAAAAAAGTCATTGATGATGATGATGATAATGATGATGATGATGATGATGATGATGATGATGATGATGATGATGATGATGATGGTGATGATGATGATGGTAATGATGATGATGATGATGATGAGGAGGAGGAGGAGGAGGAGGACGACGACGACGACGACGACGATGTATTCCATCAAGAAGCAGGCATTCAAGAAAGAGTTATGATAGAAAACTCCACCAGCAGAAAACTGGCCGGCAACCATTTGCGTTAAACGCGTGAATCAGAATGCAGAACGCCATGGCCAGCTTCAACGGCACGTGGGGAGTTGGGGAGGCAAAGTAATATATGCGGGGTGGGATAAGCAAAACATATACAGGATGCAGAAATGGACAAAGTGAAGACACACTTGTTGACTAAGAACCTTTGACAGGAAGCAGAGACGGAAAGTCTGATAATCGCTGCATAAGATCAGAATCTTGCAATGTGTTCCTACCGCCATCGCTTCATCGAGGATGCAACAAATCTATAATCTGGGATCTATGGAAAACATGAAGAAACCATTAACCACATCGTCTCTGGACACATGGAACAAGCGATTACTGAATACATCCACATGCACAACAAGGCAGCGGAGAATTTGCAGGTATTATAAAATAAAGACAACTGAGAAGTAGCATCAACATCAGCCAGTGATGGTCACTAAGAACATCAACATCCTCTGGGACATAGCCATACACACACTCAGGGAGCGAGGGAGCGCGCGGAAGAGAGAGAAAGGAGAGTTAAAAGAAGGGAGGAGAGAGAGAAAGAGATCAAAATCAAAAGTATGAGGAACATGAAGAACGAAATAATACCGGTGATTATTGGAACACTAGGATTCACGATGAAGGAAATGGAAACGTTCACCAACTGGAAACATTCACCCGGCAAAAGATTCCAGAACATTGCACCACTTGGAACAGCCAATCAACTGACATCTTCTCTATTGCGCTTCAAGCCCATAGTTTGGACCCGGCATTAGCACAAAAGGAGCAGCAACAACAACAGCACCAATCATTATTATAATTTTTGTGCATTCTGTCCGTCTGTAACATAACTTCCAATTTAGCTCGCAACTCCTTCTCTCTCTCTCTCTCTCTCCTTCTTCCATCTCTCTCTCTCTCTCTCTCTCTCTCTTTCTCTCCTCCCTCTGTATAAATGAATATATGCATTCACTAGGAGGAAGCACTCCGTCGGTTACGACGACGAGGGTTCCGGTTGATCCGAATCAACGGAACAGCCTGCTCGTGAAATTAACGTGTAAGTGGCTGAGCACTCCACAGACACGTGTACCCTTAACGTAGTTCTCGGGGATATTCAGTGTGACACAGAGAGTGACAAGGCCGGCCCTTTGAAATACAGGTACAACAGAAACAGGAAGTAAGAGTGAGAGAAAGTTGTGGTGAAAGAGTACAGCAGAGATCACCACCATCCCCTGCTGGAGCCTCGTGGAGCTTTTTAGGTGTTTTCGTTCAATAAACACTCGGTCTGGGAATCGAAACCGCGATCCTACGACCGCGAGTCCGCTGCCCTAACCACTGGGCCATTGCACCTCCATGCATTCATGAACACATGTACACACATATATTACTCAAAACTATCGTTAAACAGAGAACAAAAATATAATCTTAATTTAGTTTGCGTCCCTACATCATCCTCCCACTCTTTTCCGTGCCCTCTATCTCTCCCTCTCTTTTCCCTCTCTTTTTCGTGCCCTCTATATCTCCCTCTCTTTTCCCTCACTTTTGGTGAAGACATTATTTCGGCCTAGCTAAAGGTATCTGGAAAATGTAAAACCATGGGAAAAGTTCTGCTGCAGTGTTAATTTAAATTTGGCTATGGTGGATCGAATCCACTTCATGCAAGCAAGATTCACTACATACGGCATAGATTAGATTAGATATGTTTCGGTCAAAGTTGACTCAGGCCACGCCTAATTTAATAGCACCACCTGGAAGACTTTGTTCTCATCGAGTCGTCACCATGTGACTGAACTCGTTGAGTCGTCACCGACTGATTTTACCTTGAAGTATTCTTGCTTTTATAACTATCCAGAAGGCTAGATATATCATTAAAAGCAATAGATTTAGTTGGTGGTCTTGTTATCTCTATTCTAGCTTTTGGGGAAGTAGAAGAGGTTAGAAAGGGTCAAGTAGTGAAAACATTATTTCGGCCTAGCTAATGGCATCTGGAAAATGTAAAACTGCTGTCGGAGAAAAACCATTGTTCCACCATGGGAAAAGTTCTGCTGCAGTGTTAATTTAAATTTGGCTATGGTAGATCGAATCCACTTCATGCATGCAAGATCCACTACACGCTCTTATAACATTACGCATTTCAAGCCAGGTGCGCCGGTGTCGTCTCAATCGCAATCTCCGCTTTGATGGTGCTGCAGCCCTGTAGAAGAGGGACGTATGCTGGTAGAAAAGTAGCAAGAATTTCTGTAAAGACTTAACTTTTGTCCAACCAATACACTATGATTGACAGCTGATCGCAATTTCCACTCACCCTCTGATTTACCGCAAATTACCTACGAGTTCGGTAATCCCCAGGTCTACGACCGTAAACAACTATGGTTCGGTTACCCGGATGTATGATTTATCTCGCTGCGTAGGGAAACGAGAGGGAGAGCTGCGGTTTATTCTTGAACGTGATTGATGAAATGTATTTGCTGGGTAACAAATAAATTAAAATGGAATATGAAAAAATATTTCATATAAGGGGAGAGAGGTGCATTTATTCAGAATCATCTTGAACCAGGAAAGATCAGTTTCATCGCCGTCACCAATGCTACAAAGGAATACAAATCAAATCAACTGGAATTTCATTACCGTACCTTAAAGTACAGGTAAGTGCACTGGTTTGTTTGTTTGTTTTTGTAATATATCTACATAAATACGTAAACAAAATAGTAATGATCAAAAGAAGCTTTCAAGCTATGTCCTATCGTTTGGACAGTAATTTGCTTCACTGACTCATCTTCTCCGCTCTTCGAGTTCCACGCGACTCATTTACTTCGCTCTTCAACGACAGTCACACCGAGACGAGCATTCACAACCGCCTTCAAGCTCTCAGTTTCCAGGTTTGCTGAAGAATTTGGAAACCATGCAGCGGGCCGTCACTTCGGGGTTGACGAATCTGTTGTCCAACGATGGCGCTCCAATGCGATAAGGGGCAAGATGGTGCAGTGGCCGGAATTGGAGGAGAAGCTTCTCGGATGGGTGAAGGAGAGGAGGGTGGCAGGACTCGCGGTGTCGACACTCACCCTTCGAATCGAGGCCAAGAAGATCGCGAAAGACATCGGCGTCAGAGACTTCTGCTCCAGCACACGGGCTTTCCGGTTTATGCGCAGGTAGGATCTGTCCATCAGGCACCATACCCACATTGCACAGTGGCTGCCAGAAGATCTCGACGAGAAAACTGAGAGGTTCCAGTGGTTTATCATCAATCTGCATGAACGGCATCAGTACCCTCTGAGCCGCATCGGCAACGCAGACCAGACACCCCGCCGCATCGTTCGATCTTCCGATGGTGATAGCTGTTGCTGAGAAGGAGGAGAAGGCAGTGGAAATGGTCACGACGGGTCACGAGGAGGACCGTAGTACGGTGATGCTGGCTTGCATGGCTGACAGAGGAAAGCTGCCACCGTACGTCGTCTTCAAGAGGAAGACACTACCCAAAGACGCCAAGTTTCCGGAAGGTGCCATCGTTCGAACCCAAGCGAAAGGCTGGATGGACCCGGCGCTCATCGAGGATTGGCTTCAGGTAGTGTGTGTGTGGGCGGGGGCATCACTGGACTGCATCAGAAAAGGAGCTTCTTGGTTCTGGACGCATTCAGATGCCACAAGTCAAGAGAAACCAAGGCGAAGATATGACGTCTGAACATCGACATGTCTCAATGATAGCCGGAAGAATGACATCCCTTCTTCAACCCTTTGACGTTGCAAATCAACAAACTGTTTAAGGAGTGTCTCAAGCACCGCTGGGAGGATTGGATGGCCAATGCACTGAAGGAGACGGCAAAGATCAGGTGCACGAAGAAAGTCGACTTGGGGACGATCTGCGAGTGGATCCCGAAGGTTTTGGGAGGAGATTCCAGAAGACATCATCAAGCGGGTTTTCCTGAAGTGCTGCATATCCAACGCGCGAGACATCACAAAAGATGACATCCTGTGGGAAGACGACGATATCTCCCGACTCTTCTGACTCCAGCGATGACGAGGATGAATTGGTATATGCAGACGATCAAATCTACGAGGTATTCAATGGGTCGTCTGACGACGAAGAGTTCTTAGGCTTCCAGTGAAGTCTCTACCCATTAGGGTCGGTCCTCTTTAGGACCACACATTTTCAAGAAAGAATATAAAGATCACAATATGAATAAACCATATAAACACACCTAATAAAAAGACGTTCTCTTATTATCTCTTGCATTTAAAACTTGGACTTTATCTTCTTCCATTGATAATTATGAATATCAATGATTGCAGTCGGAAATGTTTGTTAAGTATGAAATCATCATGAAATAGAAGTTTGTATTCATCGCGCATTTCTCCGTTTTCATTATCCCCCGTTATTTCCTGGTTTCCTCCACGTTTTCCCCCCGTCGGGGACCGAAAATCGGGGTGGGGCAGTTTATACACGGGTGCAGCTTATACAGCAGCATAGAGCAAGTGGAGAGAAGTAAAGAGAATACGTAATCAAAGCAGTGGGGTAAGCTGTTCAATGTAAGTCAATATAATTTATATGCCTTGTTTACAGCACTGGGTTAACCATTAAGCAAGTGCTTAGGGCATCAAGGGAAGGGTGGGGGAATTGGTAAATAGTTTACGACACAAAACAACTTTAAACTTGCTAAAATAATATCCTAACTGGTTTATTATGATCGGAAATATAATTTCAAATTCTTCATGATGTCATAGAGAGATTCTGATCAAACTCTTTATAATTTTTTTAAAAATTAGGAGAAAACTTTTCAAACATAAATAAAGTGGAAATATACAAAAATAAACATTATTTTCCGTCTTACTGTTTTGTTTCATTTTGAAAATAAAAATTTATTTTATGGTTTATCGCTATTTATATTTTGAATTACATAATCTTTTATGGGGGCACCAAAATCTTTTAAGTGCTTCGGGCTTCTATAGGTCTTAACCCAACTTTGTTTGTTTTAACTATTGTGTATTTTATTACACTTTTTCACTCCTCCTCCCTTGTCCTTCTATAACTTATCTATCGCCCACCCGCCCACTCACCCACCGTGCACTTATTTGTAAACCTGTTCATTGTTTGTTGTAACTCAGAGAAAAACTTTCGCGCCGTCCAAAATGCCCGAAGCTGCTTGCTCTATTAACATGCGATATAAATTACTTTAGTCTTCTTTATGAACGTCTGTGAATATTTATTACTCAAGATGTTTCTTGATTTTATTAACCCTTGAGATTATTGCTATTACTCTTATGTTTACTGTATCCGTTTTCCTCGTGTTAAATAAAGAAAGAAAAAAATCGCTATCCTCCTCCTCCTCCTCCTCATCATCATCATCATTCATCATCATCGCCGTCGTCGTCGTCGTCATCATCATTGAGTGAGAGAGAGCAGCACATACCATCAAGTGATACCGGGATACAAATATACGAAACCCAATTCACTCATCATGGCTACCCGTCTGATAAGGGTACACCAGGAACACGCATCACAGCCACCTATACGCGACATGGTGACCTCATATCAAGATAAACGGCGCATGACCTTGCAAGTGGTGGGGAGGGCTGGTTAGAATTTTCTTCAGGTCGTGTAGCCCATCCCGTTCAAAAGGTCCCTGAATAAGGGTTGTTTAAGGATGTTGAACGAAATTTATGTTTCCAGAGGTGAATTATTCAAACCCCCAAAGAATCCTTCTCAACACATGGCTATGATGCTCCCTTACTACTTCTCCTCGTGATCAGAGATGCACATATCGTCAGCCACTAAGGGACATGTTCAACTGGTTAAAGTCAAACTACTGACAAGCAAATCTTTGGTACTGAGCAGAATATTTGCTGTAGCCCATCTTTTACACAAAGACAAAGCATGTATATAGTAACACTTCCAATCAGTTAAGATCAGAAGCCAAGAGAGCCAGTACCTGGTATTGCATCAGGGCATTTATTAAATAATATCTTTTCTACTATAGGCACAAGGCCTGAAATTTTGATTATATCGATCCCTGTGCGCAACTGGTACTTATTTCATCGACCCCGAAAGGTTGAAATAAATACCAGTTACGCACTGAGGTCGATATAATAGACTAGCCACTCCCCCAAAATTTCAGGCTTTGTTCCTATAGAAGAAAGGATTATTATTATTATTATTATTATTATTATTATTATTATTATTATTATTATTATATGTTTGACTTTTGCTTTATATTTGTACAAGTTGGCTCCAAGTCTCACCCAGAGACCTCAAGAGACAACAGGTTGGAAGTTCACGTTGTTGTTATGCCTAGTATGCCATATATTTGGTTGTTTTTTGTGTTGTACTGGTGGATGTCTAAAAAATAAAAAAAAAATAAAAAAAATTAAAAATAAAAATTAAAAATTAAAAATTAAATTAAAAAATTAAAAATTAAAAATAAAAATATATTATTATTATTATTATCATTATTGTTGTTGTTGTTGTCGTCGTCGTCGTCGTTGTTGTTGTTGTTGTTTTTCTCAGAACGTTCTGTCTTGTTTGTTCTGGTTGATTCTGTAAGGACGGACAGCAGCCTGCCGTCAGAGGTCTCACAGGGTCTCTTTCCGCACATTATAAGCTTTGATAATTGGTCGTTAATTATCATGTCAGCCATTCAACACCCAATCACCAATCTCAAAATCCTATCTATCTCTAGCAGAGCAGTTTTGGGGGCTTGCTCTGCTCTCATGTCAATTCCGATTTCCTTGACATTTCTCGAACTTGGTTGCTCCGAGTGGCCCCTACAACCACTGGAATGACAGACACTCTCCTCATGGTCCACATTCTTGCAGTTTCGTCTTTTAGTAGTCTGTACTTTTCAATCTTTTCGAGTTCTTTGTCACTTATGCCTGCATCTCCAGGTATTGCAATATCTATGATCTTGATTTCCTCCCCCCCCCTTTATCCACCACAACAATATCTGGTTTTCGAGCCTCGATTAGGGGGTCACACTGGATTGTAAAATCTCACAGTACCTTATGTTCCTTGTTCTCGGTGACTCCTTCTGGTGACTTCTTTACGCCGTACTTTTCCCATAGTCTCCATATCATTATCCTTATTATCATTCAATAGTCTTATTTTTATCACGCGCTTTCACTTCACTACCGAGCGCAGCTCTGTGCGCCTTGGGTACATGCTGTGGTTTGTTGTGATGCTCTTATTTTCACTGTATTGAAAGTGTTTTACGTGGGATGTGTGCGGTACCTTATAGTGCTATTTTCTGCATGTTATATATATTTGTAAGTCCTGGTGTTTTTGTTATGTATTTATCTGAATATTTTTTTATCATACCTAATGCGCCTATTATGATAGACTCCACATTTGAGTTACTCTAATTCCAGGTCTTTGTATTTTGAAAGTTTCTCCATTTCCTTTAGAGAAACGTTGTCATCTGTTGGTATTGATACATCAATTAGGAAGCATTTTTTTCTTGATGATCTCTGATAACTATATCAGGCCTATTGGCCTTAATTTCTCTGTGTGTATTGGTATATCCCGTTAACAAACGGCAGCAATACCGTTCATAAATTAAATAACACTAACATATTTTTTATTATACATACATTTTAACACATTACAGTATACTCACATATATACATACATCTTATACATCGATCTAAAACAACAGGATTACTAAAGGAAGGCCGGAATTTAAGAGAAAACCAAAAGGTCTCATACTATTCATTTGAAAATTCTTGAGTAGAATTTATTATTATTACCCCCCCCCCTTTGAAGCTATTTTGAATGTTGAATTTGTTTACTTTGGCTTGTATTAGATAAGGATAAGCTATTTATTACTTTTACTAAATTTTCTACATCCCACGATTATCACTGGGATCGATCCGGTACCGAACAAGGATTCTGGATTATTTTTCCGGTTTTTTTTTTTTTTTACTTAATTTTTGAGAGCAGTTGGGTTCATTTTTAGTATTCTCGTTTCTGAGAGAATACAAAAAATGAATATTATTATTATTATTATTTTTGTTGTTGTTGCTGTTGTCATTATTATTATTATTATTATTATTATATTATTATTATTATTATTATTATATTATTATTATTACTATTATTATTATTACTATTATTATTATTATTAGGTGGTGAGCTGGCAGAATCGTTAGCACGCTGGGCAAAAATGCCTAGCGGCATTTCGTCCGTCTTTACGTTCTGAGTTAAAATTTCGCCGAGGTCATCTTTGCCTTTCATCCTTTCGTGGTCGATAAATTAAGTACCAGTGACTAGTCTCCTCCCCTCAAATTTCAGGCCTTGTGCCTATAGTAGAAAAATTTATTATTATTATTATTACTAAGGTCGACTTAACCTTTCATTCTCTCGGGATCGGTTAAATAAAGGACCATTTCAAGACAGGGATCAATATGATCGAGTAGCCCCTTCCCTCAGAAGTTCAGGGTTTGTGTTTATAGTAGAAAGTATTACTATTGTAGTTGTTGTTGTTGTTATCTACCCAATATAATCACTACACATGTTAAGGTAACAGACTACACCTTCCTAATTAGGTAATAATGCGCCATTGAAGCCCCACCCCCCAAACTCACTACAAACGACTACTTCTCTGATTGGTCGTTGTTTAGCCCCAGGTCAGCTTTGATTGAATAAATCAGTTGTTGAACACTTTCTAATTGTGTTCATCCCATTTTTTTGTATACCAATGGCTAATTCTTTCAATATAATAATAATTATTATTATTAATTTATTATTATATTATTATTATTATTATTATTATTATTATTATTATTATTATTATTATTATTATTATTATTATCTTTTTTTTTCTTCTTTCAAATTTGCTTCCATTTCTTGCCGAGTGTCTTCCCGACTCCTAGAGCAAAGAAACTCATAGTATACATTCGTAGGCCATTAAACTAAACTCACTAGTTTGTTCATTTTTTTAAAGTTAAATTAAAATACATGGGTAGTAATAGTTCTCACATCGACAATGCTCTTCTCAATACGTGTGATGTACCAGTTAAGACAATCTTTTGCACTTCTTGCAGGGATGGTAAGCCAGGGATCATTCTCATATAATTTTCGGTTCCCTTCTTGATCATTCCTAGTGCTCCTACGATCACTGGTATTGTAACCGCCTTGAGATGCCACATTTTCTCAATTTCAATGAGTAGGTCTTTATATTTTCTGAGCTTGTCAAACTCTTTCCCCGAGATGTTATGATCACAGGGGATGCTCATATCGATCAATAAGCAAACTTTATTGTTTTGGTCTTTCACAACAATATCTGGTTTATTGGCTTTGATGGTTCGGTCTGTATGTACTGGAAAGTCCCACAGAATCGTTACATTTTCTCCTTCAGTTACAGCTTCAGGGTGGTGATTATACCACTTGTCGGCAGTTTTGATATTGTAATGCCGACTTATTAGCCAGTGTAGATATTGGCCAACTCTGTCATGTCTTAATTTATACTCCACTGGTGCTAAGACTTTACATCCAGAGATTAGGTGGTCCACTGTTTCAATCATATCGTTGCAGAATCGGCATTTTGGGTCTGCTCCATTTTTCATCACATTGGCCTGGTAGTTCCGGGTTAATAGGCTTTGATCTTGATATTATTATTATTATTATTATTATTATTATTATTATTATTATTATTATCATCATCATCATCATCATCATCATCATCACCACCATCACCATCACCATCATCATCATCATCACCATCACCATCATCATCATCATCATCATCATCATCATTATCATCATTATCATTATTATT
>NC_042997.1:43686831-43729414 GCF_006345805.1 Octopus sinensis
CGTATCTGAAACGCACACCACAAGGTACATCTATATATATAAAACTGTAGTTGTGTGAGTGTCTGTCCCCTTCGATTTAGATTCCTAACTACTCCCACATTTTGCGGTGCAGTTTAACCAAAACCGGGTATCGTATAGTCGTGATTCATATCAAGCCCTTCTGAGCATTAGCGCGCGTCTACGATGAGTCTACGATTTTTAAAATAATTTACCATCATTTTTTCCATTTTAAGGCATATTTTTTTTAATATAAGGGAAGTAACTCTCTAAAAATGTCTACGATGAGTCATCGATTTTAAAAAAAATTTACCATAATTTTATTTTCCATTTTTAATGCATTTTTTGCTATTTTTTTACTATAACTCTCTAAAAATGCTTTATAGTTATTTCCCTTACAAACCCGAGCAACGCCGGGCGATACTGCTAGTTTAAGATATAATAACAGAGCAAAAGATAACTATAAGTATTAGATCAAAAGTTACAGATTGTTATCTCCAAATCATTACGAGGGGGTGATGAAAAGTTCCTGGCTTTAGGTAAAAGAAAATCCTGGAGAAGCAGTGAATTATGATTCTATTGAACATATTCCCCTCTCATATTCACACTGCTATTGGAGAGGTCCTTCAGTTTTTCTAAGCCCTGCAAAAGAATTCGGAAGTTTGAGTCTCCAGTCAGGCCTTTCGCGACATCCTTAAAGCCAGGGACTTTGAAGCACTCCCTCGTATATCGTTAGCGTGGACCTCAAAAGCTAAGTACAAAGTAAACAGAAACCATAAGGAAAACAATCTGGTTTTATATAAGCCTTGGGAATAGATTTGGTAGCCGGAAACAGAAAGAAGACTGTCGTGTGTGTGTGTGTGTGTGTGTGTGTGTGAGAGAGAGAGAGAGGAGAGAGAGAGAGAAGAGAGAGAGAGAGAGAGAGAGAGAGAGAGGGATTTCTTTCAGTTTCCGGCTACCAAATCCATTCACAAGGCTTTCGTCGGTCCGAGCTATAGTAGAAAACACTTACTTGCCCAGTGCCATGCAGTAGGGCTGAATCCGAAACCATGTAGTTAGGAAGCAAACTTCTTAGCCACACAGCCATGCCTGATTCAAAAATAAATGTTAACATTTTCAAGGTTCAACCCCCGCCTTATAAACCTTAAATCCCTAATGCTAGATAACGAGTAAATGTTCTTTTGTTTTGGGTTTTTTTTAACAATTTTCAAAAGTGCCTTCGGAGTTTCCGTTATTTCAAAAGTTTACTGAAGAGGACAATATTGTTGTGACAACTAAAATGGCTCTTAGTAAGAGAGGTGTCAATTTTACATCCAGCGTGAAACATAAATATATATTGGCCAATGCAAATGTTAATTTCTGCAGTGGAAACGACTAAAATGCATTTGTCACTCTGACCTTCTTCTGTCATATTTATGTCATAACTGTCAGTTGATATTGAGAAAATATAAAAATGAGACCAAACTGAACTTCATTTTTTTCTTTAGGTAAAGCATTTTCACATCAAGTTCACTTGCATTTATCGTCTTGGCTTCTGTGTTTTATATTTTTTCACACCTGTCTTACCTCACTTTTCTTGTTAGTTTCTTTGCTTACTACCTCTTCCACCCCCTCACTTTTTATTCTTCATATTTTTACTCTCTAATGTTTCTTTTTGTCATCTGTTTTCTTAAGATACTTTCGTTCTTTCATTCTTTCTTTTCAAACCTCTTTCTCCCGCTTTCTTCCACCCGTTCTTTTATTTCCATTGTTTAATGCAAGTCCTCCGTCGGCCAATGTTCATCACGCATCTGCACATGTAGGCCAAAGCAAGATTTTTCGTAGAAGACTAGCAATTACCCATGCATGCGAGTATCTCTTTTCTACGCCTCCGATGTTTATCCAGGAGAAAAACCGCCGGCTTGATCCCATACAATCTTAACATCAATGTTGTCGCAGGCGTTGCTATCAGAGCCGAAGTGGATATCGCATGACATCTCACCCGATTCTCTAACAGTTCCGCTAATCCACCGCCCTCGGTCAGTATTTTTATCGATCCCGAAAGGGTGAAAAGCAAAGTTGACCTCCACGAGATTTAGAGTGACAGCGTAGAGACTGGGAGCAAAATCTCTAGCGACTCTGCCACCTTATTTTATGTAATATGTTTTTTATTTGTCGCATTTTCCTCCAATGTCCTGCTTGTTTTGTCAATTTCCATCACTTACCAAAAGTGAATTAAGTGGTGTTAATAACATTCGGTGAAGTTTTGTTGCATGAAAAAATATATGTGCAAATGGTGAGCTACATCTGATCTAGTCGGTTACATGTTGTACAGGAATTATACTTCATATGTTTTGCATCGGTGAGGCGTTGTGTCTATGACTAAGACACTTGGATCCTTTTTATTTGGCGCATCGATGCAGGCATGTCGAAAATGGCCGCATACACGATTGGCTGATTGGCTGAAATTCCCCAAAATTTCGGTCATTAAGGGCTAATAGCTTCTTTATTTTTTTATTTCTCATTCCACAAAAAAAAATGTTATAATAGTTGCAATTAGCATGAAAAACTACAACTATATAAATTTTTCTTTTAAATCGGAAAAATCCTCTAAACTTATACTAGCAAAGTTTAATTTAGTAACATATAGCATCAGTTATACAATACTTGTATAGGAAAAATTGATCATATGATATACAGAGCCGAAACAAAATACGGTTATGTTAGATGTTGCAGTTTCATTAATACATCTGGTTAGTTTGTCTAAAATATTAGACAATACTTGATAAAGTATTGGACTGCCTACCGGTTTCAGCCAGATTATCGTTCTGATGCCCGAAAGCCAAGGAGATGCCTGTGCTCGTATCTAATGAAGCGCTCCTTGGCGCAAAAACGAGACCCCGCCATACTCACACACACAAAACCTCACTGTTCCCTTAGATTTTGAGAGTAAGTTGCCCCGGGGCTCGAAAGCAGTTTTATTCCACCTTACAAAATTCCTGACGGAATCCATTGGCATCTATTTAAATCTACTTAATGTCATATTGTAATATTAAGTTTCAGTTGATATTATACTGTCTGATGTAGCCTAGATAAGAGGAATAGTTGCTATAGGAAAGTTATTTGCGATAGACAAGCTTCCTGTTGAAGAATGAGAGATATATCTTTCATCTGCTTAACGCTGCAGGAATTTGAACTAAGTATGAATACTTGAAATCAGTGAACGGGCTAACTGAGCTGTAACCTTTTTATTGAAGGCACATGCAGTTTAGCTTCAGGTCAGGCGTATAACCGAAAGCATTTGCGCAGGGCAACAGTATTCTGGATGCATATGTCTCTTTCCAAACTGTGAGTTAAAGATTTTGGCTGTTGCTTTCAGCGAGTTGAGTGATTACGTATAGTTAAGGGTGTGACTAGGCTTCATGACATTTAGGGCAAATCAATATATTTCTTACCATTAAACCAGCGTACTTTATAATTCTAGTCAATCCATATTATGGTATACAAATTTGTTTCTCGGAATAATCTGTCATACACTTTTGAGAAGTTTTATAACAAACGAGGAGCAATTGTATATGCAATGCATGCCTCTGTGTGTGTGTGTGTGTGTGTGTGTGTGTGTGTGTGTGTGTGTGTGTGTGTGTGTGTGTGTGTGTGTGTAAAGAAGTTTTATGACATGAAAAACAATTATATATACATGTATAAAACATTAAAAATATACATTAAAACAATTATTAATACGTTTACAAAGTTTTATAATACAAATTTGTTTAAACATTAATTGAAATGAAATCACTCTAATTATATAGAAATTTTAAAAACAAAACATATTTGCATCTATTTTTGTATGTTTTCATGAATAATTTTGGGCTTCGCTTCAAAATTGTACATCTCTTATTTTTTCGATCTAAACATGAATATTAATCAAACTGTATGCTTTCAGTTTCCTATTCTTCAATGAAGAGATTGTTTTAAGCCATTTCTCTTTCTCGGTTCGTTGTAGTTCTCAAATATAAGAATAAACTCAATCAGCTGAAAGACAGCTAACAGGGGACAACTCTATGTAATAGCGAGACTTGTATGATTAGCTACTCTTAAACTTGGAAAAAAAACCCCATTCGTCTCTTGATTCGACGGTCATTCGGAATGCTCACAGTAGCCATATTCCTACTGCTCTATGTCACGCTGGTGAGACCCATATTGGAGTACGGGATTCAAGCCTCTTCTCCTTATCTCCTCAAAGACATACAGCATCTCGAAAGAGTCCAGAAGCTGGCTACCCGCATGCTTCTTGGTCTCAAGAATTTGTCTTATGAAGAAAGGCTGAAGACGCTTGACCTTTATTCTCTAGAAAAACGACGACGCCGTGGTGATCTCATTCTCGCTTGCAACATCATAAGCGGAAAGTGTAACCTCTCGAAAGAGCTGGTCTTCACTCCTGCTCCAGAGCGTCGGCTCCGGGGTCATTCCGAAAAGCTATATCTACGACGATTTCATCTCAATCGAAGGAGAGGGGCTTTCTCCGACCGGGTTGCGGATCCATGGAATAAGCTGCCAGACGAGATGGTGAAGATGCCGACGACCGCTTTGTTCAAAGCCTCCCTTGACCTCAAGTGGCCTGAACTCTTTACATGAACACCACCCTGTACATAACTCCATGTCCCCCTACATGGCCTTGCTTTTTGCTTTTTGAGCCAAAAAATTAACTAACTAACTAAAGATGAAGAGTTCATCATTGTTAGGAATCTGAGCGCTTTAGGCGATTGCGCTGACGCATTTTCCAATTTTACTATTTTAAAACTACTTCGAACACAGTGTCGCCAGTTCTGTTGGCTGAGAATCATATAAAAATATATTTGTGATTGGAACTTTAGGATATTTTTATTCCGTTAAAAATAAATAAGGAATGTACTCAATGTAAACCTTCATCTGAAATGTAATTATCGCTACGAAGTAAGTGAACAAGAAATAGATTATCTCTCCTCACAATTAAATGCGATTGAATGAATCCTCATCGTCCATTCGTCGCGAGTTTGCTAATCGATTTATAGGTGCATATAATAGAATATAGAGATATCTTTTATCTTTTACTGTTTCAGTCACTGAACTACGGCCATGCTGGGGCCCCACCTTGACAGGTTCAGCCGAACAAATCAACCCCAGTCTTTACTATTTAAAGCTTGGTACATATTCTATCGATGTATTTTGCCGAACCGCTAAGTTACGGGGACGTAAACAATCCCACAGTTGTCAAGTAGTGGTAGTGGTGGTGGTGGGGGGCAAACATACACACATACATGCATGCATATAAACATACATATGTATGCATATATATATATATATATATATATATATAAAAGCAAAATATGAGTTAGAGGTTATTCAACCATCTAAGGGGTAAATGTATCCGTAGACACTACTGGTGTATAGCCCTAGCTATAAGGTATATAGTAGTTGGTAATTTAGAGATAAAACCGTGGTTTAATATACATAGAAAAGAAAAGAAATGGAGCAATAATTAACGAAGAGAAGTTGATCATTGGTATTAAAAAGTCATAGTTTAATTGTAGTTCAGAACCATTTACAGCTGTTTCTATTTATCAAATCGAGGTAAATTTTGCATTTATTACGTTCAATTTAACAAACATCGTCAGAATGATTTAGGGGAATGTGAATAAGAAAAAAGGGAAAAGAAAGGAAAAGGAAAAAGCAAAAAGAAAAGGAAAAAAATGTCGTTAAGTCTTTAGGCTTACATTTTAGTGACTTTTGGATTCCACATGTACTTTCTGTCAACCAACTCCACTCACAAGGCTTCTGTCGGCCTAGGACTATAGCAGAAAACACTTGCCCAAGATGTCACGCGGTGTAACTGAACCCGCAACATTGTGTGGTTGGAGAACAAACTTCTTAACCACTCAGCCATTCATTTCTGAAATATGTTATCTTAAAATGAATCTAAAAATGTAAACCATAAAATGGCGCCCTCTCCCAAATGTGGCGCTTACATTACGAGCTAACAACCCTTCCTTACTTCTGCTGTGGGGTAGAAACCCCCATCCATTCCCTTCATGATCATTTCATTGAGAGCATAACGTGATGTAAAAGTAGCAACAACTTCTTCTTCTTCTTCTTCTTCTTCTTCTTCTTCTTCTTCTTCTTCTCCTTCTTCTTCTTCTCCTTCTTCTTATCCTTCTTCTTCTTCTCCTTCTTCTTCTTCTCCTTCTTCTTCTCTTCTTCTTCTTCTTCTCTTCTTCTCCTTCTTCTCCTTTTCTTCTTCTTCTTCTTCTCTTCTTAGTCTTCTTCTCCGTCTTCTTCTTCTTCTTCTTCTTCCGTCTCTCTTCTTCTTCTTCTTCTCCTCCTTCTTCTTCTTCTCCTTCTTCTTCTCCTTCTTCTTTTCTCCTTCTTCTTCTTCTCCTTCTTCTTCTTGCTTCTTCTTCTTCTTCTTCTCCTTCTTCTCTTCTTCTTCTCTTCTTCTTCTTCTTCTTCTTTTCTTCTTTCTCCGTCTTCTTTCTTCTTCTTCTTCTTCTTCTTCTTCTCTTCTTCTTCATCATCATCATCATCATCATCATCATCCAATGCCAGCGTTCGTAACATTTCCATACCCTCTTACAGGATAATTATGTTACAGATAATTCGCATCAATCGTTGAGTTTAAAACTTAAGAAAGGCAGAAGAGGCTAGAAACAGCAAACATTTGTGGGAAGAAAGTTTCTAGAAGGGTTAAGTTTTGAGAAAGAAGGAAGAGGGGGAAATACTCAGAACGCAGTCTAAAAGCAAACGTAACGAATGAATAGAAAGAAGAAGGCCGTTGAGATGTGAAGGCGGTTATTCATTATCTGAAAAATCAGAAGAAAAGAAACCATTGTGACGGATGAAAAGAGGCCACTATAATTGGGGAAGCACTCCGTCGGTTACGACGACGAGGGTTCCGGTTGATCCGAATCAACGGAACAGCCTGCTCGTGAAATTAACGTGTAAGTGACTGAGCACTCCACAGACACGTGTACCCTTAACGTAGTTCTCGGGGATATTCAGCGTGACACAGAGAGTGACAAGGCCGGCCCTTTGAAATACAAGTACAACAGAAACAGGAATTAAGAGTGAGAGAAAGTTGTGGTGAAAGAGTACAGCAGGGATCACCACCATTCCCTGCCGGAGCCTCGGGGAGCTTTAGGTGTTTTTGCTCAATAAACACTCACAACGCCCGGTCTGGGAATCGAAACCGCGATCCTACGACCGCGAGTCCGCTACCCTAATCACTGGGCCATTGCGCCTCCAGGCCACTATAATAGCGATAGATAAAGGCAGACAGGAGATAGCATGTATGTGGGTCAGAGACTAGAACATGTCTGTGAGTGATTTCGGCGAGGGGGGGGGTATGTGTCTATGATGTAAGTATTGCCAAGAAGAGCAGAAGCATCGGCGCTTTACGAACGAAGTCCCTTAAAATATTTGTTTAGCATCAAGTTACACACACACTCTTTTGTTACTTTCGCATTCAGAATGCCGTGAACCACTGGGTGGCCCCTTAGAAACCCTTATAGCCAGAGACACTATTGTTCACAATTTTTGATGTAAAATATTTCTGAAATCTGAAAATATTTCAGCTTCATTCTTTCTGTTTATTTCCTCTGCCAAGGAAGGAGGTTATCTTTTCATTGGCGTTGGTTTGTCCCTCTGTCTGTCTGTGTGCAAAATAACTCAAAATGTTGTGAACGGTATTTAATGAAACTTGCAGAAAAAGTTGGTAATGACACAAGGAACAGATGGTGGAATTATGGTAGTGATCCGGGAATTTTTATGGATTCTTGAAGGATTTTTCATTTGTTACATTTACTTTACATGAAGCATTACAATGTTACGTTTTTTGATTATCTCCCTTGAAAACATTTCATTGTTTGCACGTAACCTATGGTGGCGTTGATGTTTCCAAAGTTTATTTTCGATTCTCTATTAGTAATTTTACTCGAGTATCTATCTTAAAATGAGCTGCTTGACGGAGGTCTGCAGAGGATGACATGACAAGCCTTGACTATTGGTATCGACTCAAAAAGCTCAGGCTTTGCTCCCTCCACTGCCGCTGTGAGCTCTATATCATCTGTATGATGTGGAAATATTCCATCAACATTGCCCATCTTAAAAATTCGTCTGAGGCTTGGCCCCCGTGCCATCCGTCCACTACAGAAATGGTCGTGTCGTATCACAACACTTTGACAGAACTATTTCACCTCAACTGGCCCTGCTCTCTGCAACATTGTGCCAGACACACATAAAGGAAGAAAGTGACTTCATGGCATTCAAACGATCCCTAGATGATTACCCACAACAAATACCAGATAAAGCACCCACACCCAGATATGTCTCTGAAAACAATAACCCTCTGCCTGATTGGGCTACGGTTCCCCAGAGCTGACTGTGTATCTCTTCCAAGTGGTGCTATTAAATTAGACATGGCCTGAGTCAACTTCGACCGAAACTTATCTAAGTAATCTAATCTATGCTGTAACATTTTAATCAAAGCATAACAACATGGGTAGAGGCTGATATCTTAACATTTCTGATGGTCTTAAGTATAAAAAAAATTATTAAAGATTTATATAGAACTGCATTCAAAGAATGTCTATAAGCTATTGTGTTTAGACTTGGTTTTTCTATCCTCAAACTGTTCCGTTTGGTAGATGCAATTTTGTTTTTAATAAAGCTCTCCGAAATTAGAAAAATCAAAAATCTGCAACAATCTCGGTCCCATGAGTATCGGATAATGGATTTTCAACTGTGTAAAGAAACTGATTGTGGTGATCGTAGTTTTGACGGTGATTGGTGGTGAAAGCAGAGACAGTGTTGATGATGACGATGGTCGAGATAAGGATGGGAGGATAAAATAGTATCGATGGTTATAATGGCGACAGGGGCAGTATGTTGTGCGATGCTGATGTGATGGTGGTAATAGTGGTGTTGATGATAGTGTTAGTGGTGTGATGGTGGTATTGTAGTGGTTATACTGGTTGTGATGGTGAAAGGGATTGTCAAGGTAACCGTCATGATAACGTTGATGGCGGTGTATGTGGTTGAAGTGGATGCAATGACAATGCTGCTGATGATGTTGGTGGTTGTAGTAGTGGTGGTGATTGTGATATGGTGGTGTGGTGGTGGTGGTCGTCGTCGT
Source organism: Octopus sinensis (assembly GCF_006345805.1). Lineage (NCBI taxonomy): Eukaryota > Metazoa > Mollusca > Cephalopoda > Octopoda > Octopodidae > Octopus > Octopus sinensis. The sequence goes on from NC_042997.1 coordinate 43,695,974, forward strand.
CGTAGTGCTGTTCCTTCTGGTTTGGCGAAGGTCTGCGCTCTCCGAGTGCTTTTCTAGTTTATTTGGAGTTGAAATTCACCTGAGCTCCAAAGCAATTTCTGATAATCTCAGTTTAAAAAAAAAATGCCTTGATTAGACAAATGAAGGTGTACTTTGTGAAGTACACAGGATTTTAGTGGTGAGCCCAGGTTTTCTTCTGGTCTCCAAAGTAAAAAAGATACCTCTTTTTGACAAAGTTATTAATGTTGCGCCTTTGAGCCTGTGGAGTAATGTTCCCACAGATAAAACAGAAAATACTGAGATCATTACAGCACGTCCTTCTTTTTGATGATGTATCCATAAGTAAATCACAGTGGTTCAGTTCACACCTGAAAAGAAGAGAAATGGTTTTAAAGCAAAACTTGGCTTGAACATATTATTCAAAATTAGAATGACAAACCTGCCAAAATTCTCGCAAATAAAGTTAACTTTTGGTATGCTCCAGGTAAATGAAGCTATGTGCCGATGGCACAAGAATGTGATGTGATCGAGCAAATCTGAGGTCAGTTTCGGAACCAGCACGTAAATATTAGTCTGAAACACCTCTAAGATTTTATGCCAGAAAATAAAAGCTTTATTTTGTTGACCAGTGTTACTCATGTGCTCTTTATATTACACTAGCAGTATCGCCCGGCGTTGCTCGGGTTTGTAAGGGAAATAACTATATAAGCATTTTTAGAGAGTTATAGCAAAAAAATGCATTAAAAATGGAATAAAAAATGATGGTAATTTTTTTTTAAATCGTTGACTCATCGTAGACATTTTTAGAGAGTTACTTCCCTTATATAATAGCGAAAAAATGCATTAAAATGGAAAAAATGATGGTAAATTTTTTTTTAATCGTAGACTCATGTAGACGCTTTCTTAGCCATTTCTGTTTTGGTGTCTTCAAGCCATGAAGTCGTTGTTCTAAAAGAACGCTGGTCTCCTTGACAACGGATTACGACGTTGATTTCCTTACACTCCCTTCCCCACAGCTTCACGAGGGGGGAAGAAGGGGGAGAAGCAACACAGGTGCAGCTGTGACCATGGACGCCAACTCCGCCGCCATCGACACACGAAAAAATATGCATTAAAATGGAATAAAAAATGATGTTAAATTATTTTTAAAATCGTAGACTCATCGTAGACGCGCGCTAATACCCAGACGGGCTCGATATGAATCACGACTATAAGATACCCGAATTTGGTTAAACTGCACCGCAAAATGTGGGAGGAGTTAGGAATCTAAATCGAAGGGGACAGACACTCACACAACTACAGTTTTATATATATAGATTATAATCCATCTCAAAGCGGTCAGAATGTTATGAGATCCCGCAACGGAAGGAGTTCAACATGACTAATAATAAGAGTTGCAACCAGAACAGGTAAATTTGTGGTGCACCTCCACCTTAAATATGTATAAATGTATGTCTGTAGGTGTGTGTGTATAAGTGTGTGTGTGTGTAAATAATTAAAAATATAAATTACGAAGGGGTGCTGAAACGTTCCTTGTTTTAAGGGTGTTGCTAAAGGCCTGGTTGGCGACCCAACCTTCCGAGTTCTTTAACAGGGCTTAGAAAAAATGAGGGACCGCTGCAAATAAGTTTGTGGATCTGAGAAGGGAATTTATTGATTAAACTCATAATTAAGAGAAGAGAGGTAGAGGCAGAGAGACAGAAGAATTAGGGAGGTACGAGAAAGAGGAGGGAAGGTGAGAATGAAGAGAAATGTATTTTCATTTACCCAAAGCCAAAAACTTTATAACACCCTCTTTGTGTGTGTGTGTGTGTGTGTGTGTGTGTGTGTGTGTGTGTGTGTGTTTATATATTTATATTCAGATACATGTATATGGTCCCTTTCCACTTTAAACATATATATTTTGCCAGCGGGCAGTTTAGCTTAATGGTAAAGCACTTAACCGGCAATCACAGGGATGTAAGTTCGAGTCTTATGGCTGGCTGCTGACAATTTTTTCCGCAAGATATGGATATTTTATCCTGTTCCTACTGTTCTATCAGCATTATTCTGCGTTTGAAAATAAATTATGCCCTTATCTGTATCTTTCAATAGGTCTCAGCGCTTCTAAAAGCAAAACAGGAAAATGCACATTTTTCATATTATTTATGAATAAATAATACCAAAACCTTTCCATTTTTCTGGGGTTTTTTTTTTATACAATAACTCTGCAAATAATATTTTCACAATTCTCAATCTTAATAAATATTTTGATTAACATGCGAGAGCAACTGTGGATACATATTGATTGTAATAATGGAATCAGTAGATGTGCTTCAAGAGGAAACAGCGGAGAACTACTCAAACTACCCTATATATATGGAATGGAAGCACTCCGTCGGTTACGACGATGAGGGTTCCGGTTGATCCGAATCAACGGAACAGCCTGCTAGTGAAATTAACGTGTAAGTGGCTGAGCACTCCACAGACATGTGTACCCTTAACGTAGTTCTCGAGGATATTCAGCGTGACACAGAGAGTGACAAGGCTGGCCCCTTGAAATACAGGTACAACAGAAACAGGAAGTAAGAGTGAGAGAAAGTTGTGGTGAAAGAGTACAGCAGGGATCACCACCATCCCCTGCCGGAGCCTCGTGGAGCTTTAAGTGTTTTCGCTCAATAAACACTCACAACGCCCGGTCTGGGAATCGAAACCGCGATCCTATGACCGTGAGTCCGCTGCCCTAACCACTGGGCCATTGCGCCTCCACGAACCTATATATAATTCGACTGAGGAAAGAAAACTTCGAATGAGCCGTCTGTGCTTTTTCTTGTCCCTCTTCTGTATCAACTGTCCGGATGTTTTGCGTTCTCGCCCCACTTTTTGCATTCCTTTTTATATACATATGGCGGCGTACGTACACTTTGGTCTCTTATATGTAAGTACATATATACTCTTACTCTTTACTCTTTTACTTGTTTCAGTCATTTAGACTGTGGCCATGCTGGAGCACCGCCTTTAGTCGGGCAAATCGACCCCAGGACTTATTCTTTGTAAGACTAGTACTTATTCTATCGGTCTCTTTTGCCGAACCGGTAAGTTACCGGGGACGTAAACACTCCAGCATAGATTATTATCAAGCGATGTTGGGGCGGAGGGGCAAACACAGACACACAAACATACACCCCCCCCCGCACATAAACACACACATATATATATGTCGTATATATATATACATATATATATATATATATATATATATATATATATATTATATATATATATATATATATATATATATATATACGACAGGCTTCTTTCAGTTTCTGTCTACAAATCCATTCACAAGGCCCGAGGCTATAGTAGAAGACACTTGCCCAAGGTGCCACGCAGTGGGACTGAACCCGGAACCATGTTGTTCGTAAGCAAGCTACTTACCACACAGCCACTAAATTTTGTACGACTCTCTTATTCATTCATTCTTTCTTTCTATCAGCCCCCCCCCCCACACTTACTTCGTTCTTTCCTCTCTTCTTTCTTTCGTTCCGCCTCTCTCACATTTCCTGGCTTTCTCTTCATTCTCACCTTCCTTCCTCTTTCTCGTACCTCCCTAATTCTTCTGTCTCTCTGCCTATACCTCTCTTCTCTCTCCCCACGTGACCGGTGTTCGGCCAAGCCTGACCTTGCTTTCTTGCAACATCTATATTCCTCCCCATGCCTGTCATCTCCTATGTCCCTGCCGTAAGGTTTCATTTTCACACACGTCAGCTTAATGAAATTCGTCCTTAACCGAAAGACACCTGTTGTTAATGTCCTCTTATTTGTATTTGTATTTGTGTACCATTTCTCCGTTTTTTTCCCCGTCCTTATTTTCGTATACATTCGCTGTTTTATTCCAAGGAATCTAATACTCCTAGTTTGGCCAGATTTGAGTAATCTCGAGTAAAACCAGCCGAAATTGCGAAGATAATCTGGAACTCGGCTGAGGAAAGAAATTGTTTTTATATCATCTAGCTATCTGGATGTTTTGCGTTCTTGTCTCATTTTTTTTGTATTCGTTTTTATATATCTCGTGAACAGGGATTAATCTTCTCTCTTCACTCCTTAGCACCACATGGGCTCAACCTCCCTCCCCTCTTCATCTAACCCTTCTCCCTTCTCCTCTCTTCCTCTCACACCTACTTCCTCCTACCCACCTCCTCCCTTCTTCTCTCCCTTCATCGTCACCCCTCTCTCGTAACCCAAACCCTACACAATCAAACCCTACCTTCCCTATCCAACCCATCCGACCCTCACCCCATCCCTTACACCCACTCCCACATACCCCGCCTCTACCCCCACCCACACCCCACCCTTGCTTTCGTCACTCTCGCCTCCCCAACATCCCAACACCACCACACCACACACCATCATACCACACACTACCATACCACACAACACCACATCACACCAACACGCACACACTAGCACTGACCACTTCCCAGCACCCACACCATCATTCACTCGCCTACGCATGCACACGCGCACACGTCAAGGTAACCAGCCCTCTTCCACACGCACATACATGCTCGCTTATACACACGCACGCGCACCTTCGTTTCGGGATCACCACTAGTTTATTATCTCCCCCTTCTTCCTAGCTCTCCTGTGTGACCCCTCCGTCCGGCATTCGCCATTATAGATCGCTAGCAACAACACGTTCGTTATTTTCTCTCCCTGTTTTTTTTTTCTGTGTTCCTTTCTCTGGATGAGCGTAGGCTCAAAAAGTTAAAGACTTTTTCACTTCCCGAACGTTAAACTAATACATCTGTTTGCTCTCTGCACCACCTACCTTCGTCTTTTGTTTTTTTTTTGTGAATTCTCTCTATGTATGTATGTATGTATGTATGTATGTATGTATATATATATATATATATATATATATATATATATATATATATATATATATATATATATTGTTATATTCGGAATGGTCATATTGCCAGTTTAGCCATAAATCTTGCACAACAAAATTTAAACGTATATATATTATATATATATATATATATATATATATATATATATATATTTAAAAAAGGAGATGTCGAACACGCATCAATGGTGATATATAAAAAAGGAAATGAAGAAAATGCTGACAAATAATGAAGTAATTAAGTAATTTAATTAGGTGAAGTTCTTTTTACGGTTGCGCATGTGTTATGCTTATCAAAATTTTGATAAGCATAACAAATGCGCAACCGGTAAAAAGAACTTTCACCTAATTAAATTACTTAAATTACTTCAATTATTTGTCAGCATTTTCTTCATTCCTTTATATATATATATATATATATATATATATTATATTAATATATATATATATATATATGTAGGTCCCGGTTGATTCGGGGTTGACCACAGTATGCGCAACCGGTAAAAAGAACTTTCACCTAATTAAATTAATTAAATTACTTCAATTATTTGTCAGCATTTTCTTCATTTCCTTTTTTATATATATATATATATATATATATATATATATATAGATATATATATATATATATATATATATGTAGGTCCCGGGTTGATTCGGGGTTGACCACAGTAAATAGGTACTCAATACATAGCAGAGTAAAATTAAATTATTATATAGAAGGAGCTTCTACAGGACTAGAACGTTCATTCAAGAGAAATCTTAGATTCTCTTGAATGAAACAGTTCTAGTCCTGTAGAAGCTCCTTCTATATAATAAACTAGCAGTATCGCCCGGCGTTGCTCAGGTTGTAAGGGAAATAACTATAAAGCATTTTTAGAGAGTTATAGCCAAAAAATAGCAAAAAAATGGAAAAAAATTATGGTTAAATTTTTTTTGAGAGCAAAAAAAGGTGGAGTTGCGTCCCCTAGACAGTTTGCGGTTTGTGTTTCTGATTCTCGACCCCATGTCGAATTTATCGATTTTTTCAGAACTGGGGGAAATTTTCAAAAATTTTCGCTGCGTTAGTTTGAATTATGACATTGGGCTATGTGTGTGTCAAGTTTCATCAGAATCGGTTGAAAGCCGTGGTCAGGGTGAGGGTACGAGAAAACAGACACACAGAAACACGCACAGACAAACTGCCGTTTATATAGAGATATATATATATATATATATTATATATATATAATATATAATATATATATAATGATGTATGTATGTGTGTGTGTGTGTGGATATATATATATATGATATGTGACAATTAGTTGGTGTCATAATAAAACTCAGAGTTTTGGATACCGGGGCTGAAGTCTGCTCCGGCATCTCATCAGTTATTAAGACAAAACGCTATTGAAAAACCCGTTGAATAAAGGGAAATTACTCCAATAGGCGTGGTGAAAGTAATACTTCATTCATAGAATCCGCATATGCTCACATATACACACACACATTACATGTATGCACACACACACACACACTTGTATGTATATATATATATATATAAATACTCCAACCTGTGTGTACATATACATACAAACACACATATATACATCTATATGTCTACGCATACACTCACATACACACGCATATAAACAGATGCACGCATCACTACGCTCATATATATACATCTCTACACGCGTACACACATACATGCGCGGATATAAAAACGTAGTTTATACGTACATGCATACACATACGCGGAAAACGTATATACAAATACAAACACATACGCAAAAACGCACGCATCATTATGTTCATATACATATGTCTGTGGAGGCGCAATGGCCCAGTGGTTAGGGCAGCGGACTCGCGGTCGTAGGATCGCGGTTTCGATTCCCAAACCGGGCGTTGTGAGTGTTTATTGAGCGAAAACACCTAAAGCTCCACGAGGCTCCGGCAGGGGATGGTGGTGATCCCTGCTGTACTCTTTCACCACAACTTTCTCTCACTCTTACTTCCTGTTTTGTTTGTACCTGTATTCAAAGGGCCGGCCTTGTCACTCTCTGTGTCACGCTGAATATCTCCAAGAACTACGTTAAGGGTACACGTGTCTGTGGAGTGCTCAGCCACTTACACGTTAATTTCACGAGCAGGCTGTTCCGTTGATTCGGATCAACCGGAACCCTCGTCGTCGTAACCGACGGAGTGCTTCCATACATATGTCTATACGCACATACACATACATACGCGGATATATAAAACGTAGTCTATACACATATGCACAGACATACGCGGATAGACGTATATACAAATAAAAACACATACGCAAAAAAGAAAACGGAAAACATTCACATTCGCCGCAAAACTTGAATATGCAAAAGAGTTATATATGTATATACACAAATACACCCTCCTGTCTGTCAAACACATCTACACCTGCAGATATATAAACGTATATACATACATATATGTATGAAGGAAGGAGACAAGTACAACAGGTAGTCTTGCACCCGTATATATACAATAATTCGTACACATGTATATATGCACGCACATGTATATACTACACGCGTATAGGTTACACAATTATAAAGGACGAAAAATAATATACAGAAAAATATTTAAAGTAATAAAAATATAGGCATAACTTTAAAATTAGTTTTAGTTCTACTACTAACTTTAAAAATATAATTGCACACAACAAACAAAATCAACAAAATTAAGCCGGACGTTCCTACAGAGTTAAAAATTTGTGCCCGCTAAATGGAATATCTATGACCGAGGCCATCATTTATGAAACCACCATAGACTCTACAACCACTAAGGATATACTTTCGTCAAAGAAATATGTGCGTCTCATAGGGGGAAATTTTAAAGCTAGGTTCAACAATCACACTTTAAGCTTCAGACACTGGGATAAAAGGAAAACAACCAGATTATCCAGTTATATATGGTCCTTAAAAGAAAAAAGGTGCCAACTATAAGATTCACTGGAAGATCTTGGCCAAGTGTAAGCCTTACACTAACGGCAGTGGAAAGTGCGGTCTTTGCGATACGGAAAGATGGCTCATCTGGAAAAGTGCTTTAGACTCGATACGTGTCTAAATTCAAGAACTGAACTTTTCGAGTCATGTCCACATATGGCAAAAGATTTCCTACGTTTATGAATGAAGTATTACTTTCACCATGCCTATTGGAGTAATTTCCCTTTATTCAACGTTTTTTTTTCAAAGCGTTTTGTCTTAATAACTGAAGAGATGCCGGTGCAGACTTTAGCCCCGGTATTCGAAACTCTGAGTTTTATTATGACAACCAACTAATTGTCACATATTATATTTATAGATAAATTCCTCTATTTTACATAGGTTGGCGAGAGAGGTTTTCGGAGGTTGGCGAGAGAGGTTTTCGGAGGTTGGCGAGAGAGGTTGGAGGTTGGCAAGAGTGGTCATCGGAGGTTGTCGGATGTTGTCGAGAGGGCTTTTCAGAATTTGGCGAGAGAGGTTGTCGTTCACAGAAAAACTATTGTTTTACCGTGAGAAAAGTGCTGTTGAAGTGTTAAGTGAAATTTAGCAATCGAGGATCGAATCCATGCTATGCCTGCATGAAGCCACTACAAATACATTGTGGAAAAAAATTGTCTATTGTCATGGAGAAAGTGTGACTGTAAAAATGCTAAATTATTGGAGTAATGGGCATTCAAAAAAGTATGTATGTATAGAAATGTATGAATGAAAATATTAAAATCAAGGAAGTGCAATAATGATGTTTAGCAGTTCAAAACTGGGAGTAGTGAAATGCAGAATAAGGTCGGCTGATCGTGAGAATCAAATATTGATCGCTTCACTAAAAACTGCGGATGATATGGGTTATTTCCCTTGGGTTGTTTAAAGAAAATATTAGTAATATGTAGTAGATAGGAAGTTCCATTGGATGAGCCCTATTATCGATTTTTTCAACAATCTAAGTATGTCACGAGGTTTCCAGGCATGAGTTCTATTCACGTGTCAAATAAAGTAAAAAGGTGATATTGTCTGCAAAATTTAAAAATTGGACACACAAAAAAATCAATATTCAAAGTAATCGAACATAAACAATGAAATGGGTTATTTCCCTTAAGTGTTTAGAAAAATATTGTGCAGGTGATATGGGTTATTTCCCTTGGGCGTTTAAAAAATAGTTATATGAGGTAGATATAAAGGTCCCTTCCAGGGGCCGTATTATCGACTTTTTTCAACAATCTAAGTATGTCATGAGGTTACCAGACATGAGTTCTACTCACGTGTCAAGTTTCATCAAAATCAATAAAACGATGTAGGAGGAGTTAGCTAACAACGCCACAAACAAACCTAACAATTTATTTGTTCTCCTTTAGTAAAAAAAGCCTTGAAGGAAGGAATGCCTGATAATCAAATAACAATTTGATATAAAAGTCAAAGAGCAGAAGGAAAATCAAAATGTAGAATGACGAAATAAATGCTGGTTACAAATTTTGCCACAAGGCCAGCAATTTCGAGGGAGGGAATGAGTCGACCTCGATAATTCTTAATCTTTTAATCTTTTCTTTTACTTGTTTCAGTCATTTGACTGTGGTCATGCTTGAGCACCGCCTTTAGCCGAGCAAATCGACCCCAGGACTTATTCTTTGTAAGCCTATTACTTATTCTATCGGTCTCTTTTGCCGAACCGCTAAGTTACGGGGACGTAAACACACCAGCATCGGTTGTCAAGCAATATTGGGGGAACAAACACGGACACACAAACATACACACACACACACACACACACACACACACACACACATATATATATATATATATATATATATATATATACATATATACGACGGGCTTCTTTCAGTTTCCGTCTACCAAATCCACTCACAAGGCTTTGGTCGGCCCGAGGCAATAGTAGAAGACACTTGCCCAAGGTGCCACGCAGTGGGACTGAACCCGGAACCATGTGGTTGGTAAGCAAGCTACTTACCACACAGCCACTCCTACGCCTATTGTTTAAGTTTGGTACATATTCTATCGGTAAACAAACCAACAGCGCGTGTTCGTTGGCGGGGACCCAGAAATACACAAACACACACACAGAGAAAGAGATGCAAAACCCTTTATTTCACGTTGCTCCAGTTCACTCAGCTCTGGAGTCACGACGTCACTGGTACCAAGCTGTATCGGCCCCTTTGCTTTTTACTTGGATAACATCGGTGGCATGGAGGCTGGTATGCATGGGCGACTGCTGGTCTTCCATAAACAATCTCGCCCGCACTTGCGCCTCGAAGGATAACTCTCTAGGTGCAATCCCATGGTCACTCGTGACCGAAGGGGGTCTTTAACTTCTCTCTCTCTCTCTCTTTTCTTTTACTTGTTTCAGTCATTTGACTGCGGCCATGCTGGAGCACCGCCTTTAGTCGAGCAAATCAAACCCCAGGACTTATTCTTTGTAAGCCTAGTACTTTTTCTATCAGTCTCTTATGCCGAACCGCTAAGTTACGGGGATGTAAACACACCAACATCGGTTGTCAAGCGATGTTGGGGGGACACAGACTCACAAACAAACACGCACGCGTGCAAACACACACACACATACGACGGGCTTCTTTCAGTTTCCGTCTACCAAATCCACTCACAAGGCTTTGGTTGGCCCGGGGCTATAGTAGAAGACACTTGCCCAAGGTGTCACGCAGTGGGACTGAACCTGGAACCATGTGGTTAGTAAGCAAGCTACTTGCCACACAGTCACTTCTGTGCCTAAAATATATACATATATATATACTCATATATACAATGGGCTTCCGCAAGGTTTCCGTCTATCAAATTCACTAACAAGGCAATGGTCGACCCAGGGCTATTGTAGAAGACACTTGCCCAAAGTTCCACGGGACTGAACCCGAAACCACATGGTTGCAAAGCGAGCTTCTTAATCGCACATCTTGGGTAGACGAAGACGAATGCATTGAAAAGCAAGAAAGCATGTCAGCGGGTGGCAGGGTGGAGGCAAGGGAGAAAGAAGAAAAGAAAGGGGAAGAATAATGAAAAGAGAAGAGATTATGATACGAAATAAAGAGCAGAGAAAAAGGGGGCGACGTGGAGGGCCTGTGAAAACATGGGCAGAGTTTCTTTCAGAAAAGAACACAATAAAAGCAAAGAAAGAAAATAGAAATTCAGTGAATTAATGAGATGCCGACACACTGAGAATCACACAAAGAAATGAGAGAGGGGGAGAGAGAGAGAGAGAGAGGGGGAGAGAGAGAGAGAATGCAGAAAATACATATGATGGGAGGAAGAAAATGCTAAGAGAAGAGAGAAGGTAAAAAGTAGAGGTACCAGATGAAAAGGATGCAGAAACAAAGTGATGAAATACTTTACTGAAAAAGTAGGAGAAGGAAAGAGAAAGAGGAGTGTAAAAAGCATAAAAGAAACAAATATGATAGATAGATAGACACACAGGCAGACAGTTAGATAGATAGACAGAGAGAGATAGATAGATAGATAGATAGATAGATGGATAGATAGATAGATAAATAGATAGATTGAGAGAGATAGATAGATAGATAGATAGATAGATAGATAGATAGATAGATAGATAGACAGATAAATAGATAGATTGAGATAGATTGAGATAGATAGATAGATAGATAGATAGATAGATAGATAGATAGATAGATAGATAGATAGATTGAGATAGATTGAGAGATAGATAGATAGATAGATAGATAGATAGATAGATAGATAGATAGATAGATAGATTGATTGATTGATTGATAGATTGAGATAGATAGATTGAGATAGATAGATAGATAGATAGATTGAGATAGATAGATAGATAGATAGATAGATAGATAGATAGATAGATAGATAGATAGATAGATAGATAGATAGATAGATAGACAGAGATAGATAACTTTCTTTTATTAACCACACAGGGCTGAATACAGAGGGGACAAATACAAATGCAGAGCTTTTCTTTTCGAGGGTGGAAAAAAATAAAAAATGTAAGATTGCGATCAAAAGGGATCGAGAGGAGGAAAAAAAAGGAAAAAAAGAAAATCGTGTATCACAGAAATAATGGTGTAAACACTGATATAACAAGATTGGGTTCATCCGTGGGAAGAAAAGCCTACAGAAAAGACCACGGGAACCCCAGTCAGGGAGGAAATAAACACATGAGGTCAAAAATGCTCTCTTTCTTTCTTTTTTACGATCTACAGGATCATGCTCAAAATGGTTTCGTTACTAGCACGCACCATCTTTGCAACATTCACCCATCTTTTTTTGAATCTTTCGCGAGACAACTTCCCTCTCCATTCTCACCTTCCTTTTCAAGTGGTACTTGAAAAAGTTGATGAGCGATTGGCCAGAGAGGTAAGTGTTTGTCTCTAATCCTTTCGCTCGAGTCCACCACACACATTCTTTCACCATGGCCACCAGTACGATGAAAACTGCCTTGCCTTCCCGGTTGAGGGAAGGGGGCGGAGCAATTCTCACGATAGACTCGGCCGATAGGCGGATTCGTCCCACACGTGACAGCAGCCGTTCGGCATAAGCCCACAGGTCGGAAATGGTTGGACATTGCACGAGTGCGTGCAGAACGGTTTCGTCGCTCTGACCGCATCTCGGGCAAGTCGGTCCAGTGTGTCTGGAACCGTGTCTGTAGAGCTTATCCCGAACAGGTAATGCTTCTCGATAGCACTGCCAGGCCAGGGATCTTTGGTGATTGTTCATAGGTCCCGGCCCGAAAGTTGTCCTGAACAGGCGGGTCAGGTGTTCCTCGTCGACGCCCAGACTCTGCCCGAGTTCGTCGTCGCACCTCCCCTCCACTAATCCTCTATAGAATGCCTTTGTTGTGATGGAGTCGCACAAGTTCGATCCCGGACGGCAGAGTTGCTTGAGAGCAACGCGACACTCGCGGTGCCATTCGCCTAGCCTCGGTCTCTGCTTGATCCATGACTGTAGTTCGTCCAAGGAGACGAGCTGCGGGAAAGCGCGCCGCACAAAAGGCGACCACCCCTGTTCACCGTTGTCTATGAAGCGCCGGAGATGTCGCAGTCTCAGCGCATGTCTGCGCATCATCAACCACGGCATGCCCAGCCCTCCATTTAGCGGGTGTTGGCAGCAAATGGATCGCCTAACCATCGGAACGTTTCCCTTCCACAAGAAGCGGAAGAGTATGCGTTCCAGTTTGGTGATGGTAGGGTCGGGACAAGGCACGACGGTCAGACGATACTCGATGACGGATGCGATGTACGCGTTCGCCACCTCCGCCCGACCTTTTAGGGATAGCTTTCTCTCAGTCCATTTCTGGGTGAGAGTAGCCACCCTAGTCGTTATCTCGCCCCAGTTCTTCTCCATTTGGAGGTCCGGACCGAACCAGACCCCGAGCAATTTAACCGGTCCGTCCGTCCAGCGTCCCACGATGGAGACGCTGTTGGACGAGATAGATAGATTGATAGATAGATAGATAGAGATAGATAGATAGATAGATAGATAGATAGATAGATAGATAGATAGATAGATAGATAGATAGATAGATAGATAGATAGATAGATAGATAGATAGATAGATAGATAGAGATAGATAGATTGAGATAGATAGATAGATAGATAGATAGATAGATAGATAGATAGATAGATAGATAGATGAGATAGATAGATAGATAGATAGATAGATAGATAGATTGAGATAGATAGATAGATAGATAGATTGAGATAGATAGATTGAGATAGATAGATAGATAGATAGATAGATAGATAGATAGATGGATAGATAGATGGATAGATGGATGGATGGATGATGGATGGATGGATGGAGGATGGATGGATGGATGGATGGATGGAGATGGATGGATGGATGGATGGATGGAGGATGGATGGATGGATGGATGGATAGATGGATGGATAGATAGATAGATAGATAGATAGATGATAGATAGATAGATGATAGATAGATAGATATAGATAGATAGATTGAGATAGATTGATAGATAGATAGATAGATAGATAGATAGATGGATAGATAGATGATAGATAGATAGATATGTTTCTTTATTAGCCACACAGGGCTGCACACAGATAGAACAAATTACAAGGTAGAGCTTTTCTTTTGAAGGTTTAAAAAAAAAAAAAAAGGAAGGGGAGTTTCGATCAAAAGGGATCGTAAAAGGAGAGAAAGAGGACAAAAAAAAGGGGGGTTAGATAGATAGATAGATAGACAGCTAGATAGATAGATAGATAGATAGATAGATTGATTGAGTGACATATTGAAAAGAAGTGAATGAGAAAGTAAGCGAGGAAAAGGGAGAAAGAAAGAGAGAGAGGGTAAGTAAATGTGGAAGAAAGGAATAAAATAAGAGAAAAATTACAAAAAGGAAAAGAGATGTGAGGGGAAAGAGGAAGAGAATTGCTGTTTGACAAGAGGGAGATAAGGAAAAGGTGGAGTGATTGATCGAGGAAAAGGAGGAGGTGAAAAGAAAAAGAAGAAAAACAATAAGGGAGGAGGAAGAGGTATGAGAAAAAGGAGGAGGAGGATGTTGGTGTGATGAAAGAGAAAGAAAGAGGTGGATAGAAAGTAATAATAAAGAGATAGGTAAGCAGATAGGAGGGGGATGAGGAGAGAGAGGTAGAGAGAGAGAGAGAGTGAGTGAGTGAGAGAAACAAGTTGAGTGTCGTTTTGGAATATTAAGCAGAACGGTGCAAGTTTTAAGGAGCCGAGACAGAGGCAGCAGGACGCACCGCTGTCAATAGAGAAAGACTTTTACTGATAAAAAAAGGGGAAAAAATCTATCTACAGACAGGAAAATACATAAAATTCTATAGAGAATAAACAACATTAACATCGAAGAATTTGCAGGAGAAAAATAGAATAAAATAAAGAATTATGTCTTTTCATTTTAGTCAACGAACATTTTGTAACCACTTGTTGAATAATTTCATCAATAGACGGACGTTTTCTAGTTTCTCGTATGTTATAAAAAATGTTCTAAACAGTCAACATAGATCATGTGTGAATAATCTACTGCGACCAACACGGCAAGTAGTGCAGGTGTCCACCCGAAGACATATACACTTGCAGAAGATCGGGGTTGTCGGAGTGCCATTAAATAAAGGACAGGTAAGTTAGTATTTTTTTGCTTACCTTGTCTTTCAACCAGAGGAGAGCCAGTTTATGCATCGGAACGGTCAGGTGTGATAATTCTTGATCTCAGATACACATACACACGCACACACACACATTTCACTAATTACCAAAAAAATATTGTCAGATAAATTGTTTTATTTATGTACATTCGTTTGCTGAAGCAGTTTACCTATTTCTTCATTTCTAATTACAAAATCGACCGGTTATTATTATTTTGTTTTGATAGTAACACCAAAAGCTTGAAAATGACTTAGCAAATTTACCCATACCGAGTTAACGAACCACACCAATTAGGCGAATGCACCAAAAGCTTTACAAATCTTTGGTATTATTGATAAAAGCATTATACATATATATGTATATATATATATGTATATATATATATATGTATGTATGTCACATTTAAACTGTATTATAAAATCTCTTACACAGCATAAAATGAGTAAAGCGACTACATAATCTATAGATAAAATATCTCATCCAACTTTCAAAGGTTCCCTACATAGTTCCCACCACACTGTAAAAGTTTGTTAGTATTTTAAATAAGTTGCATCTTCAGTGTTCCCTTCAGCAATACAATTCATTTTAGTGGTGGATCTGCGACATGAAGATCTCTATGCTTCTTTTTCCATTTATTTTGTTCGTTTTCCTACTCATATCCTGGTGATGACAAATTTCTTTTCATCAACCACCAACACGTGGTTCCTTACAACTCACCCAAGTCCGCTTCATTTAATATTATCACGTTTTAAAAAATCACTTTTTATAATTAAAATCGGTGGTATTAATAATCAATTTTAACCCTTAAGGCAATCCTTTCGCTTAAATAGAGCAAGAATTTATGAGTTTCTACTATTTTCATTTACCGGATCCGATTCTATTTTAACTCGGCGAGCTACATAACTCTACTTGCACTCAACACACAAGAAGCATTCGAATTTAACAGCTGCTGTCGCTATTTTATGTATATGTACATACGTATGTACATATATAATTTATATTCTATTTCTTGAAATTAAGGCTGTGCAGACGACGGAACGAGAGACCATCAAACCAGATGCCCTGTCCATCTTCCTTCGTGGTTCTTAATACAGATCACATTAGTCATCTGTCGACTTCGTAATTCAATTTTTCCCTCTGGAGAGTTGTTGAATTAAATGCCGGAGTGAAGTGAATCGCTTAGGTGGCCTCGTGAGGCGGATCGAGTCGGCCCTGATCGATGAGAGTTTTATATCATCAGAGACGTTCCAGCTGTGACCATATCGCATGCTTAGATATCAAGGAATGCATAATCCAATATATCAATCCATTTATGACTGTAAGATTTGATGTAATGGAGATCTGGTTGCTGTTTTGGAGCTCGTCGAGCGAATTGTCTCGTCTCCTGTCTTGTCGTTTAGTCCTAGGTCAACATAAATCAAGCAGACTAGTGATCACAGCCATTCCATCTGTGATCATCCTGTCGAAAAAAGTAGAGAACCGCAGCACAATTTCTCGTCATAATACAAGTGTTTTAAAAATGAAAGTAAAATTAACAAAAACAAATATTAAACAATCTATTTTTGTTTCTGATGTTTTTATACATTCTTCATCTCTTTCTTTTATTTAAATTACGCCGCTATTCTCTTAATTAAATAACATGTATCTTTCCTTATATGCAGGGACCTAAACTATATTATCGTTGTTCAAAACTGTAGGGTGTGAGTTGAGGGAGATTTAGCTGTTATTTTTAGCAAAATGAACTTCCTCGTAAAGGGCCCCTTCGCTGGTTCTGGCCTTGAGCGATACCTGTATGGAGTATAAGTAGAAATAGCATCAAGGTTGTAAATGTATCGGAATGATTAACGTGTCGAATAGGAAACCTCCACGAAATAGCAGCCAGCTTCTGAAAGCAACGGATATATGGCATAAAAGTAGTTTTAAATTTGGTCTCAAAAGAGAGAGGGACAACACTCAAGATCCACCAATACCTATATAAGTTAATACAGCATCGAACACGGTCGGGAGCCTTGGAATCATATGTTTGTTCGACCGGTTAAATAACAGCAGGTGAAAGGAAACGTTTCTTCTGAAAACGATGAACTTCGTGTAAATGAATGAAAATAAGCACATGATTAAAATTGTTATAAATGCGTGCGGAATGAATGGATGCCTTTGTAGTCTCTAAGAATCGCCAGTTTTGTCGTTTGATTACAAATAAGAATATTATTCTCTCCAAATGTTTCAGAATTCCAGGGAGATGAAAAATAGTTGCAGGAAGATTATTTATATTCATTTCATTACAAGTCATTAGATCTGAATATAAGAAATACGTGTAGACAATATTTTTTCTTCTGACTGTAGAGTAAGGTAAACTCCGTGAGGTAAATTGAATTCTTCGGTCGAAGCTCTCATCAAGCATTTCTGTGTCTCTCTATTTATTATCCACCCATTCAATCACCCATTTAGCAGTCAGCTGATAAACAAAAGTAGTGCCTCTACTCGTGCAGACATAATACAGAAATTGCTCAGCCTGCCATCATATTGCACCGAAAAGTATTCAGTTAAATGGTGTTTCCGAACCTATATTGCGAAATTGTCAAAACATGGGGATATTTTAATTGTGCTTTTCATAATTGCAGATCAAAATTAAACCTAACCAGCTTGACCGCGCATGCCCGAATAAATTGCATTTAATGGCAATGTTTAATCAAATAAAGAAGAGGTGGTGGGAAGCATATTTATAGTGAATCGTGCTATTTTTAGTGAATCAGAAACGGGTCACCATCCTTAAATGGTTGGAAATATCCTGAACTAGGCAGATAAAGAAAAGTATATCCAGAAAAATGAAGTTATAGATCGCGCTAAGCCATTTGACATCCTACGTGTGTGAACAGAGAGGCAGCTAGACAATAAACAACATACGCATTATGGATTGCATAATATATTTTTAAACTAAAATATCCTATATTCTTTGTTCCTATCGCTGATTGTGGCTCAGCGACCGCAGTATTTATTTTATTGAAATTCTACGTTGCCGTTTGTGATAAAGAGGGGGCGAGGAACACCGGCAAACTCCCCCTCGCACATATATATACATGCAATTGTTTCACATAAGTTTTTTAGAACAATAATTAAACATTTAAATAAACAATATAAAAATTAAAAAATAAATTGAATTGGCGGGAAAGAAGTGAGAGGATGGCTGGAATGTGTGAATCGGTGTCACCCAGTGCAGTAACTCATCTTAGCACAGACCTCCTCCTCCAATACCAGGCTATGCAGAATTCCTAACTAGTGTCTTTTGGACTGATTCCGGTAAACCATAATACCCGTATATCACCAGGATGTAAATGTCATAAACCACGCGAAAATTTTGAATTACACCCTTTAAATTACAATATCATGTGCGCAGCTTAAATGTCTTTTAAATACCTTGGAGTGTAACGTCTAAAAAACAATTCAGAATTAAAAAAAGCACGTTTGATTCATTTACGTTTGGATATTTTTGGGAGACTCTCTTTTACTCTTTTACTTGTTTCAGGCTTTTTACTGTGGCCATGCTGGAGCACCGCCTTTAGTCGAGCAAATCGACCCCAGGACTTATTCTTTGTCAGCCTAGTACTTATTCTATCGGTCTCTTTCGCCGAACCGCTAAGTTATGGGGACGTAAACACACCAGCATCGGTTGTTAAGCGATGTTTGGGGGGGGGGTCAGACACAAGATACACACAAACACATATATGTCGGATATATATATATATATATACATATATATATATATATATACGACAGGCTTCTTTCAGTTTCCGTCTACCAAATCCACTCACAAGGCTTTGGTCGGCCCGAGGCTATTGTAGAAGACACTTGCCCAAGGTGCCACGCAGTGGGACTGAACCCGGAACCATGTGGTTGGTAAGCAAGCTACTTACCACACAACTACTACGCCTATGTTTTTTTTCTTCTTTTCTTTTTTATGGGAACCCACTATATCGAGTGCGGAGATTCCGAATCTGCAAAAAGAACCTGCATTTCAAAATTTAAATACCTCCTCCCCACTTTTGGTAATTCGTATTTAGAAAGTTGATCCTCCGTTTGGCTGTTGTTTCTAGCTTGTCAGATTTCCGGTTGGGGCGGGTTTCAGTTTTGAAATTTTTTCTTCTTTGGTAACTCGTATTAAAATTTTGAAAACGTGTTCCTAGCATATCGGGTTTTTCTGTTTAGATACTTTTTGCGTCTGCTATTCTATGCATGCGTGAAACATTAATAGAGAAACCACTTTAATTTCACTTCTTGTCATAGGGCGGATGGGGGAGGAGTGTTTACTTAGTTATTAAGATTTTTTTTCTAAAAGATAGGCGCAGGAGTGGCTGTGTGGTAAGTAGCTTGCTAACCAACCACATGGTTCCGGGTTCAATCCCACTGCGTGGCATCTTGGGCAAGTGTCTTCTGCTATAGCCCCGGGCCAACCAATGCCTTGTGAGTGGATTTGGTAGACGGAAACTAAAAGAAGCCTGTCGTATATATGTATATATATATATATGTATGTGTGTGTGTGTGTGTGTTTGTGTGTCTGTGTTTGTCCCCCTAGTATTGCTTGACAACTGATGCTGGTGTGTTTACGTCCCCATCACCTAGCAGTTCGGCATAAGAAACCGATAGAATAAGTACTTGGCTTACAAAGAATAAGTCCCGGGGTCGATTTGCTCGACTAAAGGCGGTGCTCCAGCATGGCCGCAGTCAAATGACTGAAACAAGTAAAAGAGTAAAGAGTAAATCCATCCGTAAATGAACCAGACATGCTATTTTAATATGCCTCAGCAGTTGATAATCCTCTTTAATATACCAAATGAAATATTATTATTAGCAGTCTTCAGCTGTATATTTTCAATATTTATAACATTAGTTTAAGGCAGCAAGCTGGCAGAATTGTTACCATGCCAGGCAAGATGCTTGGCAGCATTTCGTCCGTCTTTATGTTTTAAGTGCAAATTCTGTCAAGATTGGCTTTATCTTTCATCTTTTCAGCTTTCTGGTTTCTGTCAAACCATCCAAACTATCCAAGCATGGAAAATGAACGGCAAATCTTTAAAATGATTTGCTTTCCTCACTGCTCAAACTTAATCCACCGATGGTTCTTACTTATATCGATAAAAGTTGATATTTTATGTTAACTAAAGAGAATGAAGGAAGTTGAATGTCTTTTGTAGACTTACATTCTATCTTTAGCTTTTAAACTGACCACATTCAGTCTGAATATTCCACTTGTTTTATGTTCAAACTGACCAGATCTGGCCTCTCACACCTACTCTGCAATGTCATTCTAAAAATAAATGATCACATCATTGAAATCTCAAAGCTGTGAGATAATGCATGGTTCATACAGTTCTGCATTTGAGAGATGAGGAATTAAGTACATTATTTACATTTGATGGATATTTGTTCTCATCTTGTTTCTTGTTAACACAAAGTTTCAGCTGATATATATGGAAGCACTCCGTCGGTTACGATGACGAGGGTTCCGGTTGATCCGAATCAACGGAACAGCCTGCTCGTGAAATTAACGTGTAAGTGGCTGAGCACTCCACAGACACGTGTACCCTTAACGTAGTTCTCGGGGATATTCAGCGTGACACAGAGAGTGACAAGGCCGGCCCTTTGAAATACAGGTACAACAGAAACAGGAAGAAAGAGTGAGAGAAAGTTGTGGTGAAAGAGTACAGCAGGGATCACCACCACCCCCTGCCGGAGCCTCGTGGAGCTTTTAGGTGTTTTCGCTCAATAAACGCTCACAACGCCCGGTGTGGGAATCGAAACCGCGATCCTATGACCGCGAGTCCGCTGCCCTAACCACTGGGCCATTGCGCCTCCACGCTGATATACTGATATACACTCCTGGCTGGAGAGTATATCAGCTGAAATGTTGTGTTAACAAGAAACAAGGTGAGGACAAATATTCATCAAATGTAAATAAATGCTTGATTTATTCAAAACAATGAAAATCAAATCAAATCAAAATCGATGAACATCAATGGACTTTGTATTTTTGCGGTACCAGTGCCGGTGACACATAAGAAAACCATCCGAACGTGGCCGTAGCCAGTACCGCATCAACTGGCCTCCATGCTGTTGGCACGTAACAAACACCATCTGATTGTTGCCGTGCCAGCCTCACCTGGCCTCCGTGCCGGTGGCACGTAAAAAGCACCATCCGAGCATGGCCGTTTGC
This sequence comes from Octopus sinensis, assembly GCF_006345805.1. Classification (NCBI taxonomy): domain Eukaryota; kingdom Metazoa; phylum Mollusca; class Cephalopoda; order Octopoda; family Octopodidae; genus Octopus; species Octopus sinensis. Next base: position 43,717,197 of record NC_042997.1, read on the forward strand.
CAGCCTCATCTGGCACCTGTGTCCGTGGCACATAAAAAGCACCTACTACACTCTTGGAGTGGTTGGCATTAGGAAGGGCATCCAGCTGTAGAAACACTGCCAGATCTGACTGGCCTGGTGCAGCCTTCAGGCTTCCCAGACCCCAGTTGAACCGTCCAACCCATGCTAGCATGGAAAGCGGACGTTAAACGATGATGATGATGAATGTAAATAAACAAGCTGTACATTTGCCAGTGTTGCACAGCTGGCACATAAAAAGCTCTCCTTCGAATGTTGAACAATATGCTGGGTTTGAGAAGACCCATCAAGCCAAGCGAAATGATTGTCGAGGCCGACGCCAGTGTCGCGTAACTGGCACCTATGCTGGTGGCACATAAAAAGCACGGTTCAAATGTTGGGCCTCCCGGAGCCAGTGACAAGTGACTGAGACCTTAGGCAATATACCATGATTGGGAAGACCTGTCAAGCCAAGTGAGATTGTAGTTGTGTTATGTAACTGGCACCTGTGCCAGTGGCACATAAAATGCACCCACTACACTTCTTGGAGTAGTTAGTATTAAGAAGGGCATCCAGCTGTAGAAACCATGCCAAATCAGAGTGGAACCTGTTAGAGCTCCCCAGCTTACCAGTTTTCAGTCAAAGCATCCAAACTATCCAAGCATGGAAAATGGACATTAAATGATGATTATGATGATGATCATACATTTAACAATAATCTGAATACTTAAGGGTTGAATCATTTGTTTTCCTACACTTAAAGCAAGTTTTAATAAACGCAGAGTATTTTGATGTTTTCATGTCCACACAAGTGACATTTATAATCAAGTTTCGTACTTGTGACAGTGATGTAATCAACATCATTCTCATTTCTTTTTTTCTTTTTCTGTTTCAACTATCTGAAATTTAGAAATTACTTCAAGCTGTTGAATGAATTCAATGCGTGTATTAAGTTTCAGATCATCTGATGGAAGGATTTTTTTTATGCTTTCACACAGTAATACCCAGATGATTGCATGGTGTCTGTGAATCTCATTTAAAACATATTATCTGAATTCGGTCATTTTGTTCCAATTTTATCAAAATTGCAGAAAATTAGCTATTTCACGTGATCTTTGTGAATAACCTTGAATAAATTCAGTCAAATTTGGATTTTGTAACAAGAATCTGAACTTTTCTGCAATTATAATGCCATCACAGATTCCTATTACTTCAAATTCTTGTGATTTACTTTTACCAAACCTTTTTTTGTGTGGCCATTATATCTCCCTTACATACTCTTTTACTTGTTTCAGTCATTTGACTGTGGCCATGCTGGAGCACCGCCTTTAGTTGAGCAAATCAACCCCAGGACTTATTCTCTGGAAGCCTAGTACTTATTCTATCGGTCTCTTTTGCCGAACCGCTAAGTTATGGGGACGTAAACACACCAGCATTAGTTGTCAAGCGATGTTCGGGGGACAAACACAGACACACAACCATATACACACACACATACACACACACATATATATATATATATACATATATACAACAGGCTTCTTTTAGTTTCCGTCTACCAAATCCACTCACAAGGCTTTGGTCGGCCCGAGGCTATAGTAGAAGACACTTGCCGAAGGTGCCACGCAGTGGGACTGAACCCGGAACCATGTGGCTGGTAAGCAAGCTACTTACCACACAACCACTCCTACACCTATGAAAAGAAATATTTTAAAGTATGCCGGGCCACTTGGATTTAATTTTTAAATTTAAAACTTTAAAATCAAATAAAATGTGATAAAGTTTTATTAAGAGAAGAGTGATATGTTTATGTATCAAATATATAAATATAATCATTATATGACTAGAGACCGAGACCTATGGATGTATGCTGTGCGTGAGAAGACCCGGCAAGACTAGTGAGACCATAACCCGTGGCCTCTACCTGGTATGTAGCCAGTCGACTTATACATCCCTTTCCTTCTTGGGATACAAAACTCCACTTGTGAAGACCCGTTGAGGTAAGTGAAAATCAAAATCAAAATCAAAACAAAACAAATCAAATCAGATATCAGAAAGCAGAACCAAAATCGAAGCCGATCAACATCAATAGAAATTGCAGCTGTGATACCAGTGCCAGTGACAAGTAAGCGAACCATCCGATCATGGCCGTTGCCAGCGCCGCCCTGACTGGCCTCCGTGCCGGTGGCACGTAAAAAGCACCATCTGTTCGTGGCCGTTGCCAGCCTCGCCTGGCCCCCGTGCCGGTGGCACGTAGCACCATCCGTTCGTGGCCGTTTGCCAGCCCTGTCTGGCACTTGTACGGGTGGCACGTAAAAAGCACCCACTACACTCACGGAATGGTTGGCGTTAGGAAGGGCATCCAGCCGTAGAAACACTGCCAGATCAGACTGGGCCTAATGCAGCCTTCTGGCTTCACAGATCCCAGTTGAACCGTCCAACCCATGCTAGCATGGAAAGCGGACGCTAAATGATGATGATGATGATGATGATTATAATTGTTTTTACATCCACTTTTTCATGCTATCATGGGTTAGGTAAGACTTCTATGGTTAGATGCCCCAACTGCATCAAGTCTTGCTGTGGATACCCAATCTGAGGAAATGGTTAAAAATGCTAAAACTGACAGAGGCCAATCTTCCTTATTCTGGTTGTGAAGCGACAAACATAGTTTAAACCCATTGTGTACATTTCACAGTGAGGCTAAGAATGTGTTTATGAAAAAAAACCCAACTAATTAACCTTACATCTCTCTCTTTCTCTCTCTCTGATGCTGTGTGGTTAAGAAGTTTTCTTCCCAACCACAGGGTTTTGGGTTCAGTCCCACTGCATGGCACCTTGAGCAAGTGTCTTCAACTATAACCCCAAACTGACCAGAGCCTTGTCACTGAATTTGATAGATGGAAACTGAAAGAAATGTGTGTGTGTGTATGTGTATTTGATCATCCCATAAATAATGCATTTTTTTCAATTGCATGAACTGAAAGTTGGAGGGGGGGGGGCATCAGCTTGCTTTAAAAGCAGGTAGTAATTTTACCTTGTAACTTATTCTTAGTGCAAGTTTTGAAAAGTGCAGTTTGATTTTAATAGTTATTTTTTCAAAGCTATAATGGAAGTGACAAAGGAACATATTCAGCATATTTTGCTGCAAAACCTGGTGGAACTAAAACCCATCATAATTGTTGAAGAATTAGCAGATGAGCTTGGATTTGCTCATTCAACCATTCATTGACACCTGTGTGCCATTGAAAAAGTCAACAAATTGGATCAATGGGTTCCTTACAAACTTTCCGAGTCTAAGCACATGCAGAGAGTGAATGTATGCTCTTCTGTGCTGCCATGTCTTACGAATGAACCTTTTTTTGGACCAAACAGTGACTGGTGACGAGAAATAGGCCCTCTATAAAATGTCAAGCACCAGAGACAGTGGGTAGGGAAAGGAGAAACACTGGCACCCCAGGCTAAAGAAGGTCTTCACTCACATACAGTGTTGTTATCTGTTTGGTGGGATATGAAAGGTTTAGCCCACTTTGATCTTTTAAACCCAAACCAAATGATAACAAAGGAGATCTACTGTGAGCAGCTTGAGTGGCTTAAGTCAGCGCTAGAAGAAAAACGACCATCTTTGGTTTCAAGACGAAAGGTGTTCTTCCATCAGGATAATGCTTGGCCACATACAATGAGGATGACATTCCAAAACGCTGGAGCAGTTTGAAAAGGAAAAGATTCCCCATCCACCATATTCACTGGGCATTGCCCCATCAGATTATCATTTATTCCGCAGTCTTCAAAATCATTTGAACAGAAAAAATATGAATTCTGTAGACGAAATCAGTACTGGATGAGTATTTTTCATCACAGACAAGTGAAGTTTGGAAGAAGGAGCTTGCAAGTCTACCAGATAGATAGAAGAACATTGTAGAAAATGAAGGAGAGTATATTTTAGATTTAAAAAGAATTTTGTTTATCTTAATTTTGAAAAATAAAAGAAGTATTATTTCTGGGATGATCCAATATATATGAATGAATGAATGAATGTGTGCATAAGAGGGTGTGTGTGTGTAGGCTTGTTTCCTTGTTGTGAAATCTCATGATGGTAGGAGATGAGTCACTGTCATGTCAGTCATTTCCAAAATTCTGCACAAACATGTCCAGCCATAAGGAAACATTACTTTACTTGGAAGCAGGTGATGGTTGGCAACAGGAAGGGCATCTGGTTGTATAGCAAAGGTGCCTCATTAAACTTTGACCCATGCAAGAATGGTAAAGTGGATGTATAAATCAATAATGATGAATGTGTGTGTGTGTGTATTTTTCCTTCTATTGTAATCAGCCGTTGCAACTATGACTGCTCATGGCTTTGGCAGAACGACGGGATAAGTTTTCTCCACATTGGATTGTTTTTCACTTGAGTTTGCCGTTGATTATGATCAATTCCTTTCCCCTTTACATTGCCTTTTGCTCCATGTTTTTTCCCCTGTTGAATGGAGCTGAAACATGGACAATCTATAAAACCCAAATAGACAAAATTACATACATATATGATGAGACAGATTATGAATATCGCTCTGTTTGATATACATCTATGTGTGTGTGTGTATGTATGTGTGTGTGTGTGCGTGCGTGCGTGCGTGTGTGTGTGAAATAATTATTTTTTGGAATGGTGGAACCTGAAGCAAAGCTCCACATAACAGCATGTAAATATTGAGTGAAAGAATCTTTTGAACAGAAAAAGTCAAAGGCTGTCTGCAGGACTTCAATCCACCTTTAATCTGTGTGTGTGTGTGTGTGTATATCCAAGATTAGGGAATGGAGTAGAAAAAACCCAGGCTACATATGTTTCATAGATAGCAGAATCTCGGAAGTAGTAATTATCTAAACAAGGGGTAGACTGCAAGCTGCTCTTCAGGTCAAGGGTACCTTGATTACATAAGCTTCATGTAATCACAGTATCCTTGGCCTGAAGAGTAGCTTATGGTTGATCCCTTGTTTGGATAATAGCTAGTTCCCAGGTTCCACAAGCTATGAAACATATGTAGCCTGGATTTTATCTACTCTATTCCCTAATTTTTGGATATTTATTCACATCAGCCTCAGTTGCTAACCTTTTTCAGCTTCTCATACTTTAATAAGGGACAAATTCACAACCTTTTGCACCAATAAACTACTAGTGTTCCTGAACGTGGATTTTTATATCTTCTACGGACTACTTGAAGCTCACTAACTTCCCACACCTTAATCCTTGGATCTTTTACATACTCACACACACACGTATGTTGGTTTATGTTGGATGAATAAGAGAGGAGTGCTCAATATATATTGTAGACAATTTGGCTTTTTCTTATAACTAAAACTGAGTGTTTACCTCATGACTCGAATTTCATACCACTGTGTTCGCACTTGAAGTCCACTCTGGCATATATCCATGCCAGCATCGAACACGGATATTAAATCATGATCATAAATATAAAAACATTCTATGTTTCTCCATAACTTTTACAACAGGAGCTATTTCTCTTTGTTTCATTGTCATCACCATTTTGTAATGCTTGTAGAAGCATAATCAAAAACTGCAGAGGAATATAATGGGATGAAATATATACATTTTAAATGTGCCTCTATTCTGAAATGTAAAAGTTTATGTTGAACTTTAACTGCTGCACTTTCTGGCATACAAGTTGGTGTAGTATATACTGTGAACTTGTAGTGTTAACTTCATTAGTGTCTTTCTAAATCTTGCTGCATTCCACATGGAATTTTTGGTCCTCCAGAGTCATCTCGGTGTATAAATTGACCTACCTTTTTGGTGTGAAAACTTTGACTTGTATGCCTGAAATTATGGTATATCCTTTCTTTGAGACACACTAATATTGCAAAGCATTTTGTCTAGCACTCCAATAATTCTTCCAGTTCCTTACCCTTATTGCTCTTTTAATATTAATTCTCATTGATAGAATCATTACAGGGTCAGACAAAATTTATTGTATTTAATTGCTTAATCAATTATAACCTTAATCCATGATGTGTGACCTTGTGCTGATATTGGAAGTGATTATTAATAGAATATCGAATGTGGTAGAATGAGAGAAGTACATCATCATTGTTTAACGTCCGCTTTCCATGCTAGCATGGGTTGGACAGTTCGACCGGGGTCTGGGAAGCCAGGGCTGCACCAGGCTCCAGTCTGATCTGGCAGTGTTTCTACAGCTGGATGCCCTTCCTAACGCCAACCACTCCGCGAGTGTAGTGGGTGCTTTTTACGTGCCACCTGCACAGGTGCCAGGGGGGTCTGGCACTAAATGATTGTCAGTAATTAGTTTCATTCTTCAGCACTTTTAACTTTTTACTGGGGTTGATTAGATCAGCTACTCTAAACAGATTTTGTGTGTAATTAACAAATCATTACAATACAGTAATGTAATTAATATTGAAGAATAAGAGTTAGTAGGCTACGATTACAGTTTTGTTTCAATTTATGGATGAATTCTGATCTTTCTATTTGTGATTGGCATGAATACCAAATAAAATCCTATAATTCACATTATTGAAATTTTGATTTTATCTAGAAAAATAAACATATCAGCAAAACATTGTGTTCTTGAAACATACAGTAAAGGTTTAATGGTCCAGTTTTATTGTTTCATGGAAATAGGATTACTGGAAAAAAAGTTATACACAGAATATGTAGAATATGTTGTAGTGTTTGGGGGGTTTTTTGTTGTTGTTTTATTGGCATTATTTACTAGATGTTTAATGGGTGGGTAAATAGTTGATAGAGCAGAATTTCTTTGTTAATATATGCAGTAACATGGTATATTCATTGACATTTGGTGATAAGAGAAGAAAAGAGAAAATAGGCAGCCCATTAATATAACAGTAAAACTGGAATGGAAATAGACAACAATATGTATTATAAGGTTTGATTTAGGATCTGCCGCAATAAATATATATGGTTTGATTTGTGGAGGCGCAATGGCCCAGTGGTTAGGGCAGCAGACTCGCGGTCATAGGATCGCGGTTTCGATTCCCAGACCGGGCGTTGTGAGTGTTTATTGAGCGAAAACACCTAAAGCTCCACGAGGCTCTTGCAGGGGATGATGGTGATCCCTGCTGTACTCTTTCACCACAACTTTCTCTCACTCTTACTTCCTATTTCTGTTGTACCTGTATTTCAAAGGGCCGGCCTTGTCACTCTCTGTGTCACGCTGAATATCCCCGAGAACTACGTTAAGGGTGCACGTGTCTGTGGAGTGCTCAGTCACTTACACGTTAATTTCACGAGCAGGCTGTTCCGTTGATTTGGATCAACCGGAACCCTCGTCGTCGTAACCGACGGAGTGCTTCCATCCCATATGGCTTGATTTAGCTTCTGAAGAAATAACTATGTCAGTGAATTTGACTTGGAATTGATATTGGTCCTGGGACTAAGTTCACTAAGAATTTACTATTACACCTTTGATTTTACTCCACCCAACATTATTGGGATGTATGTTTATTTCTGACAATGACTGTTTCTATTTGTGCTGTACATATAAGCCTGTGTTTTCATTTATGATGTTTTGATACGTTAAAATACCTAAGTTACGCATTTGTATCAAGTCCTATAGCTTGCTTATATATTAATTTTTTATATTTATTACTTTAGGTGTAGTTAACTGGGTATGATTAAAATGGTTAGAGATCCTTCTTTTAGTGTATATTTTTGTCACTTTAATCCACCACATGTGACTTTGTCCCCCATCTCTCTGGGACTGAAAAAATAAATACTTACTTGTATGAGACTTGATTCAATTAACTCTTTTTACCTGAAGAAATGCATGGCCTTGTGTCAATCTAAGTTTTATTATTCTATCTTACATTTCTCTCGGTGCCAATCCTATGATGTCTAGAGCTGGTGTCAGCAACAAGAAATCTAACGGTCTATCACTGAGTGCATGATTGATCAGATAAATGCCACAACAAAGTTTGGAATATATAAATTATCAATTTGAATACATTTTAATTACAGTTTTCATCAAACCAATAATTGATACATGTTGGAAAATCCTGTTTCTTTACCAAAGGATGCCAATTATTAATCAAAGAACTTGAGTTAAATCTATTTTAATTAGGACATAACTAAAATCTATTAAAAAGCAGTAAAGAATATTTAAAACTTCAAAAATGAACCTAATACTCTGAATAGTGGTTAATTAAATATCATGAAAAACAAAATTGCTTAATTTTAACGCAAAGAGTCCATAAATCAGTGTGAAACCTGATATTGTTAGCTGCATGAAAGCCCTTCGGTATTGGCTGCCAGGCTTGTTGATACTAATACATTATCCAAAGGAACATCAGTCAATTTTGTTTTCAGATGATTCTTGATAGGTTTCATTTTTAAAATAATTACTGAGACAAGATAAATGTATGATCTCATTTTTTTTTTCTCATGGATATTTCCCTCTTGGAGGAACATATTTTCCACAGAAGTCAAACATTGCTACTTTGATAGCCTAGTATTGCAAAACATGTCAAGAAATTGCATGACATACTTATCGGTACATAAACTGTTCCTTTTGTGTTCTATTTAACTACCAAATTACTCTACAGTGAGCATAGAAAAGAGATGATTAGTCCTAAATATTCCTTGCAAATCATTTACACATATTCTGTGGTGAAGCACAAAAGATTTGATAAAATATCTGCCTTCCTAGAATGGATTATATTTTCTTTTTCAAGTAGATATGTAGCATGCCTTTCTTGTTAAATTGCATTAATGTTTCTGTTTACAAATTTGAATGATTTCACTTGAAATGTGTGCATGAAGAAAATATCTTGTTCATATTAACAAATGGTTCTACTTCTTGAGATTTGGTTTGGAACAAAATAGGACCCTTGACCAGTGTAACAAGCTGTTCATGTTCATGATTCATCACTGAAGTTGTAGGAAATATTTAGAATAAGGAAAAATTGTTCACAGGTTGAAGAAGCAGTTTGTCTTTTAGTGGTGGATCTCGAGTCTCCCTTGCTTTTACCATGGAATCTTGTATACCATTGTAAAATATATTCTGTGCCGGTGGCACGTAAAAAGCACCATCCGATCATGGCCATTTGCCAGCCTCGCCTGGCACCTGTGCAGGTGGCACGTAAAAAGCACCCACTGCACTCTCGGAGTGGTTGGTGTTAGGAAGGGCATCCAGCTGTAGAAACACTGCCAGATCAGACTGGGCCTGGCGCAGCCTCCTGGCTTCCCAGACCCCAGTTGAACTGTCCAACCCATGCTAGCATGGAAAACGGACGTTAAACGATGATGATGACGATCAAGCAAGTCTCTATGAGGTTGCACACAGGATATAGTGGTGGTCTAACATATTTTAAGTTAAATCATTTGAATGTATGTGCTTGTGAAAGAAAGTAAAAACAGATGAGGTTCTTGCTTAGCTCAAATCAACCCGGATTGAATAGATCTGGGATCTAAGGCATTTCACAATCAATGTGTTCTTTTTCAAAGACACAAAGATGTGATGTGAAATAATTTAGTTGAAATTTCCAGTTGGTTGAATGACCCATATTGAGATGGCTATTATACTTTACATCTCTAAAAATCCTTATATAGTTATTTCCCTTACAAACCCGAGCAATGCCAGGCGATACTGCTAGTAACATATAATTGAGATATCTTCCTCAGGATATCTTCCTCGGTAGCACTGTCCCATATAGGACACCACACTTTGTTGGCAATTATATGTTATGATTGCATATTGCTACTGTTTACATCTCGCTCAGAGATTTAATATGGCTTATAAATATATATAAGGTATTTGTGTGTGCCTTTTGAGAGTGGGTTTGTTCTTCTCAAGTCTCAAGTCTGTTTGCTGGTCTCTAAACAGTGTCATCATAAATGGTATCATTTGTTTCCAGTGCTCCATTAAGGTTTGTCTGGATCATTTGTTTGATCAACTGGAAGCTTGTTATCTCCTGTCAAAACAGGAGTTGACCTCAGGAAGGACATTCAATTATAAAAAAAAAAAAAAAAACTCTGCCCCAACATAGAGATAGGATCCTTTAGACCCTGTTGAGCCGTCTAGCCTGTGCCAGTATGGAGAACAGTTGTAAAATAACGATTACATTGATCTTGTAAAGGAGGTCAACTTTTTAATTCTTTCAATCTTATAGACTGACACTCACCTCTCAAAATTGCTGGCTTTATGCCTAAATCAGAAACAATTATTTTTAGCATAATTATTGTATTTGTTCTTTTCTTTTCCACTGTCTGTAAGTAATTTTTATTAATTCTAGATAGATATTTGTGCATTCTCAATACTTAAAGCCACTCCTCACGCTGGGAATGACCTACAACACTACTTTATATATCATATGAGCTTTCCTTGATGGAAAGCTTTCCGTATGTTTTATAGGTTGATGACTGTTTGGAGTTTTTGTGGGAACTTTTTAGTTCTGGTTTAACCCTTTAGTGTTCAGATTACTCTGTTAAATGTCATACTTTTCCACTCAAATTGTTTTGAATTAATCCTGGATCATCTTACAGCTTTGAGGTTTCAATGATGTGATTACTTATTTTTAGAATGGCATGTAGGTAGGTGTGGAGGCTAGATATGGCCAGTTTGAATATAAAATATGTAGAATATATTGGGCCAGATTTGGCCAGTTTAAACACTAAAGGGTTGAAATAACTGTAAGTCAAAGGATTTTGTTTTGTGTGTTACTTGGTGACCCTGGTGCCATATAAAAAACATCCACACTGTAAAGTGGTTGGCATTAGGAAGGGCAAAACAAACCTTGTCAGTGCTGGTGCCATGTAAAATGCACTCAATTCCCTCTGTAAGGTGGTTGGCATTAGGAAGGGCAAAACAAACCTTGTCAGTGCTGGTGCCATGTAAAATGCACTCAATTCCCTCTGTAAGGTGGTTGGTATTAGGAAGGGCAAAACAAACCTTGTCAGTGCTGGTGCCATGTAAAATGCACTCAATTCCCTCTGTAAAGTGGTTGGCATTAGGAAGGGCAAAACAAACCTTGTCAGTGCTGGTGCCATGTAAAATGCACTCAATTCCCTCTGTAAGGTGGTTGGTATTAGGAAGGGCAAAACAAACCTTGTCAGTGCTGGTGCCATGTAAAATGCACTCAATTCCCTCTGTAAGGTGGTTGGCATTAGGAAGGGCAAAACAAACCTTGTCAGTGCTGGTGCCATGTAAAATGCACTCAATTCCCTCTGTAAGGTGGTTGGTATTAGGAAGGGCAAAACAAACCTTGTCAGTGCTGGTGCCATGTAAAATGCACTCAATTCCCTCTGTAAAGTGGTTGGTATTAGGAAGGGCAAAACAAACCTTGTCAGTGCTGGTGCCATGTAAAATGCACTCAATTCCCTCTGTAAGGTGGTTGGTATTAGGAAGGGCAAAACAAACCTTGTCAGTGCTGGTGCCATGTAAAATGCACTCAATTCCCTCTGTAAGGTGGTGGTATTACGAAGGGCAAAACAAACCTTGTCAGTGCTGGTGCCATGTAAAATGCACTCAATTCCCTCTGTAAGGTGGTTGGTATTAGGAAGGGCAAAACAAACCTTGTCAGTGCTGGTGCCATGTAAAATGCACTCAATTCCCTCTGTAAGGTGGTTGGTATTAGGAAGGGCAAAACAAACCTTGTCAGTGCTGGTGCCATGTAAAATGCACTCAATTCCCTCTGTAAGGTGGTTGGCATTAGGAAGGGCAAAACAAACCTTGTCAGTGCTGGTGCCATGTAAAATGCACTCAATTCCCTCTGTAAGGTGGTTGGTATTAGGAAGGGCAAAACAAACCTTGTCAGTGCTGGTGCCATGTAAAATGCACTCAATTCCCTCTGTAAGGTGGTTGGTATTACGAAGGGCAAAACAAACCTTGTCAGTGTGCTGGTGCCATGTAAAATGCACTCAATTCCCTCTGTAAGGTGGTTGGTATTAGGAAGGGCAAAACAAACCTTGTCAGTGCTGGTGCCATGTAAAATGCACTCAATTCCCTCTGTAAGGTGGTTGGTATTAGGAAGGGCAAAACAAACCTTGTCAGTGCTGGTGCCATGTAAAATGCACTCAATTCCCTCTGTAAGGTGGTGGTGGCATTAGGAAGGGCAAAACAAACCTTGTCAGTGCTGGTGCCATGTAAAATGCACTCAATTCCCTCTGTAAGGTGGTTGGTATTTGGAAGGGCAAAACAAACCTTGTCAGTGCTGGTGCCATGTAAAATGCACTC
>NC_042997.1:43729514-43977014 GCF_006345805.1 Octopus sinensis
TCAATTCCCTCTGTAAGGTGGTTGGTATTAGGAAGGGCAAAACAAACCTTGTCAGTGCTGGTGCCATGTAAATGCACTCAATTCCCTCTGTAAGGTGGTTGGTATTGGATAAGGGCAAAACAAACCTTGTCAGTGCTGGTGCCATGTAAAATGCACTCAATCCCTCTGTAAGGTGGTTGGCATTTGGAAGGGCAAAACAAAACTTTGTCAGTGCTGGTGCCATGTAAAATGCACTCAATTCCTCTGTAAGGTGGTTGGTATTAGGAAGGGCAAAACAAACTTGTCAGTGCTGGTGCCATGTAAAATGCACTCAATTCCCTCTGTAAGGTGGGTTGGTATTAGGAAGGGCAAAACAAACCTTGTCAGTGCTGGTGCCATGTAAAATGCACTCAATTCCCTCTGTAAGGTGGTTGGTATTAGGAAGGGCAAAACAAACCTGTCAGTGTCTGGTGCCATGTAAAATGCACTCAATTCCCTCTGTAAGGTGGGTTGAGTATTAGGAAGGGCAAAACAAAACCTTGTCAGTGCTGGTGCCATGTAAATGCACTCAATTCCCTCTGTAAGGTGGTTGGTATTAGGAAGGGCAAAACAAACCTTGTCAGTGCTGGTGCCATGTAAAATGCACTCAATTCCCTCTGTAAGGTGGTTGGTATTAGGAAGGGCAAAACAAACCTTGTCAGTGCTGGTGCCATGTAAAATGCACTCAATTCCTCTGTAAGGTGGTTGGTATTAGGAAGGGCAAAACAAACCTTGTCAGTGCCTGGTGCCATGTAAAATGCACTCAATTCCTCTGTAAGGTGGTTGGTATTAGGAAGGGCAAAACAAACCTTGTCAGTGCTGGTGCCATGTAAAATGCACTCAATTCCCTCTGTAAGGTGTTGGATTAGGAAGGGCAAAACAAACCTTGTCAGTGCTGGTGCCATGTAAAATGCACTCAATTCCCTCTGTAAGGTGGTTGGTATTAGGAAGGGCAAAACAAACCTTGTCAGTGCTGGTGCCATGTAAAATGCACTCAATTCCCTCTGTAAGGTGGTTGGTATTAGGAAGGGCAAAACAAACTTGTCAGTGCTGGTGCCATGTAAAATGCACTCAATTCCCTCTGTAAGGTGGTGGTATTAGGAAGGGCAAAACAAACCTTGTCAGTGCTGGTGCCATGTAAAATGCACTCAATTCCTCTGTAAGGTGGTTGGTATTTAGAAGGGCAAAACAAACCTTGTCAGTGCTGGTGCCATGTAAAATGCACTCAATTCCCTCTGTAAAGTGTGGTTGGTATTAGGAAGGGCAAAACAAACCTTGTCAGTGCTTGGTGGCCATGTAAAATGCACTCAATTCCCTCTGTAAGGTGGTGTGGTATTAGGAAGGGCAAAACAAACCTTGTCAGTGCTGGTGCCATGTAAAATGCACTCAATTCCCTCTGTAAGGTGGTTGGTATTAGGAAGGGCAAAACAAACCTTGTCAGTGCTGGTGCCATGTAAAATGCACTCAATTCCCTCTGTAAGGTGGTTGGTATTAGGAAGGGCAAAAACAAACCTGTCAGTGCTGGTGCCATGTAAAATGCACTCAATTCCCTCTGTAAGGTGGTTGGTATTAGGAAGGGCAAAACAAACCTTGTCAGTGTGGTGGTGCCATGTAAAATGCACTCAATTCCCTCTGTAAGGTGGTTGTATTAGGAAGGGCAAAAACAAAACCTTGTTGTCAGTGCTGGTGCCATGTAAAATGCACTCAATTCCCTCTGTAAGGTGGTTGGTATTAGGAAGGGCAAAACAAACCTTGTCAGTGCTGGTGCCATGTAAAATGCACTCAATTCCCTCTGTAAGGTGGTTGGTATTAGGAGAAGCGGCAAAACAAACCTTGTCAGTGCTGGTGCCATGTAAAATGCACTCAATTCCCTCTGTAAGTGGTTGGTGGCATTAGGAAGGGCAAAACAAACCTTGTCAGTGCTGGTGCCATGTAAAATGCACTCAATTCCTCTGTAAGGTGGTTGGTATTAGGAAGGGCAAAAACAAACCTTGTCAGTGCTGGTGCATGTAAAATGCACTCAATTCCCTCTGTAAGGTGGTTGGTATTAGGAAGGGCAAAACAAACCTTGTCAGTGCTGGTGCCATGTAAATGCACTCAATTCCCTCTGTAAGGTGGTTGGTATTAGGAAGGGCAAAACAAACCTTGTCAGTGCTGGTGCCATGTAAAATGCACTCAATTCCCTCTGTAAGGTGGTTGGTATTAGGAAGGGCAAAACAAACCTTGTCAGTGCTGGTGCCATGTAAAATGCACTCAATTCCCTCTGTAAGGTGGTTGGTATTAGGAAGGGCAAAACAAACCTTGTCAGTGCTGTGGTGCCATGTAAAATGCACTCAATTCCCTCTGTAAGGTGGTTGGTATTAGGAAGGGCCAAAACAAACCTTGTCAGTGCTGGTGCCATGTAAAATGCACTCAATTCCCTCTGTAAGGTGGTTGGTATTAGGAAGGGCAAAACAAACCTTGTCAGTGCTGGTGCCATGTAAAATGCACTCAATTCCTCTGTAAGGTGGTTGGTATTAGGAAGGGCAAAACAAACCTTGTCAGTGCTGGTGCCATGTAAAATGCACTCAATTCCCTCTGTAAGGTGGTTGGTATTAGGAAGGGCAAAACAAACCTTGTCAGTGCTGGTGGTGCCATGTAAAATGCACTCAATTCCCTCTGTAAGGGGGTTGGTGTTGGTTAGGTATTGGGAAGGGCAAAACAAACCTTGTCAGTGCTGGTGCCATGTAAAATGCACTCAATTCCCTCTGTAAGGTGGTTGGTATTAGGAAGGGCAAAACAAACCTTGTCAGTGCTGGTGCCATGTAAAATGCACTCAATTCCCTCTGTAAGGTGGTTGGTATTAGGAAGGGCAAAACAAACCTTGTCAGTGCTGGTGCCATGTAAAATGCACTCAATTCCCTCTGTAAGGTGGTTGGTATTAGGAAGGGCAAAACAAACCTTGTCAGTGCTGGTGCCATGTAAAATGCACTCAATTCCCTCTGTAAGGTGGTGGTATTAGGAAGGGCAAAACAAACCTTGTCAGTGCTGGTGCCATGTAAAATGCACTCAATTCCCTCTGTAAGGTGGTGGTATTAGGAAGGGCAAAACAAACCTTGTCAGTGCTGGTGCCATGTAAAATGCACTCAATTCCCTCTGTAAGGTGGTTGGTATTAGGAAGGGCAAACAAACCTTGTCAGTGCTGGTGCCATGTAAAATGCACTCAATTCCCTCTGTAAGGTGGTTGGTATTAGGAAGGGCAAAACAAACCTTGTCAGTGCTGGTGCCATGTAAAATGCACTCAATTCCCTCTGTAAGGTGGTTGGTATTAGGAAGGGCAAAACAAACCTTGTCAGTGCTGGTGCCATGTAAAATGCACTCAATTCCCTCTGTAAGGTGGTTGGTATTAGGAAGGGCAAACAAACCTTGTCAGTGCTGGTGCCATGTAAAATGCACTCAATTCCCTCTGTAAGGTGGTTGGTATTAGGAAGGGCCAAAACAAACCTTGTCAGTGCTGGTGCCATGTAAAATGCACTCAATTCCCTCTGTAAGGTGGTTGGTATTAGGAAGGGCAAAACAAACCTTGTCAGTGCTGGTGCCATGTAAAATGCACTCAATTCCCTCTGTAAGGGTTGGTATTAGGACAACCACAAGGGCAAAACAAACCTTGTCAGTGCTGGGCCATGTAAAATGCACTCAATTCCCTCTGTAAGGTGGTTGGTATTAGGAAGGGCAAAACAAACCTTGTCAGTGCTGGTGCCATGTAAAATGCACTCAATTCCCTCTGTAAGGTGGTTGGTATTAGGAAGGGCAAAACAAACCTTGTCAGTGCTGGTGCCATGTAAAATGCACTCAATTCCCTCTGTAAGGTGGTTGGATTAGGAAGGGCAAAACAAACCTTGTCAGTGCTGGTGCCATGTAAAATGCACTCAATTCCCTCTGTAAGGTGGTTGGTATTAGGAAGGGCAAAACAAACCTTGTCAGTGCTGGTGCCATGTAAAATGCACTCAATTCCCTCTGTAAGGTGGTTGGTATTAGGAAGGGCAAAACAAACCTTGTCAGTGCTGGTGCCATGTAAAATGCACTCAATTCCCTCTGTAAGGTGGTTGGTATTAGGAAGGGCAAAACAAACCTTGTCAGTGCTGGTGCCATGTAAAATGCACTCAATTCCCTCTGTAAGGTGGTTGGTATTAGGAAGGGCAAAACAAACCTTGTCAGTGCTGGTGCCATGTAAAATGCACTCAATTCCCTCTGTAAGGTGGTTGGTATTAGGAAGGGCAAAACAAACCTTGTCAGTGCTGGTGCCATGTAAAATGCACTCAATTCCCTCTGTAAGGTGGTTGGTATTAGGAAGGGCAAAACAAACCTTGTCAGTGCTGGTGCCATGTAAAATGCACTCAATTCCCTCTGTAAGGTGGTTGGTATTAGGAAGGGCAAAACAAACCTTGTCAGTGCTGGTGCCATGTAAAATGCACTCAATTCCCTCTGTAAGGTGGTTGGTATTAGGAAGGGCAAAACAAACCTTGTCAGTGCTGGTGCCATGTAAAATGCACTCAATTCCCTCTGTAAGGTGGTTGGTATTAGGAAGGGCAAAACAAACCTTGTCAGTGCTGGTGCCATGTAAAATGCACTCAATTCCCTCTGTAAGGTGGTTGGTATTAGGAAGGGCAAAACAAACCTTGTCAGTGCTGGTGCCATGTAAAATGCACTCAATTCCCTCTGTAAGGTGGTTGGTATTAGGAAGGGCAAAACAAACCTTGTCAGTGCTGGTGCCATGTAAAATGCACTCAATTCCCTCTGTAAGGTGGTTGGTATTAGGAAGGGCAAAACAAACCTTGTCAGTGCTGGTGCCATGTAAAATGCACTCAATTCCCTCTGTAAGGTGGTTGGTATTAGGAAGGGCAAAACAAACCTTGTCAGTGCTGGTGCCATGTAAAATGCACTCAATTCCCTCTGTAAGGTGGTTGGTATTAGGAAGGGCAAAACAAACCTTGTCAGTGCTGGTGCCATGTAAAATGCACTCAATTCCCTCTGTAAGGTGGTTGGTATTAGGAAGGGCAAAACAAACCTTGTCAGTGCTGGTGCCATGTAAAATGCACTCAATTCCCTCTGTAAGGTGGTTGGTATTAGGAAGGGCAAAACAAACCTTGTCAGTGCTGGTGCCATGTAAAATGCACTCAATTCCCTCTGTAAGGTGGTTGGTATTAGGAAGGGCAAAACAAACCTTGTCAGTGCTGGTGCCATGTAAAATGCACTCAATTCCCTCTGTAAGGTGGTTGGTATTAGGAAGGGCAAAACAAACCTTGTCAGTGCTGGTGCCATGTAAAATGCACTCAATTCCCTCTGTAAGGTGGTTGGTATTAGGAAGGGCAAAACAAACCTTGTCAGTGCTGGTGCCATGTAAAATGCACTCAATTCCCTCTGTAAGGTGGTTGGTATTAGGAAGGGCAAAACAAACCTTGTCAGTGCTGGTGCCATGTAAAATGCACTCAATTCCCTCTGTAAGGTGGTTGGTATTAGGAAGGGCAAAACAAACCTTGTCAGTGCTGGTGCCATGTAAAATGCACTCAATTCCCTCTGTAAGGTGGTTGGTATTAGGAAGGGCAAAACAAACCTTGTCAGTGCTGGTGCCATGTAAAATGCACTCAATTCCCTCTGTAAGGTGGTTGGTATTAGGAAGGGCAAAACAAACCTTGTCAGTGCTGGTGCCATGTAAAATGCACTCAATTCCCTCTGTAAGGTGGTTGGTATTAGGAAGGGCAAAACAAACCTTGTCAGTGCTGGTGCCATGTAAAATGCACTCAATTCCCTCTGTAAGGTGGTTGGTATTAGGAAGGGCAAAACAAACCTTGTCAGTGCTGGTGCCATGTAAAATGCACTCAATTCCCTCTGTAAGGTGGTTGGTATTAGGAAGGGCAAAAAACCTTGTCAGTGCTGGTGCCATGTAAAATGCACTCAATTCCCTCTGTAAGGTGGTTGGTATTAGGAAGGGCAAAACAAACCTTGTCAGTGCTGGTGCCATGTAAAATGCACTCAATTCCCTCTGTAAGGTGGTTGGTATTAGGAAGGGCAAAACAAACCTTGTCAGTGCTGGTGCCATGTAAAATGCACTCAATTCCCTCTGTAAGGTGGTTGGTATTAGGAAGGGCAAAACAAACCTTGTCAGTGCTGGTGCCATGTAAAATGCACTCAATTCCCTCTGTAAGGTGGTTGGTATTAGGAAGGGCAAAACAAACCTTGTCAGTGCTGGTGCCATGTAAAATGCACTCAATTCCCTCTGTAAGGTGGTTGGTATTAGGAAGGGCAAAACAAACCTTGTCAGTGCTGGTGCCATGTAAAATGCACTCAATTCCCTCTGTAAGGTGGTTGGTATTAGGAAGGGCAAAACAAACCTTGTCAGTGCTGGTGCCATGTAAAATGCACTCAATTCCCTCTGTAAGGTGGTTGGTATTAGGAAGGGCAAAACAAACCTTGTCAGTGCTGGTGCCATGTAAAATGCACTCAATTCCCTCTGTAAGGTGGTTGGTATTAGGAAGGGCAAAACAAACCTTGTCAGTGCTGGTGCCATGTAAAATGCACTCAATTCCCTCTGTAAGGTGGTTGGTATTAGGAAGGGCAAAACAAACCTTGTCAGTGCTGGTGCCATGTAAAATGCACTCAATTCCCTCTGTAAGGTGGTTGGTATTAGGAAGGGCAAAACAAACCTTGTCAGTGCTGGTGCCATGTAAAATGCACTCAATTCCCTCTGTAAGGTGGTTGGTATTAGGAAGGGCAAAACAAACCTTGTCAGTGCTGGTGCCATGTAAAATGCACTCAATTCCCTCTGTAAGGTGGTTGGTATTAGGAAGGGCAAAACAAACCTTGTCAGTGCTGGTGCCATGTAAAATGCACTCAATTCCCTCTGTAAGGTGGTTGGTATTAGGAAGGGCAAAACAAACCTTGTCAGTGCTGGTGCCATGTAAAATGCACTCAATTCCCTCTGTAAGGTGGTTGGTATTAGGAAGGGCAAAACAAACCTTGTCAGTGCTGGTGCCATGTAAAATGCACTCAATTCCCTCTGTAAGGTGGTTGGTATTAGGAAGGGCAAAACAAACCTTGTCAGTGCTGGTGCCATGTAAAATGCACTCAATTCCCTCTGTAAGGTGGTTGGTATTAGGAAGGGCAAAACAAACCTTGTCAGTGCTGGTGCCATGTAAAATGCACTCAATTCCCTCTGTAAGGTGGTTGGTATTAGGAAGGGCAAAACAAACCTTGTCAGTGCTGGTGCCATGTAAAATGCACTCAATTCCCTCTGTAAGGTGGTTGGTATTAGGAAGGGCAAAACAAACCTTGTCAGTGCTGGTGCCATGTAAAATGCACTCAATTCCCTCTGTAAGGTGGTTGGTATTAGGAAGGGCAAAACAAACCTTGTCAGTGCTGGTGCCATGTAAAATGCACTCAATTCCCTCTGTAAGGTGGTTGGTATTAGGAAGGGCAAAACAAACCTTGTCAGTGCTGGTGCCATGTAAAATGCACTCAATTCCCTCTGTAAGGTGGTTGGTATTAGGAAGGGCAAAACAAACCTTGTCAGTGCTGGTGCCATGTAAAATGCACTCAATTCCCTCTGTAAGGTGGTTGGTATTAGGAAGGGCAAAACAAACCTTGTCAGTGCTGGTGCCATGTAAAATGCACTCAATTCCCTCTGTAAGGTGGTTGGTATTAGGAAGGGCAAAACAAACCTTGTCAGTGCTGGTGCCATGTAAAATGCACTCAATTCCCTCTGTAAGGTGGTTGGTATTAGGAAGGGCAAAACAAACCTTGTCAGTGCTGGTGCCATGTAAAATGCACTCAATTCCCTCTGTAAGGTGGTTGGTATTAGGAAGGGCAAAACAAACCTTGTCAGTGCTGGTGCCATGTAAAATGCACTCAATTCCCTCTGTAAGGTGGTTGGTATTAGGAAGGGCAAAACAAACCTTGTCAGTGCTGGTGCCATGTAAAATGCACTCAATTCCCTCTGTAAGGTGGTTGGTATTAGGAAGGGCAAAACAAACCTTGTCAGTGCTGGTGCCATGTAAAATGCACTCAATTCCCTCTGTAAGGTGGTTGGTATTAGGAAGGGCAAAACAAACCTTGTCAGTGCTGGTGCCATGTAAAATGCACTCAATTCCCTCTGTAAGGTGGTTGGTATTAGGAAGGGCAAAACAAACCTTGTCAGTGCTGGTGCCATGTAAAATGCACTCAATTCCCTCTGTAAGGTGGTTGGTATTAGGAAGGGCAAAACAAACCTTGTCAGTGCTGGTGCCATGTAAAATGCACTCAATTCCCTCTGTAAGGTGGTTGGTATTAGGAAGGGCAAAACAAACCTTGTCAGTGCTGGTGCCATGTAAAATGCACTCAATTCCCTCTGTAAGGTGGTTGGTATTAGGAAGGGCAAAACAAACCTTGTCAGTGCTGGTGCCATGTAAAATGCACTCAATTCCCTCTGTAAGGTGGTTGGTATTAGGAAGGGCAAAACAAACCTTGTCAGTGCTGGTGCCATGTAAAATGCACTCAATTCCCTCTGTAAGGTGGTTGGTATTAGGAAGGGCAAAACAAACCTTGTCAGTGCTGGTGCCATGTAAAATGCACTCAATTCCCTCTGTAAGGTGGTTGGTATTAGGAAGGGCAAAACAAACCTTGTCAGTGCTGGTGCCATGTAAAATGCACTCAATTCCCTCTGTAAGGTGGTTGGTATTAGGAAGGGCAAAACAAACCTTGTCAGTGCTGGTGCCATGTAAAATGCACTCAATTCCCTCTGTAAGGTGGTTGGTATTAGGAAGGGCAAAACAAACCTTGTCAGTGCTGGTGCCATGTAAAATGCACTCAATTCCCTCTGTAAGGTGGTTGGTATTTGGAAGGGCAAAACAAACCTTGTCAGTGCTGGTGCCATGTAAAATGCACTCAATTCCCTCTGTAAGGTGGTTGGTATTAGGAAGGGCAAAACAAACCTTGTCAGTGCTGGTGCCATGTAAAATGCACTCAATTCCCTCTGTAAGGTGGTTGGTATTAGGAAGGGCAAAACAAACCTTGTCAGTGCTGGTGCCATGTAAAATGCACTCAATTCCCTCTGTAAGGTGGTTGGTATTAGGAAGGGCAAAACAAACCTTGTCAGTGCTGGTGCCATGTAAAATGCACTCAATTCCCTCTGTAAGGTGGTTGGTATTAGGAAGGGCAAAACAAACCTTGTCAGTGCTGGTGCCATGTAAAATGCACTCAATTCCCTCTGTAAGGTGGTTGGTATTAGGAAGGGCAAAACAAACCTTGTCAGTGCTGGTGCCATGTAAAATGCACTCAATTCCCTCTGTAAGGTGGTTGGTATTAGGAAGGGCAAAACAAACCTTGTCAGTGCTGGTGCCATGTAAAATGCACTCAATTCCCTCTGTAAGGTGGTTGGTATTAGGAAGGGCAAAACAAACCTTGTCAGTGCTGGTGCCATGTAAAATGCACTCAATTCCCTCTGTAAGGTGGTTGGTATTAGGAAGGGCAAAACAAACCTTGTCAGTGCTGGTGCCATGTAAAATGCACTCAATTCCCTCTGTAAGGTGGTTGGTATTAGGAAGGGCAAAACAAACCTTGTCAGTGCTGGTGCCATGTAAAATGCACTCAATTCCCTCTGTAAGGTGGTTGGTATTAGGAAGGGCAAAACAAACCTTGTCAGTGCTGGTGCCATGTAAAATGCACTCAATTCCCTCTGTAAGGTGGTTGGTATTAGGAAGGGCAAAACAAACCTTGTCAGTGCTGGTGCCATGTAAAATGCACTCAATTCCCTCTGTAAGGTGGTTGGTATTAGGAAGGGCAAAACAAACCTTGTCAGTGCTGGTGCCATGTAAAATGCACTCAATTCCCTCTGTAAGGTGGTTGGTATTAGGAAGGGCAAAACAAACCTTGTCAGTGCTGGTGCCATGTAAAATGCACTCAATTCCCTCTGTAAGGTGGTTGGTATTAGGAAGGGCAAAACAAACCTTGTCAGTGCTGGTGCCATGTAAAATGCACTCAATTCCCTCTGTAAGGTGGTTGGTATTAGGAAGGGCAAAACAAACCTTGTCAGTGCTGGTGCCATGTAAAATGCACTCAATTCCCTCTGTAAGGTGGTTGGTATTTGGAAGGGCAAAACAAACCTTGTCAGTGCTGGTGCCATGTAAAATGCACTCAATTCCCTCTGTAAGGTGGTTGGTATTAGGAAGGGCAAAACAAACCTTGTCAGTGCTGGTGCCATGTAAAATGCACTCAATTCCCTCTGTAAGGTGGTTGGTATTAGGAAGGGCAAAACAAACCTTGTCAGTGCTGGTGCCATGTAAAATGCACTCAATTCCCTCTGTAAGGTGGTTGGTATTAGGAAGGGCAAAACAAACCTTGTCAGTGCTGGTGCCATGTAAAATGCACTCAATTCCCTCTGTAAGGTGGTTGGTATTAGGAAGGGCAAAACAAACCTTGTCAGTGCTGGTGCCATGTAAAATGCACTCAATTCCCTCTGTAAGGTGGTTGGTATTAGGAAGGGCAAAACAAACCTTGTCAGTGCTGGTGCCATGTAAAATGCACTCAATTCCCTCTGTAAGGTGGTTGGTATTAGGAAGGGCAAAACAAACCTTGTCAGTGCTGGTGCCATGTAAAATGCACTCAATTCCCTCTGTAAGGTGGTTGGTATTAGGAAGGGCAAAACAAACCTTGTCAGTGCTGGTGCCATGTAAAATGCACTCAATTCCCTCTGTAAGGTGGTTGGTATTAGGAAGGGCAAAACAAACCTTGTCAGTGCTGGTGCCATGTAAAATGCACTCAATTCCCTCTGTAAGGTGGTTGGTATTAGGAAGGGCAAAACAAACCTTGTCAGTGCTGGTGCCATGTAAAATGCACTCAATTCCCTCTGTAAGGTGGTTGGTATTAGGAAGGGCAAAACAAACCTTGTCAGTGCTGGTGCCATGTAAAATGCACTCAATTCCCTCTGTAAGGTGGTTGGTATTAGGAAGGGCAAAACAAACCTTGTCAGTGCTGGTGCCATGTAAAATGCACTCAATTCCCTCTGTAAGGTGGTTGGTATTAGGAAGGGCAAAACAAACCTTGTCAGTGCTGGTGCCATGTAAAATGCACTCAATTCCCTCTGTAAGGTGGTTGGTATTAGGAAGGGCAAAACAAACCTTGTCAGTGCTGGTGCCATGTAAAATGCACTCAATTCCCTCTGTAAGGTGGTTGGTATTTGGAAGGGCAAAACAAACCTTGTCAGTGCTGGTGCCATGTAAAATGCACTCAATTCCCTCTGTAAGGTGGTTGGTATTAGGAAGGGCAAAACAAACCTTGTCAGTGCTGGTGCCATGTAAAATGCACTCAATTCCCTCTGTAAGGTGGTTGGTATTAGGAAGGGCAAAACAAACCTTGTCAGTGCTGGTGCCATGTAAAATGCACTCAATTCCCTCTGTAAGGTGGTTGGTATTAGGAAGGGCAAAACAAACCTTGTCAGTGCTGGTGCCATGTAAAATGCACTCAATTCCCTCTGTAAGGTGGTTGGCATTAGGAAGGGCAAAACAAACCTTGTCAGTGCTGGTGCCATGTAAAATGCACTCAATTCCCTCTGTAAGGTGGTTGGTATTAGGAAGGGCAAAACAAACCTTGTCAGTGCTGGTGCCATGTAAAATGCACTCAATTCCCTCTGTAAGGTGGTTGGTATTAGGAAGGGCAAAACAAACCTTGTCAGTGCTGGTGCCATGTAAAATGCACTCAATTCCCTCTGTAAGGTGGTTGGCATTAGGAAGGGCAAAACAAACCTTGTCAGTGCTGGTGCCATGTAAAATGCACTCAATTCCCTCTGTAAGGTGGTTGGTATTAGGAAGGGCAAAACAAACCTTGTCAGTGCTGGTGCCATGTAAAATGCACTCAATTCCCTCTGTAAGGTGGTTGGTATTAGGAAGGGCAAAACAAACCTTGTCAGTGCTGGTGCCATGTAAAATGCACTCAATTCCCTCTGTAAGGTGGTTGGTATTAGGAAGGGCAAAACAAACCTTGTCAGTGCTGGTGCCATGTAAAATGCACTCAATTCCCTCTGTAAGGTGGTTGGTATTAGGAAGGGCAAAACAAACCTTGTCAGTGCTGGTGCCATGTAAAATGCACTCAATTCCCTCTGTAAGGTGGTTGGTATTAGGAAGGGCAAAACAAACCTTGTCAGTGCTGGTGCCATGTAAAATGCACTCAATTCCCTCTGTAAGGTGGTTGGTATTAGGAAGGGCAAAACAAACCTTGTCAGTGCTGGTGCCATGTAAAATGCACTCAATTCCCTCTGTAAGGTGGTTGGTATTAGGAAGGGCAAAACAAACCTTGTCAGTGCTGGTGCCATGTAAAATGCACTCAATTCCCTCTGTAAGGTGGTTGGCATTAGGAAGGGCAAAACAAACCTTGTCAGTGCTGGTGCCATGTAAAATGCACTCAATTCCCTCTGTAAGGTGGTTGGTATTAGGAAGGGCAAAACAAACCTTGTCAGTGCTGGTGCCATGTAAAATGCACTCAATTCCCTCTGTAAGGTGGTTGGTATTAGGAAGGGCAAAACAAACCTTGTCAGTGCTGGTGCCATGTAAAATGCACTCAATTCCCTCTGTAAGGTGGTTGGTATTAGGAAGGGCAAAACAAACCTTGTCAGTGCTGGTGCCATGTAAAATGCACTCAATTCCCTCTGTAAGGTGGTTGGTATTAGGAAGGGCAAAACAAACCTTGTCAGTGCTGGTGCCATGTAAAATGCACTCAATTCCCTCTGTAAGGTGGTTGGTATTAGGAAGGGCAAAACAAACCTTGTCAGTGCTGGTGCCATGTAAAATGCACTCAATTCCCTCTGTAAGGTGGTTGGTATTAGGAAGGGCAAAACAAACCTTGTCAGTGCTGGTGCCATGTAAAATGCACTCAATTCCCTCTGTAAGGTGGTTGGTATTAGGAAGGGAATCCAGCCGTAAAATCCGTGCCAAAACAGACAGTTAAGCCTGCTGCAGGTTCTTTGCAAGCCAGTTTCTGTCAAACCATTTAACTCATGCTAGCATGGGAAATGGACATTGAATGATGGCATAGGAGTGGCTGTGTGGTCAATAGCTTGCTTACAAACCATATGGTTCCGGGTTCAGTCCCACTGTGTGGCACCTTGGGCAAGTGTCTTCTATTATAGCCTCGGGTCGACCAAAGCCTTGTGAGTGGATTTGGCAGACGGAAACTGAAAGAAGCCCTTCGTATATATGTATATGTATATGTGTATGTTTGTGTGTCTGTCTTTGTACCCCCAACGTCGCTTGACAACTGATACAGGTGTGTTTACATCCCCGTAACTTAGCAGTTCAGTAAAAGGGACCGATAGAATAAGTACCAGGCTTACAAAGAATAAGTCCTGGGGTTGATTTGCTTGAGTAAAGGCGGTGCTCCAACATGGCCACAGTCACGTGACTGAAACAAGTAAAAGAGATCCCATGTATAGATGTGATGCAGGCATGACTGTGTGGTAATAAGATTGCTCCCTGATCACATGATCTCAGGTTCAGTCCCATAGTGTGGCATCTTAGGCAAGTGTCTTTTACCTTAGGCCTTAGGTCTACCAAGTCTTGTGAGAGGATTTGGTAAACAGAGCCTTAAAGAAGCCCGATGTGTGCGTGTGTGTGTGTGTGTTTCTATCTCCTTGCTTTGACCTCACGTGATATGTGTAGACAAGTGCCACTCTTGTGCAAATGGTGTGCTTCATTAGCAGTCTTTTGTGAAAGCATATCTGACCCTGGGGAAATATTACTTTGCTTGGAAACAGGCAACGGGTTGGCACCAGGGTCAGCATCTAGCCCAGAAAATTTGCCTCAACACATTCCGTCTGACCCATGTGAGCATGGAAAACTGGATGGTAGATGATGTTGACAATGATGATGTTCTTTTGTATATAGCGATGTTGGGGGTACATAGGTGCAGGAGTGGCTGTGTGGTAAGTAGCTTGTTTACCAACCACATGGTTCCGGGTTCAGTCCCACTGCGTGGCACCTTGGGCAAGTGTCTTCTACTATAGCCTCAGGCCGACCAAAGCCTTGTGAGTGGATTTGGTAGACGGAAACTGAAAGAAGCCCGTCGTATATATGTATATGCGTGTGTGTGTTTGTGTGTCTGTGTTTGTCCCCCTAGCATTGCTTGACAACCGATGCTGGTGTGTTTATGTCCCCGTCACTTAGCGGTTCGGCAAAAGAGACCGATAGAATAAGTACTGGGCTTACAAAAGAATAAGTCCCGGGGTCGAGTTGCTCGATTAAAGGCGGTGCTCCAGCATGGCTGCAGTCAAATGACTGAAACAAGTAAAAGAGTAAAAGAGAGCCCACTGACACATTGTCCAACCGTTATTGGGCCGTTGGACATTCTGCTGTGATATGCCCAATTGTTTCAACATTCTGAGCATATTACAGAGTTTTTTGTTTACTGCTGGTCTTGAAAGATTTTGCTAATATGTGTGGCTTGTGGTAAGAATTACATTTCATATTGCTACTTGAATTTTTTGTGCAACCATATTTTTTTTATTTTTTTACAACCATATTTCTAATTCTTGTTAGTCAAAAGATTTAGGCATGGGCATGGCTGTGTGGTAGGAAGATTTCTTCTCAACCACATGGTTTTGGATTCAGTCCCATTGCATAGCACCTTGGGCAAGTGACTTCTACGATAGGTCTGGGTTGAATAAAGCCCTATCAGTGGATTTGGTAGATGGAAACAGAAAGGAGCTTGCCATATATAAATATATATATATATATATATATATATATATATATATATATATATAGGCACTCTGTTTTGAACTTGGCCCACTGAAAGGAACTTATAACCTTATGATCATGAGCTGAATACCTTAGCCACTAAGTCACAATATATACATTGTGTGTCTTTGTGTTTGTCTCCATCACTGCTTGACAACTGGTGTTAGTTTGTTTACATCCTAGTAACTTAGCAGATCAGCAAAAGAGACCAATAGAATAAGTAGCAGGATTAGGAAAAAATAAGTACTGAGATCAATTTGTTCAACAAAAATGCCTCAAAGCAATGTTGTAGTATGGCCAAAGTCTTCTGAATGAAACAATTACAATTAGTAAAGGAAGTAAATACATAAAAAAAATTAATTAGCAGAACATAGAATTGTCTGTCAGTGACTTGATGGAGAAGATGAGTGACTGAATATTCTTCATTTTGCACTTTGGTGAACTTGGTAGATATGATTAGTGTAATTTGGATGAAAATATCTTATGTTGAGGTGTTTACATTTGTTGAATGTTCAAACAGAAATGAAGATTATTTATATCTTTGTAGGTAGGGCAAGGAGTATTTTTTTTTCAGAGTGTGAGAATGCAGATTTAGCTCAGCATATTGAAATATCAAAAGGAATTTTTCATTTGCATCAGTTGTGTTCCTCTTTCATGTTTAGTGTTGTACACCTCAGCTGACATGTGCTTGGGATGACATTCTACAGATGGTGAGCAATTTTACGGTTGCATTATACATTCCAATGAATTCACTCGTCAAACTGTTAATTATAGTGTCAGCTAATTGTAGGAAATAACTACAAACTATAATTATTAACCCTTTCGTTACCAACCTGGCTGAAACTGGCTCTGGCTCTGTAGTACAAATGTTTTGTTTTCATAAGTTCTGAATTAAAATCTTCCACCAAACCTTAGTCACAATTTATGCTCCTAACACTAGCTTAATGATAACATAAGTTATTTTACTAAATTCTTTGTTATATTTAAAAGTAATTGAAAGAAACAGAGAGCATCTCAAAATAAATACAGTAATGAAAGGGTTAATGTTAGTTTAATTTCAAAGCCTTTTTCTTGCACTCCTGAACGTAAAAGTGGAGGCCTATTTGGGCTGGATATGACTGGTTTAAATGCTAAAGGGTTAAAGTTTGGTAATCATTCTTTCAGTCTCTTTTGCCAAACCAATAAGTTATAGGAACATGAACAAACCAACAACTGTTGTCAAACAATGGGGAGAGGAACAGACATGCACAACCACACACACACACACGCACATGCATGCACACAAACACATACACAATGAGCTTCCACACAATTTCCATCTGATAAATTCACAAAGCTGTAATCAGGGGTAGTGCTATGGTAGAAGACATTTGTCCAAGATGCTGTACAGTGGAACTGAACCTGAAACCACATGGTTGAAGCACGAGCTTTTTAACAACACAGCCATTTATTTGCAATGGCTTTGTTATGTTTATTTTTGCCTTTCTTGTTGTTGTTAACGCAGTGAACTGGCTGAATATTTAGAGTAGCAAAATGCATTGTGGTATTTGTTCTGGGCCTTTATTTCCTAGTGCAAATCTTATTGAGGTCGACTTTCCTTTTGTTGACTTACATTTTACCAACTGATCTGGGGTTGATAAAATAAAGTACTAGTCAAGTACTGGGTTGATTATGTAATTTAATAACTCCTTTTCCTCAAAAAATTGTTGGGTTTGTGCTCCAAGTAGAAACAAATATCACTGTTGTCAGAAAGCCTTGGCACTAATGGGGCTCTACTGGTTTAAGATAAACCCTACTGGCACGGAAACGCAATCAAGATGTCCTTGACACATGCAGTGTGATGAATTTGTTCTGCTCTAGCCTGTTCAGACAATTGTCGACATGAAAAGTTATGTCAAGCACATGTCGCATGTGGGACATATCAGCTATCTGTAGATCAGGCAGTTTTCCTTTGTTTGATGGTGTAAAACAAAAAAGGTTGTGTGATGGATGAGATTGAAAGGTCTGAGATAAGACCTTTTCCTCTTTGGTTGAACCCACACTGATTTGTTTCGAGTTTTTCTTGGAAAGGAAGGTCAGGGTAGAGAGGAAGGGACTGTTCTCAAAAGAATTTATTGAAAGGTGGATCAGAGTTTAAAAAACAGCAAGACTGGATAAGGGATCACTTGCAAATCAGAGAACTTAATCCGTTTGTCTGTCCTTGTTTGTCCTCTCTGTGTTTAGCTCCTTGTGGGTAGTAAAGAAATAGGTTTTTCACCCGTTGCTCCATTCTGAGTTCAAATTCCTCCAAGGTCCACTTTATCTTTCCTCCTTTCAGGGTCGATAAAATAAGTACCAGTTGAACACTGGGGTCGATGTAATCGACTCATCCCCTCCCCAAAACTGCTGCCCTTGTGGCAAAATTTGAAACCATCATTATTATTATTACAGTGGCGAGCTGGCAGAATTATTAGCACGCCGGACAAAATATTTAGCAGTATTTTGTCCATCTTTATGTTCTGAGTTCAAATTGTGCTGTGGTAGACTTTGCCTTTCGGGGTCAGTGAAAAGAGTACCAGTTACATACTGGTCCTCTCCCTCAAAATTTCAGGCCTTGTGCCTTATTATTTTTTTTCCTTTTATTCTTTTACTTGTTTCAGTCATTTGACTGTGGCCATGCTGGAGCACTGCTTTTAATCAAGCAAATTGACCCCAGGACTTATTCTTTAATGCTTATTCTATTGGTCACTTTTGGCAAACTGCTAAGTTACGGGGATGTAAACACATCAGCATCAGTTGTCAAGCGATGTTGGGGGGGACAAACACAGATACACATACATATATACATGTGTGTGTTTGTGTGTGTATATGATGGGCTTCTTTCAGTTTCCACCTACCAAATCCACTCACAAGGCTTTGGTCAGCCCGAAGCTAAGGTTGAAGACAATTGCCCAAGGTGTCATGCAGTGGGACTGAACCCAGAGCCATGTGGTTGGTAAGCAAGCTACTTACCACACAGCTATTTCTGCGCCTATTATTATTATTATTATTATTATTATTATTATTATTATTATTATTGAATGTAGTGAGCTTACAGAATGTTCAAGCATTGTAAAAATGCCTTGTGGTTTTTCTTCCAGCTCTTTACCTTCTGAGTCTGAGTCCTGCTATGATAAACTTTCTGCCTCAGCCTCAGTGTCTGGAGCTGACAACGAGCAAGTTGAGGGTCTCTTATCGGCCTGTTGTCTGTAGCACTGCATCTTGCATCTTATAACAATGGGTAGACATATAGGATGAGCAGGAGTGTCAGGGGCATTGGCGCTGGGGTGAGAAGTGGGAGGAAAACACAGAAAAGACAAAAGAGAAACCAAACCAAAGCCAAGTGAGTGAGTTGGGGAGGAATTCATCTACTCCTAGAACTGCATGGAACATCCACGAGTCGCAGGAGTGGCTGTGTGGTAAGTAGCTTGCTAACAAACCACATGGTTCCGGGTTCAGTCCCACTGCATGGCACCTTGGGCAAGTGTCTTCTACTATAGCCTCGGGCCGACCAAAGCCTTGTGCGTGGATTTGGTAGACGGAAACTGAAAGAAGCCCGTCGTATATATGTATATATATATCTGTGTGTGTGTGTCTGTGTTTGTCCCCCTAGCATTGCTTGACAACCGAAGCTGGTGTGTTTATGTCCCCATTACTTAGCAGTTCAGCAAAAGAGACCAATAGAATAAGTACTGGGCTTACAAAGAATAAGTCCCGGGGTCGAGTTGCTCGACTAAAGGCGGTGCTCCAGCATGGCTGCAGTCAAATGACTGAAACAAGTAAAAGAGTAAAGAGTAAAAGAGAGTCCTTTGAACAGCCAACAAGGAATGGTTGGATATGGTAAACAAGTTGAAGAAAGAATAAAACTGTGTTGACTGAAGAGATGAACTCTGAGTCTTGTAGAACATCTGAAGGATAAGCTGTTGGTGGGAACCACCAATGCACTTTATGCAGTCAGAGTGCAACTGCCTACCTGAAGGATTTTGGAGAATTCTAGCTATTTCTCTCTCTCTATCTCTCCCCCCCCCCTCTCTCTCTCTCTCTCTCTGACACCAGAGATATTCAGGGGCACCTTTGAAAAATATTACTTTCTTAGGGGTGGAAGGTGTTCAGTGTCATGGGGTTGTTCTCATCTTACCTAGATTGAAGCCTCTCTCTCATATGTGGGTAGGTTGCCTTTGTTTGTTTTTTTTAATATTTATATATGTGTATATTTATTTATTTTTTACAAAATTTATGTTTTTATGTACCAAGTTTGATTTGATATATTGTATAACATTTGCTGCACCCCTGTTTTGGTGTATATATATATATATATATATATATGCTGATGTTAAACGATGATGATGATATATATGTGTGTGTGTGTGTATGTATGCATGCATATATATACATATATATATTTTGTTGTTTCAGCTCAGAGCTACGGCCATGCTGGGGCATATATGATGATGATATATATCATTTTTAGAAAACATAAATCTGGTGGAGAAGCACACTCTAAGAAGTGGAGCAGTCTGTGTATTTTTTTTTCACTGGGGAAGGCTGGTTTATGGGATTATCCTGGGTTTCCTGTCCAGGGTTAATGGCATATCATCAGACCCTAAGACCTCTTTAAAATATGAGGTGGTGGGGGGTAGCCTCATTGCATATATGTAACTATGTACATCATTTCACATCCAGTAAACCCTTTTCCTAACACGCATGTGCTTGTGGCATACAATGAAAGAGTCATCACTCCATTCTGAGTTCAAATTCTGCTGAGGTCAACTTTGCCTTTCGTCCTTTCAAGGTCAATAAATTAAGTACCTATTTCTTTATTACCCACAAGGGGCTAAACACAGAGGGGACAAACAAGGACAGACATAGGTATTAAGTCGATTACATCGACCCCAGTGCATAACTGGTACTTAATTTATCGACCCCGAAAGGATGAAAGGCAAAGTCGACCTCGGCGGAATTTGAACTCACAACGTAACGGCAGACGAAATACCGCTAAGCATTTCGCCCGGCGTGCTAACGTTTCTACCAGCTCGCCGCCTTTAATAAATTAAGTACCAGTTAAACACTGGGGTTGATGTAATCAACTCGCCCCCTCCCCCAAAAATTTCAGGCTTTGTGTCCTATAGTAGAAAGGACTATTATCATCCCCTTTATACATTTCCTCATATTCATATTGTAACACACTTTTATTATCTTGTGTTACTGTATCGGATTACTTTCTGCATTCTTCACTTGGCACTGAATTGTTTCTCAATCTATCAACTTGCTTGCTTGTTCATCTAATTGTCTATTTCTTCATCTCTCTCTCTCTCTCTCTCTCACACACATACACACACATAAACACATGTATGTGCACTCACGCACATAAATGCATGTACACACACACACACACACTCACATGTATATATGTGTGTGTGTGTGTGTGTGTGTGTGTGTTTACCCTTGCTTGTGTTCACTGACTCCTGATTAATTACGCATCCTTACTTTAACCTACTTTTCTTCATGTGGTGCCACAATAAAGCTTGCTTGTGAAAACCTGCTATCAAATAGAACAAGGGTCTGATAACCCTAACCCTAACCCCCTCTCTTCCAGGTTTTCCAGGCCTGTTTCTTTGATCTAATGGCTTTGTCTACTGTATTATTCCACCACCACGTTACTCTAGGTCTGGAAGGGACTTTGCACCATCCGCAGACTTGGTCTGTGGCACTTAGTAAGCTGTCCCATAGGAATTTCCAGATATTTTCTATGTCCAAGGTCTGTAGTTCCTACTCCCACTCATTAAATTTCTTGATGAGGATGTACCTAAATTTCTTACCATGTGAAGGGTTCTTTAGCTTCCAAATCCTTCTTTTCTGGATTGGTCTGCTTCTTGGCATCTTTCTGGCCTCAAGTCTAAAGTCATTAATGACTAGTTTGTTCAGCTTTAAGTCATCTTCAATAAAGCAAATCTACATTCAACCCTTTAGCATTTAAACTGGTCATATTCTACTTGTTTTATGTTCAAACTGGCCAAATCTGGCCTTTCACACTTATCCTACAATGTTATTCTAAAAATAAATAATCACATCATTACAATCTTGAAACTTTGAGATAATGCATGTTTAATTCAAAATAATGTGAATGAGCAAGCATTACATTTGACAGAATAATCTGAATGCTAAAGGGTAAACCATATCATCTCTTAGTGGGATATGGCTAGAGGGAATTTGGCTGGTAATAGAGAAGACATACTGCACAGAAATTTCCTCACTAACGCATATCACCAGGTGAAACTAAGTGTGCTTTGAAATTTTAAGATGTTCAGAAAATATGAAAAATACAAACTGAAATTGTAAATAGAAGGTTGCAATGTGTGTATGTATTTATGATATACATGTTTGTCTGTCTCTCTCTCTCTCTCTCTCTCTCTCTCTCTCTATATATATATATATATATATATATATATATATATATATAGAAAATAGTAAAAAGTGAAAAAACTACAGAAGGCTTGTTTTAGAAGGTTAAAAAATATATATTTGAGTCATTATGTCTGAAGAATGATATAAATTTTTTTCATACAATGACATAATTTTTTAAGAAAGACCGGTTTCGCGTTCAGCTTTTCAAATTTCTTACATCATTATGTTTACGTTGAGAAGTGTGTTATAAATTTTTTTCATACATATTGACTCAAATATATATTTTTTAGCCTTCTAAAACAAGCCTTCTGTAGTTTTTTCACTTTTTACTATTTTCTATATATTCAACCACGCGCTTTCACACACCAACT
The DNA here is from genome assembly GCF_006345805.1 of Octopus sinensis. Lineage (NCBI taxonomy): Eukaryota > Metazoa > Mollusca > Cephalopoda > Octopoda > Octopodidae > Octopus > Octopus sinensis. The sequence continues at coordinate 43,751,065 of NC_042997.1, forward strand.
TTCTCACCTATATATATATATATATATATATATATGTGTGTGTGTGTGTGTGTGTGTGTGTGTGTATATAAGTTATACTCCCTATAGTATTAGGGAGTATAACTCCAAACTTACAGGGAAAAATTCAATTTAGTATTAAATCAAGTTTCACAATATATATATATGTGTGTGTGTGTGTTGTGTGTGTGGTTTAAAAGTTTGCTTCTTAACCACATGGTTTTAACTTTAGTCTCACTGTTTGGCATCTTGGCAAATGTCTTCTATAGCCCAGAGACTAACCAAAGTATTGTTATTGGACTGATTAGCTAGATGGGAAATGAAAGCCCGTTGTGTGTGTGTGTGTGTGTGTGTCAGTGTATTAGTTTACAATTACTTTTGCTTCCATGAAAGTCATGACCTGTGAACTGTGAGGTCACTTCTATCAACAAATCAGCTGCTCACTTCACGTGTGGAATAAGAGATCCCATACTTGAAAAAGGGAAGGGTCAGTGACAGGAAGGGATTGTACATGTAGAACAATGTTTCAATAACATTCATGTAACCCTTACCAGCATGGAAAAGTGGACACAAAATAGATGAAGATATATATATATATATATATATATATATGTGCAAATGGTGGTGCCCCAGCATGGCCACAGCTCGTGAGCTGAAACAAGATAAAAATTTTTTAAAAATTAAAAAAAACACACACATACATACATATACATACTCTTTTACTTGTTTCAGTCATTTGACTGTGGCCATGCAGGAGCACTGCCTTTAGTCGAGCAAATCGACGTCAGGACTTATTCTTTGTAAGCCTAGTACTTATTCTATCAATCTCTTTTGCTGAATCGCTAAGTTACGGGGACGTAAACACACCAGCATCAGTTGTCAAGCGATGATGGGGGGACAAACACAGACACACAAACATACACACACACACACACACATATATACATACATATATGATGGGCTTCTTTCAGTTTCCATCTACCAAATCTACTCACAAGGCTTTGGTCGGTCCGAGGCTATAGTAGAAGACACTTGCCCAAGGTACCATGCAATGGGACTGAATCCAGAACCATGTGGTTGGTAAGCAAGCTACTTACCACACAGTCACTTCTGTGCCTATACATATGTATATATATCATCATCATCATCGTTTAACGTCCATTCTCCATGCTAGCATGGGTTGGACGGTTCGACCGGGGATCTGGGAAGCCAGAAGGCTGCACCAGGCTCCAGTCTTATCTGGCAATGTTTCTACAGCTGGATGCCCTTCCTAACGCCAACCACTCCGTGATTGTAGTGGGTGCTTGTTACGTGCCACCTGCACTGGTGCCAGGCGAGGCTGGCATCGGCCACAGTCGGATTGGTGCATTTTACGTGCCACCTGTATGGAAGCCAGTCGAGGCGGGACTGGCTTCGCCCACGATTCGGATGGTGCTTTTTACGTGCCACCGACACGTATATATATATATATAGACACGTATATATATATATATATATATATATATATATATAGACACGTGTGTGTGTGTGTGTGTGTATTAATCAAAGTATACTGTTTTATAGATCTATTATGGTCAATTTTTGGTACCAGATATTAGGTAACTAAGCTGGTTTCGGAAAAATAGCAAACAGGTTTTTTTGACGGGGATTAGGCTTGTGCCCAAACCTTCAATCTGATGTGTGGTTGCATGTGTGCCTGTGCATATCTGGTCAAAACTCCGCTGGGTTCTCAAGATGTGATGGTGGATGTTTATAATCAAGGTAGAGCCTCTCTCTCTTTCTGTTATAGTGACAATTAGCGAGGCAGGTGTTGTTGCCTCTGCATGAGCTTGTTTCCTGCTACTTGAGTTCATTTTTTTCACAGCACCCTATATTAAATGTGACACTTCTTTTCCTTCAGTAACAGAAGCAGTTACCATTTTCCCCATACTTGCCATCTCTGACGAGCACAGTGTTTTGCTAGCCCTCCAGTCACCTAATATCTGGTGCAAAATAAAATGCTAAGAGATTGGCTGTAATGAATCTGTAATATTGTATACTTCGGTTAATAGACCCACATTTTTGACAAATATACTATTATACTATTATTTATTTTATTATGTTTCAGTCTTAAGGTTGTGGTCATACTGGGGCACTGTGACTTACAGACTCTGAAGTGACTGTGTGTGTGAGTGTGTGTGTGTGTGTGTGTGTGTGTGTGTGTGTGTGTGTGTATTGATTCATTCACTCAATGCTCTCCTATGCAGGGTCATTCCTTCCAGCAGAACCTCCTTCCACACATTCCTTGTTAGATGTTCTGCCATCTGCTGTTGTAAATGCAAATCCTGCACCTCCACATATGTGAGAAACCCACCTTTTAGGTTATCATCATCATCATCATCATCATCGTTTAGCGTCCGTTTTCCATGCTAGCATGGGTTGGACGGTTCTACTGGGGTCTGTGAAGCCAGAAGGCTTCATCAGGCCCAGTCAAATCTGGCAGTGTTTCTACGGCTGGATGCCCTTCCTAACGCCAACCACTCCGTGAGTGTAGTGGGTGCTTTTTACGTGCCACCCGCACTGGTGCCAGACAGAGCTGGCAAACGGCCACGAACGGATGGTGCTTTTTATGTGCCACCGGCACGAGGGCCAGGCGAGGCTGGCAACGGACACGAAACGGGGCGGTGCTGGCAACGGTCGCGAAACGGAAAGTTCTCTTACATGCCACCGGCACTGGTAACACATCTGCAATTTCCATTGATCGATTTCCATTGTAAATATCATCATCATCATCATCATCTTAATTTAAGGGGAATTTTTTTGTTGAATGTTTATAATTAAAATTGTTTTTAATTTCAAATATAAATTTCAAATGTCACTTTAATTTCAAATTGCAATTTTATTTTCTATCCTTAGGATAAGCAAGGTGTGGAACTTGGGCCCAAAGCTCTGAGAGATAATGGTCTCATCACTTCTTTAGAAGATTTAGGTATGGGTATAACTTTAATAATTTCATTGATATTTTTCGTCTATTTCATGTAAATAAATGTAATACCATCTCAAGAAAGCTTTGAAAATGTCTCATCAATAAAATTTCATCATCATCATCATCATCATCACTTTCATGTCTACTTTTCCATGCTTGCATGGGTTCAGCAGATTTTCTGTAGCTGGATGCCCTTCCTGGTGCCAACCCTCACCTGTTTCCTAGCAAAGTGATATTTCTCACAACTAGAATTTCTGTAGTCAGGTGCCCTTCTTGTCACCAAACCTCACCCCTCTCCAAATAAGGTAATGTTTTCCATGGTTAGACATGTTCTCAAAGAAGATTGGAGACAAAGGATACCACTTGTTTGCTGGTGTTGCTCATTTTCAACCATCATGTAATGATAAGACAAAGAGAAACTTACACATGCATCCAACATATATGACAAACTTCTTTCAGTCTCCATCTACCAAATTAACTCACAAGGATTTGGTCAGCCTAGGACTATAGTAGAAAACACTTATCCAACTTGCCATGCAGTGGGACTGAACCTGAAACTCTATGACTTGGAAGCAAATTTCATATCCACGCAGTCACAGCTGCATCTTTTAAAGATTTAAAGTGTTTTAATGCAAGTGTAACATATTTATGTAGAGGCGCAATGGCCCAGTGGTTAGGGCAGCGGACTCGCGGGCGTAGGATCGCGGTTTCGATTCCCAGACCGGGCGTTGTGAGTGTTTATTGAGCGAAAACACCTAAAGCTCCACGAGGCTCCGGCAGGGGATGGTGGTGATCTCTGCTGTACTCTTTCACCACAACTTTCTCTCACTCTTACTTCCTGTTTCTGTTGTACCTGTATTTCAAAGGGCCGGCCTTGTCACTCTCTGTGTCACGCTGAATATCCCTGAGAACTACATTAAGGGTACACGTGTCTGTGGAGTGCTCAGCCACTTACACGTTAATTTCACGAGCAGGCTGTTTTGTTGATTCGGATCAACCGGAACCCTCATCGTCGTAACCGACGGAGTGCTTCCAACATATTTATGTTTTCTAAGATTGGTGAGGTAGACTTACAGCCATCTTAAAATTGCTTGTGCTCAATGTGGAGCAGTGGCTCTCAACCATATTTCACCTAAGGATCCTGTTGATTCCTATTTTATCTGTATGGACTCTTGTAGCCATTTGATTTTTAAAAAAATCATTTTATACTTTTATAACTGAATATTATTAGGAATTGTATAAAAAAAAAAATTGTTAAAATATTTTATGTATTGTAGAAGTATAACCAGTTTATTGCTCATAAGCTTTAACAACATAATCTCATATAGACCCCAGTTGAGAAAAACTGCTCTAGAGAGTTCCTTCTCTAATCCAGATGAAATTTGAAAGTTAGTAAAAAACAGAACCCAAGTAATTATAGTTGTGTTTACGGTAAGGAAAGTAGTGATGATGATGATGATCATTATCATCATCCTTTCAATGTCAACTTTTCCATGTATGTATGGGTCACACACTGGATTTAATATAATCAACTATGACTTTGACTGCCATGCCCCAGAATGGTCATAATTCAATGGGAAATCAGCAGAAAGAGTAAAGCAAAAAATAAACTGCAAAAGAAAACAAAATGTTATTATACTAAGTCAATATTGGTTTTACTACATGAATTTCAAATATGATAAATTAACAGAAATTTATTTTGATCAGGGAAAAAATTATTATAATTGGTGAATGTATACTTTTAGCTTTTTTCACTTGTTTCAGTCAAGTATCAGGCTGGGACACCACCTTGAAGGGTTTTGTCAAACAAATCAACTTCATACAGTTCTATGGTTAAGAGATGAAAAATTATGTACAATATTTACATTTGATGGATATTTGTCCTCATCTTGTTTGTTGTTGACACAATGTTTCGGCTGATGTACCCTCCAGCCTTCATCAGATGTCTTGGGGAAAGTTTGAACCTGGGTTCTCATTCCTAAGGTATTTTTCGATGTTGTTATTATTATTATTAATAATAATAATAATAATAATAATAATAATAATGATAACAACATCAAACAATATCTTAGGAATGAGAACCCAGGTTCAAACTTTCCCCAAGACATCAGATGAAAGTTGGAGGGTATATCAGCCGAAACATTGTGTTAACAACAAACAAGATGAGGACAAATATCTGTCAAATGTAAATAATGTAAATCAATCTCAGTACTTATTTTATTCTATCAGTCCTTTTTACTGAATTGCTAAGTAACAGAGATGTAAACAAACCAGTTTGCCTTGACAAGTGATGGTGGACACACATATACAATGTCTCTGTCTACACAACTCACTCACAAGGCATTGGTCTGCCTGGGGCTATAGTAAAAGACATTTGCCCAAGGTGCTGTATTATGGAACTGAACCTGAAGCCACATGGTTAGGGAGTGACCTTCTTAACCACATAACCTGAGTCTGTGGTTGGTACCTGCTAAAGTTGTACTTTAATGAGGTGTTCTTTTATCTTCATATTTATAAGTAAATGTATTTTTTATTGGTTTTGACAATGAGTATCATAGTTGTTAATCAACTGGACAGCCTGCTCATTGAATTGGTTTGTTAAGTGGCTGAGTATTCCAGACACATGTACCCTTTATATCATTCACAAGTAGAGTCAGTATAAATGTGATGAAGCTCAATTTTTGAATTGCAGATCCAGTTCACTTGACAGGCTTCTGTACAGTTTCCATTTACCCAAATTCACTCACAGCCCAACACATTACAGTGTGAGACTGAACCCTAGACCTCATTTGAGATTGAACCTTAGACCTTTCAGATATGTTTGTGCCCTCATTGAATCTTTATCTTTAACCCTTCAGCATTCATATTATTCTATCAAATATAATGCTTATTCATTCACATTGTTTTGAATTAATATGCCTTATCTCATAGCTTTGAGATTTTAATGTTGGGATCGTTTGTTTTTAGAATGACATTGTAGGATAAGTCTGAGAGGTTGGATCTGACTAGTTTGAACATAAAACCAGTAAAAAACCAGGGCTGGATAAGGCCTTTTTAAATGCCAAAGGTTTAATGTAATCTTCAGGGAGAACAAGTGTGACATGATAGTGTCTAGCGAGGCTGGTCCTTGGAATCCCAAGAACTGCCTCTTCCTACAACCTTCCCTACAGTCACTGTTTACATAATTTCAATGCTGGTCCTTTGAATTGCAAGAACTGCTCCATCTTACAGCCTTCCATTCAATTTCTGTCAGCATCATTTCAACAGGTGTGTTTGAGACTATGATAGGTAACATTTGCACCTGGAACATCATTATTGCAAAGCAAACTTCTAGACATAATAATACCCTTGTATGACACCTGGAATGATTAGTACCAAGCTTCAAAGGGACAAATGAGGGAAGGTTAGAAATAAACATTGTTGGTTGGCATCCTTTCTGTCTCGGGAGACAATGGAGTTGCGCACAAAGTAGTCTAGTCCGGCTTTTATATTTCATGTCCTGATACATTTCCTGCTGTGGCTGTGTAGTCCTATCCTGGACAAACACTCCCTCTGGCAGGTACTGCAAATGTAGCGAAGACTGTTCCCGGCTGGTTGTAATGTCATAGTTTCTTGTTGACGTCTCTTCCTTTCTTTCCATTTCTCCTTTCTCTCTCTCTCACTCCTTTGTATTCCCTCTTTTACGGTACGTCGCCAATCTCCACGGTTGCTGGCAACTGCCTCCCAACCGCTAATATTCATGTCTAAATTATGTCTAAATCGTTGCAGGCCTTCATGTCCCATTATGGGTATATATAATAGACAACACATACATCAAAGTATACCTAACTTATATCAATTGTTTCTAACTGAATATTAGATAGTTGCTGATCTCGCTTATGCTAATGTAATGCATGTGGTTTCATTTACCACTGATTCATTCACCACTGATCAGGGATAGCATGGTATGTTCAATTGTGAATCATGTTATGCTTATCACAGATTGATGTCATAACACCAGTTGGTGATTAGTCAAAGATTCTGCTTGTACTGCAGAAGTATGCCCTGGCAACCATCCACAATGTTCAGCTACCCACGATGCGGCGCTGACTACCACTTGTGTTTCTATTGCTATGCTCCAAATCTACATACTTTTTATACTGATTTATGTACTTGTACGTATCAACATGGGACCAGTGAGCAGAAAAATACGTTGCCATTTGATCCTAACAAATGATGCAGATGAGTATTTTCTACATGAAAAGGTAGGACTGATCAAGAAAAACTATAATGTTAGAAGCTTTGCTGCTGTGGTCGGCAAGTTTGATACCAGTGAATCTACTATTCATTCCATTTACAAAGTGCACAGAGATTATTTATTTATCACTGTGTTGTTTGGAGCCAAAACCTCATGATAAACAGGGATAGATGTACTAGAAACAAGGGTGTCTCTTGACAATGACCTCACTTTTTTGTTTTCCATTCTATATTCTTTTCCATTCCAAAGGCATTGCCATTATGTTTTATTTTGGTGACTGAAATGATTAGAACATTCATAAATTTTTATATGTTTATTCTTCCTTGTTAGGCTTACTCTCTCATATTCTGTGAGTGTGTGTATGTGGGCCCAGCAAAATTCACTTGAAATGGAATATGGAACATATGATGTCATATAGATTAGATCTGACATGAATGTCATTCTCTATAAGAAGTATATATTTTTAAGTACTTTCTTGCAAAATAATGCTTTCTACAATGGGGAAGAGTTAGTTGATTACATCGATCCCAGTTCCAAACTGGTACTTATTTTATTGATCCAAAATGGATGAAAGGTAAAGTTAAACTCAGAGTCTAATACTAAGTATTTTTGTCCAGTATACTAATGATTCTGCCTTACTTTCTGGCAAATTAGTAAAACCATTTTAATAACATTGTTATTAGTCTTTTTTATAAAAGTATTTCTTTGACATTTAACAAGCACATGTCAGGTCAGGCTTGATCAGACTTACAATCAAAAGTATTTTTACAAGGACCACAGTTTTTTTGTCCTAGACATATTGAGGAATGATGATGATGATAAGTCAAACCACTTTATCCAAAGTGTTTTCCTTTTTGTTCTTTTAAAGATAATAATAATGGGGTGTGAAACGAAGGGGATTTAGCTATTATTACTTGAAGTTTGAGTGACTACATAAAGTTCTCTCATTTGTGTGACAACTACATGATTTTCATATCATTAAACATCATCATTTTTATATCTGTCTGCATAGGTTGGAGAGGTTCTTTTCTATCACAGCATCCCACCACTTGTTCTTTCCTTTGTTATTTCCATTTTGTTATTTCGTATTGCTTTGTAGGTCACAGAATAAATGACTATGGGAATATTGAGTTTGAGAATATTGAAGAAGATGATAAACAGCCTCTTATTAAAAATGGACAGTTTTTGAGTCATGCAAGTAAAAAGGTAAATCTTTAGAGTTTTCATTCCTATTTAGAAATTTAATTATCAGGAAACTTAACCCTTTCACTGTGGAAATCAGATATATCCACTTGAAATTTCATTACCCTTAACCGTAGAAAGCAGTTTAATATATCAGTTTATCTTTTGTTGAGGTGTGTCATGTTTGAAACTGTTTTTTGTTGAGATATATCAAGTTTACTGAGGCAACATGACTTGCAGAAAATACCAATTCTATTCTTTGGTAGATATTTAACATCGTTTTTGGAATAACCATTAAACTCAATTTCGCAGTTAAAGGGTTAATTAATTCTGTATTTTAATTGCTTTTAGTATTAACTAACAGTTTTTCTTAGATTTAATATTGCTATTCTCATTGAATTCATCTGAAACTGTTGTTTTGAGTGCAGCTGTCGCTATAAACTTTGAAATAATAAACTACTATTCACACATTTATACAAGCTCTCCTACCCGCTAACAAGGCTTTATTGCTGTACTCTTATACTCTAACAAAGTTTTATTACTGCAATGTTATTGGATATTATTTTAATAAGCAGCAAACATACCATCATATCTTTGTGGTTAGTGCAACTTGTGTCATTACTAATACAGTAGAATCTTTCAAAGCTAAATTATATTCTATATTGTCAGTGGTTGGTTACAATAATACATGATTGATTTCATTTGGCCAAAATCTGTAGTTTATGGGGAATGTATTATGTGAGGAGTTCTTTAAAATATATAACTGTATGAATAACATTGTTGTGTTATATTTATCTCTGTCCATAATCATGCTGTGTACAGAATATATTTTGTGTGATACTGAAATGTTTAGGGAGCTAGCTCTATTGAACTGTATTAAAAACACTATCCATTAAAGAAATGTTAGATGTTATTTCTCTTATATGCCAGTGTGTCAGATATGTAAGGCAAGTGAAACATTGTTAGAGGATGTAGCCTAGAGCTAAGCTTTCATTCCTGATCAGATGATAATTATTTATTGTTCTGCTGTCTTTCAGAAAACATGTCTACTCCAAAGTGCCATTTCTTTTCTTAATTCTCAAAACTATCTTTATGAGTGATATAGTTTGTTGCTTTTGATGTTAATATAATCTTTTGAAATGCAAACATTCTCCACTCAGGCTTATGTATCAGGTGTATATAAGAGTAATTAAGAGGCTCTTTTCACATGCTGTGTGGCAAGTGCAGAGCAAACCAACAAAGCTGATGATTGCTGTAACAAAGCCAATAAATAAATAGGGTAAAATAAAAATAAATAATAGAAAAAAAATGAAGTTTAAAACGGTGAAAACTGATGACCTGTTTGGCTTTTAACTAATAAAAAATGTCAAATTTCATACTCAAGTTATTTGGGTAATGTTTTTCTTCTCTCATTCAAATGCTGTAATGCAACAAATGTCATACTGAATGAGTGTAGAATTAATTTAATATCCTTTTTCTACTCTTCTTTTAGCTAAAACAACCATAGGAAATCGGTAGTTTGGTTTTAGAGTGCTATAATTACTTTTCATGGAGAGGTTAAGTGCCTAGTTTGCTTTTATCTATGCTTTGCAATTGCTATTATGTAAATATCCATGCACATAAATCAGCATTGAATTGTCCAAGTAGAGGAAAGTACTGAATTATTTATATGTACTGAAATTATATGAATTTATATAAATTTATTTATATGTACTGAAATCCGAGAACAAATTTCACATTTGTATAATTTGTACTAATTTGTCTATAAAAATGTGGTTAATCGGATTTATTACAATTGCTGTCTAAAATACATTGCAAAAGTTCACACATGCTAAACAATAGAAAAATCAAATTCAGAAGTGACCTTTGAATATTACTGGTATTACTGGTTAAAAGTGATCGTGTAACTTTATTGGCAAGCATGTGGAGTTACAGTTGTCAACCTTTAGTTAAAGAAGGATATTACAGCATAATGCAGAATGTAAACACTTAGCAAATGCTTTCATCTAGGTACTTTCATGAAACTGTATTAGAATCAAAATAAACATTTATAAATTGATTTTGATCCACTTTTATTTAAAATGTTTTTATAATATCTACACATTGGTTTTATGAACAAGTCATCATGGCCATTTTGCAGACATGAAACTGTCCATTTCAGTTCATGAATTGCTGAAATGAATTTCTGAGTAGCTACAAGCTGTTCATGGATACTTGTAAGCTTTCTTAACCTTTGTTCTAAAAGCCATGCAAGTGATATGTTCATTCATGTGTGATTCCTCTGCCCAAATATATAAATTTTTCTCTTGAGTTCTCAGACCAGGAGACAGTTTAGCACATTTTGTTTTGACATTTTCTCGAGTGTTTCTTTTTGTTTCCATCAATCCCTTACTCATTTTCCAACGTACAAAATTATCTCTTAGCATTACAATTTCCATGTTCTTCAGCATATTTATTTTATTCTTTTATTCTTTTACTTGTTTCAGTCATTTGACTGTGGCCATGCTGGAGCACCACCTTTTTAGTCCAGGACTTATTCTTTGTAAGCCTAGTACTTATTTTATCGGTCTCTTTTGCTGAACTGCTAAGTTACGGGGGGGGACAAACACAAACACACACATACATATATATATATATACATACGACAGGCTTCTTTCAGTTTCCGTCTACCAAATCCACTCACAAGGCTTTGGTCGGCCCGAGTCTATAGTAGAAGACACTTACCCAAGGTGCCACGCAGTGAGACTGAACCTGGAACCATGTGGTTTGTAAGCAAGCTACTTACCACACTGCATGGTTGCTCTTAAATACAAAGACCCTCCCTGATGAAGAATGTACCCCACAACATAGACTAGTTATTAGTGACTTTAGACTTGAGGTCAGAAGGATGCCAAAAAGCAGACCAATCTGGAAAAGAAGGACTTAGAAGCTTAAGAACCCTTCACATGGTCAGAGATTTAGTTGAACAAAATTTTAAACCAACCTCAAAACTTTATCTCCTGCCTTCAGTACTAATAATTTAGATTTCAGTAATTTTTTCTATCATAAATGCAGTGAAATCTTTGCAACACTTCTGCAAACAAATCTGTGTGTATATAGGTGAAACATTTAGACAGGTATGAGTAAGTGTAACATGCGTATTATCATAGATACTTTTATATCTTGTTACAAAATTAAATTCCCCATAAGCAGTTGTTTTTTTCCAGACATGTTATCAACATTCTGTGTTTATTTACAAAGCTCATTCATGTAGACTGCAGAAGGCCATATATTTAATCATCTGCTAATAGCTTACTCTCAGTTTGTTTGTATATGTTTGTTTGTGTTAAGTTGTCTGTGTTACTATGTGCTGCAAATTTGAATCTAGATCAAGGTTCAGTATGTAAGCTGTAGGAGACTTTTCACAGCTTTGTTTTAAAAACAGTGCAACTTTGCTATTAGCATATTACTATCATGTTATCACTATTACAGAAAAGTCTTATATCATTGTAGTGATGAGTTGGCCTATTTCCAGTACTGTTGTTTTTTTTTTGGTTATTAAAAAAAAGCAACTTTATTAGTAAAATTGAGTTGTCCCAAGAGAGGCTTCACTTTTCTGTGCTATGTTCTCAATAAACAACCCTATGTAGGACTCCTCACTTACTGATGTTCTATGTGTGTGTGTATTTTATTTCCTATTGTCACTACACTCTCAATATGTTCTTAGGGAACGGCTGAAATTGAAAAACACAACCATAGATGTGTGAGAGCCAGTTAATAGGTGCATTCCACCTGTGCATCACAAGAGAATTTGGATAACCTGCAAGAAATATTTGAAATGCAGAATTAAACACATTAATATAGCAATCCTTGAGTTTAGAATATCACTTTCCTTTTTTTGTAACTCAGATTAAAACCATTTCAATTTTGAAATCAAATCTGTTGTTAGCTTGAAATATTTTGTTTTGCTGTTCTGCCTCAAAGATTAGTGACAATGATCTCACCTTTGTGGCTGGAGATTTTAATGGGCATGTCGGACAGCAACATGGTATCTTCCATGGTGTACATGGGGGCCATGGAGTTGGTACCAGAAGTGAAGAGAGAACTAGGCTCCTGGAGTTCTGTGATGCAAATAACTTATTGGTCTGCCATACCAACTTCAGGAAGCCAGTCAGCCACCTGATAACTTACCAATCAGGTGACTCTGCTAGCCAGATTGATTTCATTCTCACCAGACAGCGGGATGCATGGTTGCTCTTAAATACAAAGACCCTCCCTGGTGAGGAATGTACCCACCAGCATAGACTAGTCATTAGTGACTTTAGACTTGAGGTCAGAAGGATGCCAAAAAGCAGACCAATCTGGAAAAGAAGGACTTAGAAGCTTAAGAACCCTTCACATGGTCAGAGATTTTAGGATATCCTTACCGAGAAATTTGATGATAGAGAGGAGTTACAGTCCTGTGACATAGAAGGCAGCTAGAAATTCCTGTGAGACAGCTTGCTGAGTGCCACAGACCAAATCTGTGGTTGGTGAAAAGTCCCTTCTGGACCTGGGGTAACATGGTGGGGGAACAATACTGTAGATAGGGCCATTAGAGCAAAGAGATAGGCCTGGAAGAGTGGGGGAAGCAGGAGACTGTATCAGATAGCAAAAGGGAAAGCTAGAAGACAGGTATATATAGTGAAGGGAGTAGCAGAAAAGAGGAAGTTTACCAATGCTCAGCGACATGAGGACCAAAGAATTGAAGTATTTCAGATTGCAAGACAGTGTGTGAGAAAAAAACCATGATATCACAAGAGAGAAATGTGTCCACATCGATGATGGTGTCTTTGTGTTTAATGACTCTGCAAAGAAAAAGGCTTGGGGATGCCATTATGAAAGACTGCTGAATGTGGACAATGAATAGGTGGAGGAGAGTCTGTCAAAGGTTGACCCAATTGAAGGATGAGCTACCTGAATCGACTGTACCCTGGTAAATAAAGCAATTAAGGATATGAAGACAGGGAAAGCACCTGGCCCATCAGGAATCACCACCAAAATGCTTAAAATATTGGGTGGTGTGGGTTATGGTCTTGTTACCGGCATCACAAATAAGGTAGTTCATGAAGGAGTCATACCCAATGATTGGTGTAGCAGCACCATAGTCAACTGCTACAAAGGTAAAGGTGATGCTTTAGATAGAAATAACTACAGGGGTATCAAATTGCTGGATCAGGTGATGAAGGTCACGGAGAGGGTCATAGCCCAACTAATTAGGGAGAGAATTAGACTAGATGAGATGTAGTTTGGTTTTCTGCCAGGCAGAAGCAACACTAATGCTATATTCCTAGTTAGGCAACTGCAGGAGAAATATCTAGCCAAAGATAAACCTCTGTACATGGCTTTTGTTGACTTGGAGAAAGTCTTTGACAGGGTCCCCCGATCCCTTATCTGGTGAGCAATGCAGAAACTGGGGATAGACGAGTCGTTGGTAAGAGCTGTACAGTGATGCTGTCAGTAAGGTGAAAGTTGGTAACGAGTATAGTGAAGAATTTCAGGTAGAAATAGGGGTTCACCAAGGATTAATCTTCAGCCCCCTCTTATTCGTCATAGTCCTCCAGGCAGTAACAGAGGAATTCAAGACAGGCTACCCCGGGGAACTCCTCTATGCTGATGACCTTGCTCTAATCGCTGAGTCACTGCCAGAACTAGAGCCGAAATTTAGAGTGTGGAAACAAGGTCTAGAATTGAAGGGCCTTAGGGTTAACCTAGTAAAAGCCAAAGTGTGTAATATCAGTGTGCATAGATGACAGTGTAAGCGCCCTGAGAGAAAAGTTGGACATAAGAAGCATCAAATGCATTTTGCTCGTGTATATATATATATATATATATATACAATTTCTATATATATATGTGTGTGTGTAAGGTATATATTTATATAGGATATATATATATAAAATAAAATTTTATTACATCCAATAGAAATATTATTAAAAAAACTTTGAAAACTCTATTTTTGCAAAAATATTTAATGACAAAAAAATCAAATTTGGATTTTCAGTATCTCCAAACCTACTTAGGATAATCTCTTCTTTATTAATAAGTAACCTGAGCAATTCTGTTATAATAAAACATCTTCTAATATACAAAGTAACTCTATAAATTCTGTAACTAATAATTGCAATTATCAGAATAACCAAAACACAATTACACCCAATCCATATAGACATAACAATATAATACCACTAAGAATTCAAATTGTATTTCTAAAATCCCTAATAATTGTGAAGTAGATGGAAACTGTAAAATGAACGAAGTAGTATTCCAAGCAACAATTATTATCCATAATCTCTCTAAATTTATTTACATTGGTTGTACGAAGAATTCTCTAAAATTAAGAATTAATAATCATAAATCATCATTTAATGACCCTCGTAAAGAGAATTGCACAGGTCTATCCAAAACCGTTTGGCAACTCAAAAGAAGCAATACAGATTACTCAATCTTTTGGAAAATACTATCTTCAGCCCCATCTTATGGACATAATAACAAAATTTGTAAATTATGCCTGGAAGAGAATTATAATATAATAATAATGAATGGTTCCCTTGTAAATTCTAGAGATGAAAAGGTTTTTTCATGTAGACATGTCAAAATACCTTTTTTTAAATCTTAAATAATATCCCCACCCATCTAAACTCTTATATTTTTCCTTCTCTTTCTAAAAAAATTTTTTTTTTGTTATAATACCTCTCTCTATATACTATCCGTGGAGACGCAATGGCCCAGTGGTTAGGGCAGTGGACTCGCGGTCATAGGATCGCGGTTTCGATTCCCAGACCGGGCGTTGTGAGTGTTTATTGAGCGAAAACGCCTAAAGCTTCATAAAGCTCCTGCAGGGATGGCGGTGATCCCTGCTGTACTCTTTCACCACAACTTTCTCTCACTCTTACTTCCTGTTTCTGTTGTACCTGTATTTCAAAGGGCCGGCCTTGTCACACTCTGTGTCACGCTGAATCTCCTCAAGAACTACGTTAAGGGTACACGTGTCTGGAATGCTCAGCCACTCGCACGTTAATTCCACGAGCAGGCTGTTCCGTTGATCGTATCAGCTGGGACCTTCATCGTCGTAAACGACGGAGTGCTCCTAATATACTAACCTTCTCTATCGTATGAGATTATTATTTTATTATAATACTCCGTATATCATTTCATCTTATACTATATTCATTACTTATCCATCTCCTCTTATAAATACATGACCCACATTATATTGACCTGACATCCCTTCTCAATCTCTATAAACCTTCTTTTCTCTCAATTATATTTCTAGATATTCCCTCAATATATATATACCTTCCTTTTCTGTAATTTCTTTTTTCTTTTGCATAATATGTACTGAAGTACACCCCTCTCTTATTTTCATTATTTTCATTATTTAATCTTAATTACCAATTGCCTATCTTAATTACTTCCTACAACTGATATCTGTAAACACTTATAAATACTTCTTGGTGTCCAGTTTTGCCCTTATATATTTTTTCTTTATGTTTTCCCTTTTTTTTTCCTTCTTCTCGGTAATCTATTCCATTTGTATATGTACTTTAAATCATACCTCTCTTAACTATTCTAATTTTATTGTTATTTAAGGTTACTTGCCAAACTTGCATGATATTTAATCACATCTTACAGCTGATATATGCTTACACATCATCATCATCATCATCATCGTTTAATGTCCGTTCTCCATGCTAGCATGGGTTGGACGGTTCGACCGGGGATCTGGGAAGCCAGAAGGCTGCACCAGGCTCCAGTCTTATCTGGCAATGTTTCTACAGCTGGATGCCCTTCCTAACGCCAACCACTCCATGAGTGTAGTGGGTGCTTTTTACGTGCCACCTGCACTGGTGCCAGGCGAGGCTGGCATCGGCCACGGTCGGATTGGTGCATTTTACGTGCCACCTGCACGGAAGCCAGTCGAGGCGGCACTGGCTTCGGCCACGATTCGGATGGTGCTTTTTACGTGCCACCGACAACCTTGTATCAGACAATCATTATTATAGACTTCCCACTTCTTTTATGCAATACTAGATTCTCAACTCTTATTCTATCTTTTTATTAGTTATACAAAAACATAGTCAACCTACTAAATACCGATAATTATAATTTTTTCTTTTTAAAACCATCCTTATGACTTTGTCTCAGCTTTATCTCCTCTGTATTGTTTATCTCTTTCTTTTTCAAACACCTTACATTTTCATTATCCTGAAAGGGTTTATTCAATATTTTTAGCCACAGCAAGTATTTACTTTCTTAATTTCTGTAATATTAACAATTATACTTCTATTTTTATTTGTTTATCTTATATTTAATTCACACAAATTAATATGTTTTTACACATAAATAAATTTTTCTTCCGTTATTTAGAGATTTTCTCTAATTAACTCCGTTTGTTTTGTTTGCGTTTAAGTAGCCTAATGAAAACTATATTAACTCGTTTACATTTCTTTATTCTTGCACAAAATTTCTTTTTTCTCAAAAAATTACTTCTTTAAATATACACTATACCTTATATTACTTATATAAATTATAACTGTCAAGACATAAACTGATTCAAATATAACTATGCTATCCCATTGGACATCTCTATCTCACGTCTTGATAAATATGTTATTTGGAGTGTATTTTATTTAAATTCTTATTTTTATATTGAGGGAATGTTTCTTAAATATCTTTCACTTATATTTTCAAATTACCGATAGCCACATCACTTTTAATTCATTCACAACTAGACAAAACAACACCTTTTTTTTTTTTCGAGTATGCTCATTATCTTCCGTGGGTATATGACGTAGTGGTTAGGAGTGCAAGCTAGTAACACCAAGATTCCGAGTTCAATTCCAGGCAGTGACCTGAATAATAATAATAATGATAATAATGATAATAATAATAATAATAACATCGAAAAATATCTTAGGAATGAGAACCCAGGTTCGAAATTTCCCCAAGACACCTGATGAAGGCTGGAGGGTGTACCAGCTGAAATGAGTTAACAACAAACAAGATGATGACAAATGTCCGTCAAATGTAAATAATGTAAATAATGTACTTAATTCTTCATCTCTTAAAAATAGAACTGTAATCATATATATAATGTAAACATAGGCGTAGGAGTGGCTGTGTAGTAAGTAGCTTGCTTACCAACCACATGGTTCTGGGTTTAGTCCCCACTGCGTGGCACCTTGGGCAAGTGTCTTCTACTATAGCCTCGGGCTGACCAAGTCCTTGTGAGTGGATTTGGTTGACGGAAGCTGAAAGAAGCCTGTCGTATATATATATATATATATATATATATATATATATATATATATGTATGTGTGTGTATATGTTTGTGTGTCTGTGTTTGTCCCCACAACATCGCTTGATAACCGATGCTGGTGTGTTTACGTTCCTGTAACTTAGTGGTTCGGCAAAAGGAACCGATAGAATAAGTACTGGGCTTACAAAGAATAAGTCTTGTGGTCGATTTGCTCGACTAAATGTGGTGCTCAAGCATGGCCACAGTCACATGACTGAAACAGGTAAAAGAGTATATATATGTATATATATAATGTATACATATATTCTTTTATTCATTTCAGTCATTTGATTACAGCCATGCTGGAGCACCACCTTTAGTTGAACAAATTGACCCCAGGACTTATTCTTTGTAAGCCTAGTACTTATCTTATCGGTCTCTTTTGCCGAACCGCTAAATTATGGGGACATAAACACACCAGCATCAGTTGTCAAGCAATGTTGGGGGGACAAACACAGACACACAAACATATACATGTATATATATTAGAAATATTGAATTTCTAAATGTTTCAAAGAGACATGAGTGGTGGTGGAGCGATAGAGTGGTTGTATACTGTCAGCGTAACATGACAGTCCCATAAATGGAATTACACCACCACTATTTAGCCCTAGGAAGCATCAACACTTCCTGTCGGCTTTGACACATTTCCTGTGTCCTTATATTTGCTAGGACTAGCTGTTGGGGGTGTTTGTCTCCCCTTCGCAAATATAAGAACAGAGGAAATGTGTCAAAGCCGACAGGAAACGTCGGTGCTTCCTAGGGCTAAACAGTGGTGGTGTAATTCCCTTTACGGGACTGTCACGTTATATTGACAGTATACAACCACACTCTCTCTCTCTCTCTCTCTCTATATATATATATATATATATATATATGATGGGCTTTTTTCAGTTTCCATCAACCAAATCCACTCACAAGGCTTTGGTCGGCCTGAGGCTGTAGTAGAAGACACTCACCCTTAATGCCATGCAGTGGGACTGAACCTGGAACCATGTGGTTCATAAGCAAGCTACTTATTGCACAGCCACTATACATTATATATATATATATAATGTTCTCAGCTCTGAACTATCTTTTCTGGTTTTCTCTTCTTGCATCTCTGCTTGACTTTGTTGTCGTGAATCTTGCATGCATGAAGTGGATTCGATCCACCATAGCCAAATTTCAAGTAACAGTTCAACAACTTTTCTCACGGAGGTACAGCAGATTTTTTTCTCTGACAACAGTTTTACATTTGCCAGATGCCTTGGCTAGGCCGAAATAATGTCTTCACCACTTGACCCTTCTAACTTCTTCTACTTCACCAAAAGCTAGAATTAAGATATCACAGGCTACCAACTAAATCTATTGTTCTCAACGGTATGTCTATCCTGCTGGATAGTTATAAAAACAAGAACCCCCAAACAAAAATCAGTTAGTGACAACTGAGTTAGTCAGCTCATGACCACTCAATCAATTAGTTAATGAATGACAAACTTGAGTCAGAGACAACTACTATCAGTTAGGGAACAGAACACTAGAATCATGGTCACAAGAAGGTGGCTAACTAAAGAGAAATGGTCAGAGGGAGAAATGAAGTTTACAATCAGCAACTATGCGACAATTTCCCACACTCTCTCGCTCTTGCTTTATTTTCTCTTACAACATCACACTATTTCTATCTGTAATTACTACTACACAATGACAAGAACACAAACAAAGCTATACAAGGAAAATCTACAACACCTATCGATACTTCGCATGCTTTTGGATTTTATCACCTGCCCGTTGAGGCAAGGTACATACAATGTAACGATAAATAAATACTTTCTTCCCAACTTCAATCATCATCATCATCATCATCGTTTAACGTCCGATCTCCATGCTAGCATGGGTTGGACGGTTCGACCGGGGGTCTGGGAAGCCAGAAGGCTGCACCAGGCTCCAGTCTTATCTGGCAACATTTCTACAGCTGGATGCCCTTCCTAACGCCAACCACTCCGTGAGTGTAGTGGGTGCTTTTTACGTGCCACCTGCACTGGTGCCAGGCGAGGCTGGCATCGGCCACGGTCGGATTGGTGCATTTTATGGAAGCCAGTCAAGGCAGCACTGGCTTCGGCTACGATTTGGATGGTTCTTTTTACGTGCCACCGACACGGAAGACAGTCGAGGCGGCATATCACTTACATAATGGCATATCACTTTACATAATGGCAATCAACGAAAATCCAATCCTTACAGATATATTACAGTCATCCTGCTGAGTATCAACAATCATTTATTGTATTATTGTTTACTAATTAGCCCAACCGTTCCATTGTTGTCATGGGTTACCTTGAGGAAGGCCTTCCAATCGTAGGTTTTGTTTGTTTTGAACTTCCATCAATGTTTCTGAAACTTTGCTTTTTCTAGCTAGGGCTGTTTGCCATACATAAACCCATTTTTACTTCTGAGAAGAAGTGGTCCGTGTTAGTCTAGCCTCCATTCTTTGACCTATCAAGCATGGGAGGATCTTCAGCAGCTTGTACCTGAAGGGTTAAGCTTAATACTTGTAAAGCGATCTTTTGACAACAGTTATTGTTATATTCCGAAGTCGTCGACAGAATGGTTCTATCTGGCACTACGATCCCCCCCCAGTCATACAGAGTTATTATTCTCAAAAGGTTGGATCGTTATAACGTCCACTCAGCATCACAGTATAATTACTACATTAGCACAGACACGATTATCTGCACAGTCTACATGCCCTTCTGACTTTCTTGAACATCTACTGGTCTATTGTGGAGGCACAATGGCCCAGTGGTTAGGGCAGCAGACTCGCGGTCATAGGATCGCGGTTTCGATTCCCAGACCGGGCGTTGTGAGTGTTTATTGAGCGAAAACACCTAAAGCTCCACGAGGCTCCGGCAGAGGATGGTGGTGATCCCTGCTGTACTCTTTCACGACAACTTTCTCTCACTCTTACTTCCTGTTTCTGTTGTACCTGTATTTCAAAGGGCCGGCCTTGTCACACTCTGTGTCACGCTGAATATCCCCGAGAACTATGTTAAGGGTACACGTGTCTGTGGAGTGCTCAGCCACTTACACATTAATTTCACGAGCAGGCTGTTCCGTTGATCGGATCAACCAGAACCCTCGTCATCGTAACCGACGGAGTGCTTCAACTGGTCTATTTATAATGGCTGGCTTCTACTACTTTTACCGGGGGGCACGGTGCACAGTTTCACTATACAACATCACCCCTTTTAATTTTTTTTTTTCTAACAGTCAATTTCATTTATTCACCCTATCTCCTCTTTTCCCCTTTAAAACTCAATGTCTTTTCTTAGGGTCTACTTTTAGGAATTCATTGTTCTTCCTTTCCCTTATACATGTGGTTTCGACTTGTAATGGTGTTGGAACCTGAAAAATGTCATTTAGCCAATCCATCAGTATTTCTACTCTTGTTGGCTCCTTTTCTATGACTTTCTTGAAGCTGATTTCTAGATTTCCTTTCCATTCCATTTCTGCTTCTTACATCTTTCTTCCTAAATATCTTACAATTTCTTCTCCCCAGTGTTGATTACCATTTTTGTACATTCTTACATATATAGGCGCAGGAGTGGCTGTGTGGTAAGTAGCTTGCTAACCAACCACATGGTTCCGGGTTCAGTCCCACTGCGTGGCATCTTGGGCAAGTGTCTTCTGCTATAGCCCCGGGCCGACCAATGCCTTGTGAGTGGATTTGGTAGACGGAAACTGAAAGAAGCCTGTCGTATATATATGTGTATATATATATATATATATATAAGTGTGTGTGTGTTTGTGTGTCTGTGTTTATCCCCCTAGCATTGCTTGACAACCGATGCTGGTGTGTTTACGTCCCCGTCACTTAGCGGTTTGGCAAAAGAGACCGATAGAATAAATACTGGGCTTACAAAAAGAATAAGTCCCGGGGTCGATGTGCTCGACTAAAAGGCGGTGCTCCAGCATGGCCGCAGTCAAATGACTGAAACAAGTAAAAGAGAAAGAGTAAAGAGTATATACCTTACCACTGATTGTATAGAATTTTGGCATGTTTTTACTAGCACCTATTTTTTCTGTCACTGGTAACAGTTTATCAAATACTGACTTCACTTTTCTAGCAAATATTTATTCTGCTGGTGAACTTCCTTCTGGTGCATTTGGGTTTGGAGTTGCCCTGTATACCCTTAAGCATTGTTGGATTGTGACCTCGTCTGTGGCTTCCTTATTAGCTCCTTTAACCCTTTGGCATTCAGATTACTCTGTCAAATGTAAAGCCTGTATAACTACATTATTTTAAATTAATTGTACAGCATCTTGGAACTCTGAGATTTTGATGATGTCCCTGTTTATTTTTAGAAAGACTTTGTAGGGTAAGTGTGAGAGGTCAGAGCTGGCTGGTTTGAGCATATAACAGGAAGACAATTTTGGCCTGATATGGCCGGTTTAAACACTAAAGGGTTAAAGCCCTCTTAAAATTGTCCACAAACCATTCGGCCCTTCCATTTGATCTAGGATGGTGCTATAGTTTAATGTTCTAATGTGTTCCGTTACCAGAGACAATTATATCCGGTACACCAAATCTTGCGAACAGCTCTTGTAAGAAGTTTATAGCAGTATATGAGGTCGGTCGTTTATGCCTTGCAATCTCAGGCTATTCTGTGTATCTGTCCACTACTATTAATTAATAATACCTATTTACTAGGCCTGCAAAATCGATATGCAATCGGAACCATGGTATTTTCACTTCCAGCCAAGGTTCACATTTTGTAGTTTTGCTACCAGTGCACATCCTCTGCAGCCTTTTACCAAGTTTTCAACTTCTTTGTCCATGTTTGGTCAGTATACGAAACTTCACATCAGCCTTTTCATTATAGAGATGCCTGGATGTCCCACATGAAACTCTTTTAGCATTCTCTTCTGTGATGTCTGTGGTATAACCACCCTCTGAGCATGCATTAGTACACCATTACATATAGAGCACACATTCACATCTTGGCGGTTCTTTGCATCAAACCTTTCTTCATTTCCTTTTGTCGACCACAGTTTTCACATTAATAAATTTGTCATTTCTCGCACTTCTTTTATTTCTTCCAAAGTTACTGGTACTTCACGCATGATGTCCCACATTACCTTTTTTTTGTTTCAGTTCATCAACCTCGTTTGATCGTTTGACTGCTCCGTTTACACTATTGCACAAAGCTCTTATGGGTGAATCCCATAAATTAAATTTCTCCATACATTTGGTGCCAAATAAATTCATGGATTTTTTTAACAGATAAACATTCACTTTTTGGGTTCAACCTGTGAACTTTATATGACAAATGTGTTCGCCCATGAAATATAATTTTCTGCCCATAACACTGTACGCTATTTTGTTTGAACTACATTAATTTTAGTTTACCCATTTGTTGCCATGATTTCTCGTTTATGATTGTGATATCACTTGCATTCTGAGTGTTTTCAATTCTCACATTCACGATTTTTCTGTTTGTTATAGTTGCAACTTTTCCTGCTGACAAAACTATTTATTTTCTCTTGTTTGTTTCAATTTCAGTAAATTGATATTCCTATCCAAAGAACCATTCACTTCTTAGTCTGCATAATGCTACTAAATTTATAGATAAATACCAGTTTTATAATATTTTCTATACTTACATGGGCGTTAGCACATTGTCTCATGCTTCAGTTTGAAAGAGTTGTGAGATAAGTGCAAGGAAAAAAATCTGTTTGATAATCATCATCATCATCATCATCATTTAGCGTCCGTTTTCCATGCTAGCATGGGTTGGACGGTTCTACTGGGGTCTGTGAAGCCAGAAGGCTTCATCAGGCCCAGTCAAATCTGGCAGTGTTTCTACGGCTGGATGCCCTTCCTAACGCCAACCACTCCGTGAGTGTAGTGGGTGCTTTTTACGTGCCACCCGCACTGGTGCCAGACAGAGCTGGCAAACGGCCACGAACGGATGGTGCTTTTTATGTGCCACCGGCACGAGGGCCAGGCGAGGCTGGCAACGGACACGAAACGGGGCGGTGCTGGCAACGGTCGCGAAACGGAAAGTTCTCTTACATGCCACCGGCACTGGTAACACATCTGCAATTTCCATTGATCGATTTCCATTGATCGATTTCGATGAAACTTAATTGAAGATGTGTGAAGTTTAGATTTTGCTTGAAAAGGTGGTATTTAATATTTCAGTCTTTCACTTCTTTATCAAAATATTCTCAAAGCTTTCATCTAGAATCCTTTTATTTTTTTTTTTTATCTTTTTGTTCCATCTTCCTAAATTGTAATTGATTATCATTCTGATTTCATTAATTTTCACATTAAACAGTTTTTTTTTTTATGAGGGAGAAAAATAAAACAGAAATAGGTAAAATTAAGAGATGTAAAACTATTACAATGAGCAATTAGCACTATTTTCTATTTTAAGCATTCCTTGTTCTATCAAAACAACCTGGGTACATTCTAAATGTTTTCCTTGTATTTCTTTTGTTTGTCCAAAACAAAAGAACAAATGACTCTTAACGTTCACACTTTCTTTTTCAAATTCTGGTAGGAAAAATATAAACCCATTTTTCCCAACAAGGCCTTTTATTTCTAGGAATGTAACATAAATTGAAACCAAATACCCTGTTGTAAGTAGTATGAAGTAAATAATTGGTATTTCTTTGATGTTAATTATTTAGTTTTCTTGTTATTTGCTAAAAAGGAAGTGGTCAGATTAAAGTATATAAATACGAAATAAAGTAGTTAGTTTTCTCATATATCATGGCATTAGATTTTAATGTTCCCATCCCCAATATATAAATCTAAGAGAAAACAAATATTCATTAAGGAGTTTAGCTTCTTATTAACCGTATGAAGTTTATTATTAAGCAATTTTTTAATTTCAATTTTTATTCATTGACTTTTTTTCCTCTTTTATTTTTCTCTCAATAAAAGAATGCATTAAAAGGCATGAACTTTAGAAGAACACTAAGAGACTGCGCATGAACCACCACAGATCATATGCTAAAATGAACATAACTGAAAGAAGTATTATTCCTGAGTGAAGCAATACAAGCAAAGGACAAAATAGTCTGGCAGATCATCTTGTGGAATACATTTGAGGTTTGGTCAGAAATATTTTGTAGGTTTGGTTGGATCTGTAAAGTGTGTAACAGAAATATGATAATTGAGGAAGTACAGTTCAGAGTGTCTCATGATATTAGAAACCTTGCCTAGATTCTCTTCAGATTTCTCTTTCAAATATTAAAATATTTGTTCTTATGTCATTACACAAGATTTTATAGAATAAATACTGTAATATCTTTTGTTCCTTAGTTCTTTAAAGTTTATATTAAACTTCTCTCTTTGTCTCTCTTCCTCTTCCTCTTCTGGTGTCCGCGTAGTTGCAGTGGAACCAGTAAGTTAATCATAAAACACATAAGTATTTCAAAATTATATCCTTGTTAGTTTGGTTTCTTCACATATTTCTTCAATTTCAATCACTGGTTTTTGTGGCTTTAAATTCAATTTTCCATTTCACTCCCAGTAATTACTTATTCAGGGAGAGGGTTTTTTTAATGATCCTAAACGATTATGTTTATAATTATTTCTTTTTGAATTGAGTGTGTGCATTGACTTGTGTTTGAGATGTTTGCTCTCTTTGTAATCATAAATAGAATTGACTTTGTAAGAGTAATTAAGTAGCTGAGAAACTGCATGGAAGCCCATTGGATTGTACATGTTCTTGAGTGATAGACTCAGCATTGCCAAGTTAGCTAAATGTAGCACTTTTTCTTTTTTATTCATTTAGCTGTAGTTTCTTAGCACCTAACCCTTAATTTAGATCTAATTCTAATAATCTAATATCTTTTAGCATTTTGTTTCCATTCACACAAGACACCATAAAAATGCATGCGAAGCATTTTGAACATCTTTAGTTTCTCAGCAAACAAGTCTAAGCTGGTGCCTGGCTGTTCTAGCGGTACATTTGCAATAGGTTTTAATGTACCAATTTCTTAAAATACCAGTTTCACTTTGGCAAACAAGATAACATGGACAAATTCTGTTTCTGTAGTGCAATTAAGGAAAATTTTTTCATACTTGCTATCTAATTAATAATGTGCAGTTCTTCATTGTTAGATGTGGTGAGTAAATAAAGCCAGTTTCTTGGTAACCAAAATGTTTTTAAAAATAAAAATTGAGGGGACATAGTTGCCAGACCAAAATACTGAGCAACACAAGGAACTTTTTAATGATTTGTTTACTTCATATCTATTAGAGTGTTTTGGGTAAACACACAACTGTCTTTTCTTTGGCCTAATTTTTTTTGAAATGACATTAACTATCACCTTGTGCAGATTGTAATTCACATTGTTAAGATTATTAAACTATTCCAGATCCCAATCTCCTTAAATCAATTAAAGATTAAAACATGTTTTGGATTGTAAATGTTTATTCAAAGTTGTAAATAATTCATGAAAGAAGATTAAAAAAAAAACAAAAAAAAACAACAAAACTATGAAACATTGTATGTGAACATATATACATATAGACATAGCAAATATATTTACATGTATCATCATCATTTCCATCAGCATCATCATCATGTCTGTTATCATCATTTTAACGTCCACTTTTCCATATTAGATAGAGTCTGCTGAGGCATATTTTCCACAGCCGGATTCCTTTCCTGTCACCAACCCTCACCTCTTTCCAAACAAAGTAATATTTCTCTCCATGGCTAAACATGTTCTTGTAGTATATTGCAAACGGATGACATTGCTTTTATGACACTGACAATCATTTACATCTGTCATATGATGTCAAGACAAGGAGGCACATGCACACATACAAGCACTCACACATACAAGCACTCACACATACACAACAAGCTCCTTTCAGTTTTTGTATCCCAAATTCACTCACAGGGCTTTGGTTGACCTGGAGCTATAATAGAAGACATTGTCAAAGATGTCATGCACTGGGACTGAATCCAGTACCATGTGATTGGGAAGCAAGCTTCTTACCGCATGGCCATGCTTGTGTCTTTACATGTGAGTATGTGTAAAGAAGATTCAGCCTTGTTTTGTTCTAAACAAACACCATCCAATCGTGGCCGTTCGCCAGCCTCGTCTGGCACCTGTGTCGGTAGCACATAAAAAACACCATCCGAGCGTGGCCGTCTGCCAGCCTCGTCTGGCACCTGTGTCGGTAGCACATAAAAAACACCATCCGAGCGTGGCCGTCTGCCAGCCTCGTCTGGCACCTGTGTCGGTGGCACACAAAAAACACCATGAGCGTGGCCATCTGCCAGCCTCGTCTGGCACCTGTGTTGGTGGCACATAAAAAAACACCATCCGAGCATGGCCGTCTGCCAGCCTCGTCTGGCACCTGTGTAGGTGGCACATAAAATCACCCACTACACTCTCGGAGTAGTTGGCGTTAGGAAGGGCATCCAGCTGTAGAAACACTGCCAGATCTGACTGGCCTGGTGCAGCCTTCGGGCTTGCCAGACCCCAGTTGAACCATCCAACCCATGCTAGCATGGAAAGTGGACGTTAAACGATGATGATGAATAATAACGAAAGAATATTGCAATTTTAAAATACATAAACATACATCATTATCATTTAACGTCCACTTTCCATGCTAGCATGGGTTGGATGATTTGGCTGAGGACTGGCAAACCAGATGGCTGCGCCAGGCTCCAATCTTGATCTGGCAGAGTTTCTACAGCTGGATGCCCTTCCTAACGCCAACCACTCCGAGAGTGTAGTGGGTGCTTTTACGTGCCACCGGCATGAGGGCCAGTCTGGTGGTACTGGCAATGGCCACGCTTGAAATGGTGTTTTTTACGTGCCACCTGCACAGGATTCAGTCCAGTGGCACTGGCAACAACTTGCTTGGATGTTTTGTTCATGTTCCACTGGCACAAGTGCCAGTGAGGCGATGCTGGTGGAGAATATTTATAAAAATGTTATATTTGGTACATGTTAAAAAAATATAGTTTCATATTTAGCTTTTTTCTTAACTTCAACATGTCACTATTTCATTTTTAGCACTTTATTTAGCTCTAATAATAATCTTGACAAATCCAGCTCCTTTTGAACGTTTTCACTTGGTAACACTGGGTAGACTGACTTGGTCCCTTTGTTTATCGTTTGATATCTCCACCTACAGCTTGGGTATCTTCAGCTGAGTCCAATCTCTTGCAGACATTCAGATCAGGTCTCCAATCAGAGCATGACATATCTTGACTCACTGCTTCATACTACAACAACTCAGACCAGTCTATGAGAGGTATTTAGCCGATACTGGTACATTGGTCTGCAGCTTGGAATTCAAATTCGGCCGAGGTTGACTTTGCCTTTCATCCTTTCGGGGTCGATGAATTAAGTACCAGTTACGCACTGGGGTCGATGTAATCAACTTAATCCGTTTGTCTGTCCTTGTTTGTCCCCTCTGTGTTTAGCTCCTTGTGTGTAGTAAAGAAATAGGTACTAATTGAATATCCTGCCCATACATCATCAGTGTAAAACTGGTTTTCTCATTTAGTAGTTAATTGCTCCATTAAGCTTTAGTGAAGCAGACTTCTTGTCAGCTGACTTTCTGCCAAGAAGCCATCTACAAACCTGACCTACACATGTAATCCAGATTTAGACATATGACAAAATACAATAAATGTATCTTTGTTATCGGCCTTTGGGAAATGAGAGGCTAAGTCAATATTTTATAGAATTTAAAGAGAGGATTGTAAACTCACCACCTCTTATGTTTGCTAATGACAGGAGTGGCTGTGTGGTAAGTAGCTTGCTAACCAACCACATGGTTCCGGGTTCAGTCCCACTGTGTGGTATCTTGGGCAAGTGTCTTCTGCTATAGCCCCGGGCCGACCAATGCCTTGTGTGTGGATTTGGTAGACGGAAACTGAAAGAAGCCTGTCGTATATATATATATATATATATATATGTATGTGTATGTTTGTGCGTCTGTGTTTGTCCCCCTAGCATTGCTTGACAACCAATGCTGGTGTGTTTACGTCCCCGTCACTTAGCGGTTCGGCAAAAGAGACCGATAGAATAAGTACTGGGCTTACAAAGAATAAGTCCTGGGGTCGATTTGCTCGACTAAAGGCGGTGCTCCAGCATGGCCGCAGTCAAATGACTGAAACAAGTAAAAGAGTAAAAGAGAGAGACTATAAGTACATCAGTTACATGATGTTTCACTTGGGGGGTACTCCTGGTGATATGCTTCACATGTCTGAAAGCATAACAATGATACTGTGTTTCTTCAACATCATTGTTTTAATGTCTTCATTTCCATGCTTTCTTGGGTCAGGCAGAGTTTATCAAAGCAGATTTTCTGTGACTGGGCGGCCTTCCTATCACCAACTTTTACCTGTTTCCAAGTAGGGTAATACTGAAAATGAATGACATTCGTTTATAACACTCACATGATATCAAAACAAGGATGTGTGCACACACACACACACACACACACATGCACACACACACATGCACACACACACACACACATGCACATAGTATGCTTCTTTCAGTTTCTATCTACCAAATCCACTCACAAGGCTTTGTTCGGTCCAGGGCTGTTAGTAGAAGACGCTTGTTCAAGGTGTCACGCAATGGGCTTGAACCTGAAGCCTTGTGGTTGGGAGACATTTTCAACCACACAACCATGCCTGTGCCTGTGCCAATACAAATTCGTTAAAGAGCATGATGCCAAGGAAAGTAGGTACACCAGCTACATGTCATACAAGATGGTGTAACAAAAATGCAAAGCTGGACAAGAGGACACACACACCCACTCCCACATGTGCACAGTGACCCAGGAGTATAAGTACATCAGCTACATAAAAGTGCTGTTAGCTCACCAGCTGTATGTGTGTAAGGGGTCAGGGTTAGAGAATAGTTTAATCTTGATTATCTCATTCGTTTTCTAAGTGTAGTTGTATTACCTTTACTTGAATCAGATTATATCTAAGAGATATACAATGGCTACAGCTAAGAAGTATTTAGGAGATATGATCATAAATCTATGACAGCATCTCTCAGCTGCTCTTGCTATTCATCAGATGAGACATCTATCTTATTTGCTAACTTATACTCTCTCTCTTTGTCTTTATCAAAATGTCATACTGTGTTGTCGTATGTGTTGTCGTATATTCAGTAAATTAGCTGTCAGAAATTAATTTGATTTACTTTGCATGTTATCAAACTCTGGAAGTATTTCTACTTAGTATCGTAATTCTTTGGCGTAATTCTTTGATTTCAGTTTTCTTTTCCTCAACCCTTCCCTTATCACAGTTTTTGATTTATCATTTATGAAAAATGACTTCAATATATCGTGACGCATATTTGCCATTTGAATATGGCTAACCTCTAAGGGTGGATGCTACTGTAGTTTGTAGCCCCAGGAAGATACCTCCTCCAGCTGGCTATAGACACACTTTCTGTGCCCTATCATTATTTGACTTCAATATAATTTTCTTGTTCATCTCTTCTCAGTCTGTCAGAGTTGCTCTTTTCTTTGATATTTTATTAGTTTGATCGTAAGCTATTCAAATAACTGAATTTGGCTGGAATAAAAGAGTTAAAAGATTTTAAACTATGTTCATACTCCTTTGTATTTTGTAGTTAGAAAACCCCTGGTTTGACTTTACTTCACTGTAAGCTATACTGTGGGCATGTGTCTTCTAACAGTATCAGGTTATCAACCTAAGCATTGTAATTAGAAAGAAAATTGGTTGAAGTCCATTAGAAAAACAATAGCTGCAATTGAAGGAGCCAGCCTTATACTGTTATAGTGAGTCTGGCTGGGAATTACATTAAGGTACAACCATCTGGGAAATAGCCACTTTCTTTTACATGTTTTAGTCATTGGACTGTGGCCTTGCTGGGGTACCATCTCTCTCTCTCTGTTCAGCTGAAGAATTCAATCCCTGCACTCATTATTAAGTCTGCTGCTTATTGTTGATCTCTTTTGCTGAACCACTGAGTTATGGGAACATAAACAAACCAACACCACTTGTCAGACAGGAGCAGGACACACACATGCTGTGCAGTGGGACTGAACTCAAAACAACATGGTTGTCAAACAAGCTTCTTAACCATACAACCATGCCTGTACCTTCATCATTATCCTCAACATTTAACATCCATTTTCCATGTTGGCATGGGTCGGACGGCATAATAGTAACTGGCAAGGCCAGGGGCTGCAGCAGGTTCCTTAGTCTGTTTTGGCTTGGTTTCTACAGCTGGATGCCCTTCCTAATGCCAGCCACTCCTCAGAATATACTAGGTGCTTTTTATGTGGCACCAGTGACCACTCCAATGTCTTTTATGTGGCCCCTTGGTTTTTATGATCTCAATTCTGCTGTGGTGGGCAGGTCTTCTTAAGTACAACAATTTGCCACCACATATCTCGGCCCCTTCTCATCTCTTTCATAAGGTTCATCATTTTGAGATTGACCTTCAATACTTGATCCCATGTCTTCCTTGGTCTCCCTTTTCCATAACTACCCTTCTCTTTAAGGGATTCGACAAGTAGGTGGTTCTATTGGTTGAATGACCAGAACTCTCATGGCCAAAATCCACTCAAAATCATCACACATTCTCATCATTGCAATTGATATTGTTATCATTAATCCTAATCTTATCATTAATTGATATATGACATGCAATAGTTTCAGTTTTGACCACTTAATTTATCAACTTTTTTTTTGATTATCTTACTTTTACTGCTGATATTAAAAGATCATAAACAAAATAAAGGATGTTTAAGCAACGACAATGAGTCTATTTATCAATAAATCTCGATCGTTTAGAAAACTCTTTTCTCTTTCTCAAATGCAGATTTATTACAATGAATACTCATTTGTGAAATTGCTTAAAACTACAAATCTTCATTATTCATTTCAATTGTATTTGATAGCTAGCAATAAATATGTACTATTTGTGTGCTATTTATATAGGCGCAGGAGTGGCTGTGTGGTAAGTAGCTTGTTTACCAACCACATGGTCCCGGGTTCAGTCCCACTGTGTGGCACCTTGGCAAGTGTCTTTGGGCCGACCAAAGCCTTGTGAGTGGATTTGGTAGTGGGAAACTGAAAGAAGCCCGTCGTATATATGTATATATATATATATATATATATATATATGCGTGTGTGTGTTTGTGTGTGTGTGTTTGTCCCCCTAGCATTGCTTGACAACTGATGCTGGTATGTTTATGTCTCCGTTACTTAGCGGTTCGGCAAAAGAGACCAATAGAATAAGTACTGGGCTTACAAAAGAATAAGTCCCGGGGTTGAGTTGCTCAATTAAAGGCGGTGCTCCAGCATGGCCACAGTCAGATGACTGAAACAAGTAAAAGAGTATTCACACAAAAGTAGTGAATTTAACAGATTATAAGACTCTTGAAAGGAATTTTGATAATTCAGAATAATTTCTCAAACTGTGTCATGTAATACACCATTCATGACAATAAACACGTTTTTAAAAGAGTAAGATAAAATTCGAGAGATTCAGGTACTATTTCTAGCATGTAAGTAACTTCCTGTTTCCTTCAGGCATGTTTAACCCTTTAGCATTTAAACCAGCCATATCCAGCCAAAATATTCTACACGTGTCCAAACTGGCCAGATCTAGAATCTCACACCTACCCTAGAATGTCACTTTGGAGATAATCACATCATTGAAATCTCAAGGCTATAAAATAATGCTGGATAAATTCAAAACACTGTGAATAAATACGCATTACAACTGACTGAGTAATCTGAACACTTAAGGATTAAAACAAGGTAAGGTATAAAAACAAACTGATCTAAAATTATATGACTAAACAGTCAGTATTACACACCATCACTTCATTACTTGTAAATTCCACACAAAAGCAAAATGTATGAGGGATCCAAATGGGTTAAAAACCTCTCACATATTCTATCCTGAATACAACTGATATTTATTTATATTTTTTATTTTTTTATTTTTTTATTTTATCTAGTTTCAGCTCACGAGCTGTGGCCATGCTGGGGCACCGCCATTTATTAGTGATATTTATTAGTGATATTTTTGATTCAGTTCACCACTGTCCATTCTAACCCAAAATATTCTTTTCTACTCTAGACGCAAGGCCCGAAATTTTTGGGGAGTGAGGGGGGGGGGAGTCGATTAGATCGACCCCAGAACACAACTAGAGATAACATCACATAGAGCAGAAATAGAGCTCAGCTTCCAAGCAACTAAACAACAAGAAAAAAAAGGTAAAAATAATATAGATAAAGGGTAAAAATACAAACAAAAACAGAAAACAAGAAAACATCTCCATTCAATAGAATCTGTTTGCTGCAAAATACTATTGCTAAATAATAAATAACATCAATAACTACTAGTCTTCGAATTAGTCACTGACTCACAGATATGCAGTCACTTCTCTCTCTCTTTTTTTACCACTACTACAATGACTTTTGTTTCTCAGAGCTGGTTATTCTCATGCCGCCTCTGCTTAGGCACTCTTGATTGATTCATCTCTCCTCCTCTCACATCCCATATTTTGTCCATTCTCACCCCATTGAACCTCACACTGACCCCTAAAGCTAATCCTTCCCACCCAGAGACCCTCTGGAATTTCATTCCTGCAGTTATCAACATTGTAATTGTTTAATGCGTTAGCATTTAAACCGGCCACATCCAACCCAAATGTTCCACCTTGTTTTACATTCAAACCAGCCAGATCTGACCTCTCACACCTACCCTACAATGGCATTCTAAAAATGAGCAATCACAACATTGAAATCTTGAAGCTACGAGATAATGCATGATTAGTTCAAAACAATGTGAATAAATAAGCATTACATTTGACAGAATTATCTGAATACGAAAGGGTTGGATGAAATTATAATGGCATCAATTTCACCTGTGTGAGAGGGTTTGTGGAAGTCATAGGAACTGTCTTTTCTTCTTCAATTAGCTAATAAAGCCAGTAAATTTACCTTCAAACATTTCTTGAAAACTACCTCCAAAGCCACACAAACGAGACAAACACCTTTCATCACCACAAACCTTCCACACATTAGAAAAGCAACACCTAGGCTAGTGCTTCTCAACTATTTTTCACCTATGGACCCCCTTTGATATTTATTTCACTTGGATGGACCCTCTTAGCCTATTGAGGTTTAACCCTTTCGTTACTGCATTTATTTTGAGATGCTCTATATTTCTTTCAATTACTTTAAATATTACAAAGAATTTAGTAAAATAACTTCATTATCATTAAGCTGGTGTTAGGAACATAAATTGTGACTAAGGTTTGGTGGAAGATTTTAATTCAAAACTTATGAAAACAAAACACTTGTACTAAAGAGCCAGAGCCGGTTTCAGCCGGGTTGGTAACAAAAGAGTTAAAAAATCATTTAATATTTCTATAATTAAACATTATTAGGAATTGTATAGAAAAAAATTATTAAAATATTTTGTGAAATGTAAAAGTATAAAAAGTTTATTGCAGATAAATCTTCCCGACAAAATCTTATATGGACCCACAAGGGGTCGTATGGACACTGGTTGAGAATCACTGACCTAGAGTCTGAAACACTTACCAGCATCTTCAACTACTCATTTCAACATCATCAAATCCCCAGAATCTGGAAATTGGGAAAAATCATCACATTTAAAAAAACCCAACAAAATTACGACTGAGGTGGCATTTCAGGAACCCAGCATCTTCTGGTTCTCACCTTCAAAATTCTTGGAGAGATTTGTTCTAGACATCCCCAACGCACATATTTCCATCTCTACCTTCACAAAATTGCAACCACTTCACTACTTGTAAATTCCACACAAAAGCAAAATAAATGAGGGATCCAAATGGGTTAAAATCCTCTCACATATTCTATCCTGAATACAACTGATATCAGTGATATTTTTGATTCAATTCGCTACTGTCCATTCTAACCCAAAATATTCTTTTCTACTCTAGACACAAGGCCCGAAATTTTGGGGGAGGGGGGGCAGTCATTTAGATCGACCCCAGTACACAACTGGTACTTATCGATCCTGAAAGGATGAAAGGCAAAAATTGACCTCAGCAGAATTTGAACTTGGAACGTAAAGACAGACAAAATACCTATTTCTTTACTACCCACAAGGGGCTAAACACAAAGAGGACAAACAAGGACAGACAGATTAAATCGATTATATCGACCCCAGGGCGTAACTGATACTTAATTTAATGACCCCGAAAGGATGAAAGGCAAAGTCGACCTCGGCGGAATTTGAACTCAGAACGTAAAGACAGACAAAATACCACTAAGCATTCAGCCTGGCATGCTAACATTTCTGCCAACTTACCGCCTTCTAACCCAAAATCTTAATCACCTTTAGAAACAACACAAAATACTAGTTAACCAACAATCTTTATGTAGTGTACAACAATATATTTAGTATCTGCTATTTCCAACTGGAATACTGCAAGGATTCACTATCCCATGAATATATTAGCTGCATGACTTTTCTACAATTAGAGAAAAGAAAGAGAGAGAGGGAGTGAGAGAAATAGAAGCTCATTTGTAGACAGCATATTTGTTCTAAACTGCATAAAGTACACACAAATCCACAGTTTCTGTTCTTGTCAGCAACAGCAGAGAGCATAAGATTATGTGATTTGAACTATGAAACATAGAAGCATAAAATAAACTTGATCCAATGATTATGTCTCTTAACTTGCTAGTTACAGCAGCCAAATCTCCCTGTTGGATAACTTAGTTCTTATGAAACTATATCTGTAAAAGATGGCATTGTAACAACTGAAACATCTTGAATTATAAGCTTGCTTGGTTAGAACTCGGCCTGGGGCTAAACAACACCACAAAGAGAAGAGTAAAAAACATAAATCATTTATAATTTTTCAGTTTATGTAACTTCTATAAAAGATATAGTGACACATAAATATAGAACATACAGATGGTGCTTTTGATCAACAGATAAAAGCAACCTTAACATATAAAACAAGTATAATGGATTCCATTAGTCATGCTGAGACCTCATTTTTCCACCATAATTACATAAAGAAATAAAGCACAGGCACCAAAAATACATACAAAGAAGAACCACTCGGACATGTGAGGAGGGCTCTTTGTTGCAGTAGCAAGCTTCAACCCTCACTGTCCCTGCCACTCTAGTCACAATCACTCCAAACACCCAAACGCATCTGCAACATCAATGAGGTAATAGGCGAGCTAGATATAGCAGCTAAATTTCTCTCAAATTGTATTCTATTATCTTAGAAAAGAAAGACCCGTTAGATAATGTAGACCTTGATAACAATATAGCTGAAGGAAAAAAAAAAAAACAATGATAAAAGCTAGAATGTTTATGATTATAGATGTACTCAGATCTGACTTAATTTATCAACTAAAACCCCACAGAAAACCCTTAACTCTAATACTACTCTAAAAACACTCTACTGCCTACCCAGTCCTTACAGACGTTGCCCCGCTCCATGCATTCACAGAAAAATAACAACAACAATACATACAATAGACCCAAACATGCTGTGACAATATACACACACCACCAATAAGTACAGAATAATACCTTCACATTCTGGTAGTGTCCATTCTGCCTACCCCCTCTGCTATAATGGACATCAGGATCTTCAAGCATACAGAACTAAACTGGATAGTGGAGATGTTATATTTCCACATTTTCACTGTGTTGCTTATATTAAACCACTGCATGTTGGAATGTGCAGTATGATCCTTCAGAAAGACAGAGGCTAGTATAAGAAGATTTCATTTTGTTATTTATCTGATCATGTACATGCTATGTGCCTGCTTAATTGAGAGTGACTATATCACATGTAGATATTTTGAAAAAGGCCTTAACCAAACTCATTTTACATGCAGAAATATTGTTGGAGTCTGATAGTAAATCTTTGTTAGTAGTCAGTCTTGCTATCACAATAGTTAAAACTTTTTCACTGCTTGTTCTCTTTCTCTCTCTCTTATCCATATCATATTTTTATTTGGTTGCACCGAGTCTTTTTGTTTGCATGTTTTTTGTCAGTATGATACTTATTTCTTGTATAGATATCCAACGCTGTAAAGAAAGTGATCCAGGATGGAGAAATATGTGTTACATTGGGAGGTGACCACAGTCTTACGACTGGGGCTCTTCATGGCCATGTCCAGGTGCAACCTGATCTTGTCATTGTGTGGATAGATGCCCACGCTGACATTAATCCACCTGCAGCATCATTAACAGGTCACATGCATGGAATGCCACTGTCATTTCTGATAAAAGAATTACAACCATATATGAGTGAAGTCGGACCCTTTGACTGGGTTGAACCATGGTAAGCAAAAAATAACCTTTTATTCAAAGCCCTCAGAAAAACTTACCTTCAGCTACAATTTAAAGCTATTTTAATATTTCTCCTTCTTGCTAATGAAATAATACCATTGATCAATGTTTAAATACTAGTAAATAGTGGACTATTGTTATAGAGGATGTGATTTATTTGTGAAATGCTTTTTTATCTATGTTTATAAAAAATGACAGGAAATTTTCTCAAGGATCCCTTCTACTCTTTTACTCTTTACTCTTTTACTTGTTTCAGTCATTTGACTGTGGCCATGCTGGAGCACCACCTTTAGTCGAGCAAATCAATCCCAACACTTATTCTTTGTAAGTCTAGTACTTATTCTATCGGGCTCTTTTGCCGAACCACTAAGTTACGGGGACGTAAGCGCACCAGCATCGGTTGTCAAGCAATGTTGGGGAGACAAACACAGACACACAAACATATACACACACATAAATATATATATACATATATACGGCGGGCTTCTTTCAGTTTCCATCTACCAAATCCACTCACAAGGCTTTGGCCGGCCTGAGGCTATAGTAGAAGACACTTGCCCAAGATACCACGCAGTGGGACTGAACCCAGAACCATCTGGTGCCTACATGAAGAATATATTTAAGTGTTTGTTTGTGTAGTAAGGGGTAAAGACCCCCTTCGGTCATGAATGACCATGGGATTGCACCTAGAAAGTTACCCTCCTAGACACAAGTCCGGGCAAGGTTGTTTATGGAAGACCAGCAGTCGCCCATGCATACCAGCCTCCCCTCTCCACGCCACCAGTGTTATCCAAGGGAAAGACAAAGGTCGATACAGCTTGGCACCTGTGACGTCGCAACTCATTTCTACAGCTGAGTGAACTGGAGCAACGTGAAAATAAAGTGCCTTGCTCGAGAACACAACACGCAGCCCGGTCCGGGATTCGAGCTCACAACCTCACGATTGTAAGCTCGACGCTCTAACCACTGAGCCATGCGCCTTCACTTTGTGTAGTAGTAACATAACGAATGGAGAGCATACAGTGGAGGGTGACCTCTAGTAGGTATGGTGACAATTGTGGGCATATTTTGATCTTATTAGACCTCTGCAAATTGTATACTTACTTCACTTACTAGATCTTAAAATGTCTGTGATTTTAATAAAGAATGGTCAATTTTAAAAGAGTGGAATAGTTTGCTTGAAGCATTGTAGAGTACTTAGAAAATTAGTGTTACCATAGAAGACCGTAGCACAACAGCTTGGACATAAATATCAATATTACACAAAATGATTTGCCTTGCCATTTTGGAGAACCAGTTTTAGTTGAATAAATGAACCCCAGGATTTATTCTTTATAAGCCAAGTACTTATTCTATTGATCTCTTATGCCAAACCACTGAGTTATGTGGAAGTAAACACACCAACATCTGTTGTCAAGTGATAGTGGTGGTGGGGGACAAACACAGACAAACAAATACATACATACATATATATATGTATATATATATATATATATATATATATATATATATATAAAACGGGCTTCTTTCAGTTTCCATCTACCAAATCCACTCACAAGACTTTGATTGGCTTGAGGCTATAGTAGAAGACACTTGCCCAAGGTGCCACACAGTGGGCTTGAACCTGGAACCATGGGGTTGGGAAGCAAACATCTTACCATACAGCCCTCTCTCTTGATCTCTTAATACCTCTGTTAAAGGATTTTTACTTGAAATCACAGTGTCAGGTAACATTTCAATATCTATATTAGAGCTATTTTTCGTATTTGACATTTGATCTGCATTGCTTTAGCCTTATATAATTCCCTGATTTTCTTTGTCAATTTTAATTTTGGAGTGTCTTCAACAAGAATTATCATTAACGTTAATGATTTTCCTTTTCATTACAATTTTAACTAGTTGAAAATACTGTGGGGCTCACTACATTATGCCGAGTAGCACCAATTTGACTCTGTTTATAAATATGGATATATTTATAAATAGTTTTATTTTAACCTATTTAGCTGGGTTTTTTTTAAAAAAAGAACTTTTAAAATCTATTTTAGATATTTTTAAAATATGTATGTATACAGTAGTTTTTTGAAGTGCAAACATGCCTTCTTGTAGAGGTAAGTGTTAGAGGATTTGTTGGAATTAAGGATCCCTTGGTGCTCAGAAGTCTCAAACACTGCAAAGAACAGAAAAGATGTTGCTAGAAAATTGTCAGAAGCCACAGGGTAAGCAAGCCATTACATCTAGCGCAAGAGAAAGGACAAGTGGTACAGCAAGAATTATCAGTGAGGATGGTAGAAACATCTGGCCCAGAGTCACATCTCGTATTAAACAAAGCTTGTGCTATTGAGAGGGAGTTTTGTTGTCTGTATCGGTGGGTGGTTCTGGGCAGCTCTGGTGTCACTGTGGAAGGGGCCAAAATACCAACTGAGCTGCTTCCCTATCTGGTGAGACATCGACCCCTGCATTTGGAGATAGAGTATAGCAGCACCCTCAGTAAACAAGTTGTAAATGTTAAACCTTCGAAATATTTTGCTTAAACTATTCAACAATAAAAACAGTTTGAGAAACAATATTATAAAGAAAAATTTATATCAACTTAAAGAAACATATAATTCCTTTAATCTCTCAGGATGTTTGTCTTAATCCAGATCTGCAGCTGGCTTGTTATTTGTATTGCTTTA
Source organism: Octopus sinensis (assembly GCF_006345805.1). Taxonomy (NCBI): domain Eukaryota; kingdom Metazoa; phylum Mollusca; class Cephalopoda; order Octopoda; family Octopodidae; genus Octopus; species Octopus sinensis. The sequence continues at coordinate 43,790,790 of NC_042997.1, forward strand.
TCAAATTTTTATTTTTTCTGGATTAAGTTCAACAACTTTATTGTTTAGCAGCATATTTTGAAGATATTTTTAAATTCTTTTGCTGGATTCTGGCATTGGGCTATGGCCTTGATGGGGCACTGCCTTCAAGTTTTTTTTAGTCAATTATATATATATATATTTTTATTGCCACAAGATTCTCTAAATTGAAACTAGATTATATTCAAAGTGCAATATTGCATAATATTGAGGCATAAGTATTGTGTGCTGGGGATATGTGAAGGCTGTAAAGAAATGAAGTGAACATTCTCTGCTGGATGTGTAATATTTGTGTGAATGAACAGCAGAGCACAAATGAGCTGAGAGAAAAACAGGATATAAATGGAGTCAGTTGCAGTGGGCAAAAGCAAAGACTGTGTGTAAAGGAGGGGGGTGAAGGTTGGGTAAAGAAGAGCCTGTTGATCTAAAATGAAGGGGATAACATGGGGGAAAAGTGACCAGTCACCAGGTTAATCTCAAGGGGCTAAACTTCCTAAAAAAGATGACAAGGTATTGTGGTGAGGAACTCTGCTGATTAGAAAGCCCATTGCTGTGTGGTAAGAATTTTGCTTCCCAACTACATGGCTGCAGGTTCAATCCCACTGCATGGCACCTTGGGCAAGTGTCATCTACTATAACTTTGGTCCAATCAAAGCCTTGTGAGCAGGTTTGGTAAATGGAAACTGAAAGAAGCCCATCAGATATATGTCTGTGTTTGTCCCCCCACTGCTGCCTAACAACCCATGTTCGCGTGTATGTCTCCCTGTAACTTAGCTGTTCAACAAAAGAGACTGATACAATAAGTATCAGGCTTTGAAAAAAAAGAAGTACTGAGCTTGATGCAGCATTTGATTGAAATTCTTGAAGCAGGTGCTCCAGCATGGTCGCAGTCTAAATGACCTAAACAAGTAAAAGGTGAAAGAGAGAAAAGAACCTTGCAAGCTTAGAGTATGCAGGAGCATGATGATGAGGATGATGATGATGATGGTGGTTGTTGTTGTTGACAACATGAAATATATGTTGTAGTAGTTTCTGCTCATATTTCAATTAATGAGATGGAATTCGTGAAGAAGAATTTCCTGAAAGGTTTAAATCAGACATTTTTACCAAAGTCATCTGAACTGCCGTAAAAGCATTTTAAGACCTCATGCTGTGGTTTATATACTCTTTTACTCTTTTACTTGTTTCAGTCATTTGACTGCGGCCATGCTGGAGCACCGCCTTTAGTTGAGCAAATCGACCCTGGGACTTATTCTTTGTAAGCCCAGTACTTATTCTATCGGTCTCTTTTGCCGAACCGCTAAGTGACGGGGACGTAAACACACCAGCATCGGTTGTCAAGCAATGCTAGGGGGACAAACACAGACACACAAACACACACAGACACACATACATATATATATATATACATATATACGACAGGCTTCTTTCAGTTTCTGTCTACCAAATACACTCACAAGGCATTGGTCGGCCCGAGGCTATAGCAGAAGACACTTGCCCAAGATGCCACGCAGTGGGACTGAACCTGGAACGATGTGGTTGGTAGGCAAGCTACTTACCACACAGCCATTTCTGCGACATTTTTCTTAGAATCCTTTTATCAGCCATTATGATTTTTTTTTTTTATTCCATATCTTTTGAAGAGGTGTAATGGGTATCAGTGCACTTGGATTTTGTCCAAAATTCAATTCTTTTTCTGTTGGTATTTTTGTGGGAATATATATATATTGATTATTTGGTTCAAAGACATGTATCATATGATTCCTTTATCCTCCTTGAATTTTTTTTTCTTTCTGAGATATACTAGATATTCTATTAATGTCACTATTGTTTGGTATTGGCACTTGGTTATAGAAAGATAGGTGAATCACTCTTGAGTCAACAAGAAATGCAAAAGAGAATCCTAAAGTTGAAAGATGGATGGCAGGAATCTAGAAAGTAGTTCAGGATACTCTCTCTCTCTCTTTTACTCTTTTACTTGTTTCAGTCATTTGACTGTGGCCATGCTGGAGCACCGCCTTTAGTCGAGCAACTCAACCCCGGGACTTATTCTTTTTGTAAGCCCAGTACTTATTCTATCGGTCTCTTTTTGCCGAACTGCTAAGTAACGGAAACATAAACACACCAGCATCGGTTGTCAAGCAATGCTAGGGGGACAAACACAGACACACAAACACACACACGCATATATATATATATATACATATAAACATATATATGACGGGCTTCTTTCAGTTTCCATCTACCAAATCCACTCACAAGGCTTTGGTCGGCCTGAGGCTATAGCAGAAGACACTTGCCCAAGGTGCCACGCAGTGGGACTGAACCCAAAACCATGTGGTTGGTAAGCAAGCTACTTACCACACAGCCACTCCTGCGCATGTCATATTTACAAAACATGGTGATAATTTGTCTTATTGTCTTTTATATGATAATCACTTTGACTAAGAAACCCTTACTAATTTGAACTATCATTCAGAAAATAAATGACTTTAATAACAATTGAAGACCTGCCCCACCCCGCTCCATATTTTGGTCACTGTTTATCATGTAATAACATGCTTACATAAATGTGTTATTTTTATATGCACACATACATATGTATACATACACACGTGTGTGTGTATATATATATATATATATATAATGTACATATACATACGTACATGTTTTCAGATTATTTGTTATTGTTTACTCTTAGAAAATGCCTTTTTCTTCGTTGCAGAATATTATCTATTTATTTCCATAGTGAAACTTGATATATTTACGCATTATTTTTAGACAGATCTATTGTTTATTGAGGAGTTAGTACAACTGAAGTATATGTTTGTCAAGAGAAAGGTTATACACATATTATTTTTCAATGAGAAAACAAAACATTAACCTCATCATATGCAGAATATATTTTATTTTTTTAAATACTTATCAATGTTATATTCACCACTGTAAGGTTATACTGAATCAGTGTTAAAATTCTCACTGCATTCCATTGAATCAAATTACCTTACATAATTACTAAGTTATCTTGTTAGTATACAGAGAGAATATCTATTGTATCTGTACCTGGGTAATTATAGAGGCTGTCCATTCAAAAAGAATTGCGTTTCTTGGGAGAATGTTCCTTGATATCTGTTACTACCATTAATGCGCTAGCACAATAAAACAAAAACTGTTGTTGCATCCATTAGTATTTTGGAATTTTAATAATGTCATAGTTTTGTTTACAGTGTGGAGGACCTGGCTCAGAACTATTCCAAATTAGAACTCTGCCAAGTTTTAAGACATTTCCATCTTTTACATTCAGTAGAATATGTACAAGTACTCTAATAGTATTTCATGAATTGGTGCAAGTGTAGCTGTGTGGTTAAGAAACTTGCTTCCCGAACATGTGCTCTTGAGTTTAGTCTCACAGCATGGCACCTTGGGTAAATATCTTCTAGTAAAGCCTTGGGCTGATCAAAGGGTTAAAGGTGGGTTTGGTTAATGGAAGCTAAAGCTCATCATGTATGTGTGTGTGTGTGTGTTATTTATCTTGACATCACGGTTGTAAACAAGTTTGTTTGTTTACAGTCTTCAGTGAAAAGCATGTCTGGCCATGGAAAATATTATCTTGCTTGTAAACAAGTGAGGGTTGGTGACAGGTAGGGGATCCAACTGTAAATCTGCCTCAACAAGTTATGTCTGATCCATGCAAGCATGGAAAAGGGGACGTTAAATGATGATGATGATGATGTTGATGATGAATGAGGTGTAATTGAAATTTTTAATCTTTCTTAAATGTTAAATAAATCTGTGGCACAAATGTCATGGACAAAACATTACACTGCTTCTTGTGCTGAGGGTCCAGTGAAGGAGTTCAGCTGTTTTAGGGAGTGTGAAATTATCCTTTTGATTCTACTATTACTCCCTGGTCTGTTCAGGGTGGAAGTGCCTGTCAAGGGCTCCAATTGTGGATCATATACCTGAAGATGGTCATACAGGACTTGGAGGAGGGTCGACCCCTTAGACATACGTCATGCAGGTCTACTGGTGTGTGGGCATGCCCTGATGTCATGTGAATCACTCCTCCTTCCTAACAGTTAAACAAGGCTCTGTACCTTAAGGGTTAGCTTGAAAGAGCAAAGGACAAGCAGAGTAAATCATAAACAAACCAGGAGATGGCAACAGGAAACCACTGTTGTATCTTTTCCAAGAAAAGTTACAAATCTTCAGACTTTGGCATGGAGCACCATGATTGCTGAAACCCATAGGCATGGCACATGAAGAGAGAGAGAGAGAAAGCATAGAAATATTCTTTTCTACTCTAGGCTCAAGGCCCGAAATTTTTGGGGAGGGGGCCAGTCAATTAGATCGAACCCCAGTACACAACTGGTACTTAATTTATCGACCCCGAAAGGATAAAAGGCAAAGTCAACCTTGGCGGAATTTGAAATCAGAGAGTAAAGACATGAAATACCAACAAGCATTTCACCCAGTGTGCTAACGATTCTGCCAGCTAACGATTCTGCCAGCTAACGATTCTGCCAGCTCACCACCTTAAAAAGCATATCCAAATCCAATATCCAAACAAATTAGTGTCCTATGGTGGCCTGTAAGAATCTTGCAAGGGCAGGGATAGCCAGTGAAGCATTTAAAAGGATAATAATGAATCACAAGTTTGTGGGGGCACAGAGGCAATTAGTTAACAACAACCTTAGATTGTTCATGTAACCAGAGTTTTGTTTACAATGCCAAAAATTACTTCTCCCCTGTACAATTACTGACTCTGTATAAAATACCATCATCATCCTTCAACGGCTGCTTCCATACTGGTATGGGTTGGACAGTTTGATCAGAGCTGGCAAACCGGAGAGCTGCATCAGGTTCCAGTCTGATTTGGCTTGGTTTCTGTGGCTGGATGCTCTTCCGAATGCCAACCACTTTACAGTGTGTGCTGGGAGCTTTTTATGTGGCACCAGCACCAGTATGTAATGAAACAAATCCCTGACAAATGACAGGGCATCCAGTATACATGTGTACGTGTTTGTGTGTGTGTGTTATGAACTGCATTTCAAAAAGGGACCTTTTTTTTTTTGGTGTTGCAAGCTTTTAATTGATAATACTCTTCAACCATTTGGATATTATTTTGCATGCGTTCTTTGTTTATTCTGTCACTACAATGGTTTATACAAGTTTGAATTTGTTCAATGTTGAAGCCTTTCATTAGAAATATAAAGATATAAAGGTTGTAAGCTTGAACTAATTATAGGGAAATGTGTTGTGTCGACTTTTCTATGCATGTTGAGACAGATTTTCTGTAACCAAATGCCCTTATTTTTGCCAACCCTTACCTGTTTCCAAGCAAAGTAATATCTCCCCACGGCCAGGCATGTTTTTCAGTGGAAGACTGGAAATGAACAACACTGCTAATCTGACAGTGATGCTTGTTTACATCAATCACCATGTAGACAAGGGTACACACACACACGTATGTATATATATATGTGTGTGTGTCTATGTATCATCACTAAATCATAAATCCAAAAGAGAATCCTACTCTAAGTTATAGAGTAGTAGAGTAAATAGATAAAGATAGTTGTGGCCAGTCTGTGGAGTTACCAAGGGTTTCATGCCCATAAAATGCTTAACATTACAGTATCTCTTCAGATGCTAGTGGCCAGTGACCTATAACCTCCCTTCAAAATGGAGGGAGAAAAGACCTCATGGCTAGTTGTATATATATATATATATATATATATATAATGATTACTTCCAGTTTCTATCTACCAAATAAAAAACAAGTATTGGTTGGTCCGAGGCTATAGTTGAAGACAACTGCTTAGGGTGCCACACAATGGGATTGAACCTGAAATCACATGGTTCGGAAGCAAGCTTCTTAACCACACAGCCATGTCTGTGCCTATAAGCCTATATGTAAAAGTCTACTCAGCAGGCAAAAATGAGTCGCACCTGTATTTCAAAGGGCCAGCCTTGTCACATTGTGTCATGCCAGATCTCCCTGATAAGGGTACATGTGTCTGTGGAGTGCTCAGCCACTCACACATTAATTTCATGTCCAGGCTGTTCCATTGATTGTATCGACTGGAATCTTCAACATTAACTGATGGAGTATAATTTCCTGAAGAGGATCATAAAATCATACAAAGATGAAAGATTTAGTCAAATTTTTGGAAAATTTAAACTTTTTTTTTTCTATAATAATTATAATAATTGTTTCTCGCATAGTCTCAAGGCCTGAAATATTTTAGGGAGGGTGGTTAGTCAGTACAGTTGCACCCAGTATCTGACTGGTACTTTATTTTATGGATCCCATAGTAGAAAAACAAGGTTGTCCTCTGCAAGATTTAAACTAAGAAATACCACAAGGCAGTTTGTCCAATGCTCTACCAAATTTATCAATCCACTAATAATGATTTCAAATTTTGGCACGAGGCCAGCAATTTTGGGGGAGTAGTAAGTTGATTACATCAATCCCAGTACTCAACTGGTATTTGTTTTATTGATCCCGAAAGGATAAAAGGTAAAGTCAACCATTGCGGAATTTGAACTCAGAACGTAAAGACAGATGAAATACCACTAAGCCAGGTGTGCTAATGATTCTGCCATCTTAATATCTTCCAGTCCACTAATAAGGATAATGATAATTGTGTCTTATAATATTCGTTAGTTGATGGTGGTGCAGTTATCCAATTATGGTTACATAAACCAAAGGTGTTGGCGAAGATGGCAGTAGTGTACTTTTTAGTCAAATGTTTCATGTCTAAATGGTTTTAAGTTTTAATATTTTTATTTCCCTCCTAAAGATGTTTTGGGAATTTAATGTGTGTGTGTGTGATTTCTGTTTGCAGCATTTTATTGTGTAATCACTCCTTGGCAAATCTTCATTCTGCCAATTTACACGAGCATCATCATTGTCTTTTTAACAGCCACTTTTCCATGCTAGCATGGGCCAAACAGTATTTGTTGACGTATTTTCTACAGCTGGATGCCCTTCCTGTCACTAACCCCTCACTTGTTTCATGCAAGTTAATGTTTCCCCGTGACCAGACATGTTTTCACAGAAGAATAGAAATGAATAACACCACTTGTGTGACAGTGGCACCTGTTTACAACTATCATACAATGTGAAGACCTAGAAGTGCACACATACACACACAGGTGCACATACATATATATGATGGACTTCTTTTAGCTTTTATCTACCAAATACACTCACAAGGTTTCATCAACCCAGGGCTATAACAGAAGATGCTTGGCTGGTGTGCCATGTTGTGGGACTGAACCCAAAGAAAACTTCTTAAACTCATTGCTATATGTGCTACAAATGTGTGTGTGTGTGTGTGTGTGTGTGTGTGTGTGTTTGTGTGTTCTTAAAAAGAATAGAAGTGAAATTTTCCTCTTGGAGAAAGAAAAAAATCCTAGCAGCATTTGTTAACAACTTACAAAGTTAATGGGTGGAATTCCAATAAATTAAGAATTATTTCAAATAGATTTTATTCTCATGCTTAATGAGAATGGTAAAAGGAATAGATGTCTCCCTCTCTCTCTCTCTGTCTTTGTCTGTCTCTCCCCCTCTCTTTCTTTTTCCCTCTTTCTCTTCATGTACTTTTACAGGTGTGGAGCTCTATGCCATATTCTGATTATTTATGACTTTTGGCAGGTGGAAATATTTCCTTTTGAAGTTAAGACAATAAATCCACTTGATCACTGATAGGTTTTTATATATGGTAAAAGTAATGTAAATTGTTTTTGGCGGCAACAGTTCACATAACAAAAAAAGTGAACTAAGGGAAACAACTCAAATAAGCCAATGGCATGGATTAATATCAATCAAATTTAAATTCATAAAAAATTTTTTCAGAAATAAAAAAAAATTTTCATGTTACTTTGAGAAAACAACCAGAAACTTAGCAGCATTCATTAGTCATTCACAAAGAAAGAGAGAGATAATTAAAATAAATTAAGAATTAGTTAAAAGTAATCATCGTAATTTGATGGCATAAAAGATGCACAGACATCTTAAATGCACCCCATTGTAAGTAGATTATATTTCAGGTAAAATGTTTTTTAGTGCATTAAAGTACGTAGTAATAACCCAGTTTGACTTATAGGGCCCAGGGGGATTTTTTTTTTTTTGCGCCCTATTTTGGTGGGGGGAAAATATGTTTTCTTGTATGCTATGATATATGGTAATTCTCACGCTTAATGAGAAAACCTGACCTTTGTGATGACAATGGATATGTTTTTGGTATCATCTATTTCTTCACTACCCACAAGGGGCTAAACACAGAGGGGACAAACAAGGACAGACAAACGGATTAAGTCGATTACATCGACTCTAGTGCGTAACTGGTACTTAATTTATCGACCCCGAAAGGATGAAAGGCAAAGTCGCCTCGGTGGAATTTGAACTTAGAACGTAACAGCAGACGAAATGCGACTACGCATTTCGCCCGGCATGCTAACCATTCTGCCAGCTCGCCGCCTTCATCCAGCTCGCTGCCTTCATTTTTTTGGTATCATTGAGTAGTGTGTCATAGACACAAAATGGTATCTATTTCTAGATGCATCTACAAATACTGTGATGTCAGCTCTCTTATCTCTTTCTTTCTCCATCATTCACCTCCCCCCCTCACCTCTCTCTCCCTCTCTCTCCCTTTCCCTTTTCACTTTAATTTAAACCAGTCTTCGCTGTTCTTTCAGTCTTCCTTACATGTAAACCAAAATACATTTTATGTTCTCTTAGCAATGTAGTTACTCTAAGCAATGAATGTACCTTTAGCAATTTTGTACCTGCTGAAGAATGGCAGCCAGATTTTTATGAGAATGCACTGCAGAATTCCTTCTTGTGATGTGACATTAGTTTTGTCTACTTCTAGGATTTCTCTTCAAAGTCATTTGTTTTCTGCTACACTTTACTTTGGCTGTAATACTCAAGAACTGGTTAGGAACACCACAGACAGACAAACTGACTGATTATAACTATGCAGGTTCACACCCATGCGATCACAATATCGCATGTAAATGGTGAAAATCAAAACCAACCTTGAATTATTAATTTCTAAATGCATATTTTTCTTGTTTATTATTATTACACACATTAACTTCCCAATAAATTACAATTTATTATTATTACTTACTTACATTGGGGTGCATTTATTATTTTTTGTCATTATCATTTCATCCCCAGATGAAACTCATAGTTGCAGTGTGCCAAATGGTATTAGATTAATCTGTAATTTCTAATTCCTCCTTCACTTTATCATCATCATCATCATTGTCACCATCATCAACACCAGGATTATTATCACTTTTTGGCAACATCAGTACATGATACTAACATCACTATCATCATCATTGGCAACATCATCAACATCACTATCATCATCATTGGCAACATCAGTATTGTTGCTGCTAGTTGTTGTCACTATTTATTGTTCTATATATTTTCAATTTAACTATGTCTCTGTCTGTCTGTCTGTCTCTTTCCCACTCTCCACCCCTCTCTCTCTCTCTGTCTCTATATATATAGGTGCAGGAGTGGCTGTGTGGTAAGTAGCTTGCTTACCAACCACATGGTTCTGGGTTCAGTCTCATTGCATGGCACCTTGGGCAAGTGTCTTCTACTATAGCCTCGGGCTGACCAAAGCCTTGTGAGTGGATTTAGTAGAAGGAAACTGAAAGAAGCCTGTCGTATATATGTGTGTGCATGTATATGTTTGTGTGTCTGTGTTTGTACCCCCAATATTGCTTGACAACCAATGCTGGTGTGTTTACATCTCTGTAACTTAGTGGTTTGGCAAAAGAGACCGATAGAATAAGTCCTGGGGGTTGATTTGCTCATGAGTGGGGTGAAGAAAGTGATAAATTAATTGCTCAAGTTTTCATAATTTAAGACATGAATCCCTTAAGGGTTTTAGTCTGACTCGGTTCAAGTAGGGGGTGAAATTAACATTGTAAAGGAAATGGAAATTAACCCCCATCTCTGCCGGTGCTCCTCATCATACATGTATTTGTACTTTGTTATGGAAGACACCTGGTCCCTCAGCTATTACCACTAAATGGCTTAACATATCTGATGGAATAGGGTTCAGGTCTATCACCCATGAAGTCAACCAAGTAATGTAGAAAACTATGGCATGGTATCCACAACTGGATACTCTTCCTAATGCCAACCACTTAACTGCATAGACTGAGTGCATTTTTCATGCCATCAGCATTAGTGAGATTCCTGTGCAGCTTGCAAAACTACGAACTCCAACAGAGGCAAATTCATACTAGGAGATGAGAGGTTAAAGAGGCAGGAGCAGAAGAGGTTAAATTTTAGAAGAAGGGGAAGCGATAAAAATAATAGTGATGAGATACGAAGTGAGTAGGAACAGAGGAACCAGGAGTGTGGGTGAACAGGGGTTGCAAGACTATAAGGAATGGGTGAGGGAGGTATGTGAATATAATGAATGAAGAACAAGTGTTGAGGGGTGGGTGGAATGAATGATGGATAAGGGGTGTGGGTGTCCAATGCTGCATAAGGGTAAATAGTAATGTTGACAGGGGAAGGACGAGTGTGAGAGATGTAGATGACATATGGTTGAGTATACTGCCAGAGTAGGGTCTGCCTGTTAGTCTACTTCTGATTCCCTTCTACCTCTAGTGTATCCACAACTTGCAATGGGTATTGTGTATGGAGTTTATATCCATGTCAAGTCATATTAAGCAAAGCTATTTCCCTGAGAAGGCAAGATCCCATTTCCCTTACTAACCTCCATCTTTGCTAAGTTGTTTACCTTAAGACCTCCCAAATCTAGTTATAGCTTCCAAACCTGGAATTTTCTCTCTAATTCCTCTACAGATTGAACTATGAGAACTAAACAATCAGTATATAAGAGTTCCCATGGACATCCAGTCTTAAAAAACTCCTCTCTGATTGCCTGTTGGACTATGATGAATAGGAGGGGACTGAGGACTAAACCTTGATGGACTCATGCCCACATGCGAAATTTGTCCCTGAAATCATTGTTGACTTTCACTTATTGCATCTTTATAGTTATTCACCTACACCTAGTTTCCTTACTAACCACCAAGTTATTGGGTGAGGTACCCTATCAAATACCTTCTCCATGCCAATATATCTCTGCTCTCCTACTGCAAGGCACCTGTTCCTGTTGCCTTATCATACTTCCACTACTCATCACTCAGCATAAAGCTACCTCCCTCGATACTCTTCCTCTCCTGTTAATATGGTTTTGTCATGTCACTTGGTAATCTCACTAGTGCCGTTACCATGTAAAACCTACCCAGTACACCCTGTCAGGTATTTGACGTTAAGAAGAGCATTCAGCCTTAGGAACCATGTCAAGTCTGACGTTGGAGCTTGACACAGTTCTTTGGCTCTCTCTCTCTCTCTCTCTCTCTCTCTCCTTCCTGTTGAACTGTCTAAACCAGCATGACAAACAGATGTTAAATGATGATGATAATGATTGGGTCTGTGTTATTAAATGGGTGATATTTTGGTATTTAGATAGTGTTCTGGTGTGCATTTTATATAATGTTTCTGTATGGTTTAGTCAGAGAGGAAAGCCTGTATCTGTTGCACTAGAGTAGACCCCAGGAGACAACCCAGTGGTTAGCTGAAGGTGATGGATTAAGATTACCTTAAAGGACATAGGGGCTGTTTATATGAAACAAAGACTGGTTAGGCTTCTAAACTATTTCTGTCTATTCAGTTTCACTCACAATGCTTAGATTGACTCTAGATTATAAATAATAAATGTGCCCTTTTAAAGCCTAGCCAGGCCCATGCGCCCGGTTTCCCAGTTTTCATGGCGTATGTGTTCCCCAGCTGGACGGGATGCCAGTCCATCACAGCGTTACTCATTTTTGCCAGCTGAGTGGACTGGAGCAACGTGAAATGAGGTGTTTTGCTCAAGAACACAACAGTCCAGGAATCGAAACCACAATCTTACAATCATGATGCTGACACTCTGACCACTAAGCCACGTGCCTCCACGACTCTAGATTATAGTAGAAGTCATTTGTCCAAAGAGACACACTGTAACATTGAACCTGTAACCTGAGGATTACAAACAAGCTTCTGAACCATTCAGTCATGCTTGATGTGTTTATGTGTTTGTTGTTGGTTGTGGCAACTCATTTAGTCATTGCCAACCACATGCCAAATAACTTTATGATTAATTAATGCTGTTGATATTGATGTCTTGGGAAGAAAATGAAAGCAGCTGAATGATATATAATTAGCTTTCGAAAGGTCACTCATGTTTTAGTAAAAGATATATTCTCATCTATACAAACAGTATTTTCAATACTACTCTATTTTACATTGTAAAAATAGCATGAGATTAGCATGTTTTGCTAGTATCACTGTTCTTTAATTCGCTAACGTAAACAATTAAAGTGTCAGTTTGATCATACGTGGGTTGTTCAATGTAGGCAGATTTAAGAAACTCATTCAGATGAGTGGTTTAATTTATGTAGCTGCTATAATACACAGGCAGTGGAGCTTATCTTATAAATGTTTTTAAATGAATGACCGGGGTAGTGGTGATGAATAATAACAATAAGATTCATCATCATCATCACATTATCATCATCATCATCACATTGTCATAATTATTGTTGTTATTGCTAAGGGAGGGAGCTGGCAGAATTCAAACTATGTCAAACAAAATGCTTAGTTGCCTTTTTTCCAGCTCTTTATGTTCCAAGTTCAAATACTGCCATGGTCAACTTTGCTTTTTATTCTTCAGGGTCAGTAAAATAGAATACAAGTCAAGTATTGGGGTTCATGTATTTGACTAACCCCATCCCTGCTAAAATTGCTGACCTTGTGCCAAATTTTGAAACAGTTGTTGTTGTTGTTAAAGCAACACACTGGCAGACTTGTTAGAGCATCTGAAAAAATGCTTTACAATATTTCTTCCAGTTCTTTGCATTCTGAGTTCAAATCTTATTCAGGTCAACTTTACCTTTCTTCCTTTTGAGAGTCTTTTACTCTTTTACTTGTTTCAGTCATTTGACTGTGATCATGCTGGAGCACCGCCTTTAGTCGAGCAACTCGACCCCAGGACTTATTCTTTGTAAGCCTAGTACTTATTCTATCGGTCTCTTTTGCCAAACCACTAAGTTACAGGGACATAAACACACCAGCATCGGTTGTCAAGCGATGTTGGGGAGACAAATACAGACACACAAACATATACACACATGTACATATATACATATATACGACAGGCTTCTTTCAGTTTCCGTCTACCAAATCCACTCACAAGGCTTTGGTCGGCCCGAGGCTATAGTAGAAGACACTTGCCCAAGGTGCCAAGCAGTGGGACTGAACCCGGAACCATGTGGTTGGTAAACAAGCAACTTACCACACAGCCACTCCTATGCCTGTTGATTGTTGAAATAAAGTACCAGTCAAGTTCTGGGGTGATGGTACCAACTAAATCCACCTTTCAAAATCACAGGCCTTGTATTTAAATCAAGAACCATTATTATTGTTGTCATTATTGTTATTGCCCTTCAGGGATCAACAAAATAAAGTACTGGGTGGGGGTGGGGGAATCAACTGTTCCTCTCCCACTAAATTTCTGGCGTTGTATCTGTATTAGAAACTTTTTTTCTGGCTCTTATTGTTCTGATTTCAAATAATGCTGAGATTAACTTTGCCTTTCATCCCTCCAGGGTTGATAAAATAAAGTACCCGTCAAATACTGAGATTGATGGCATCAGCCAATTCTCAGCCCTTAAACATTACTGGCTGTGTCCCTAGTTCAGAACCATTACCTTTCACAACAACTCACTGCAAGCTCCTCATCAGCACTTGTGTTCCCTAGCTATGTGCAACTATTGTTACCTCTGCCTTAGTGAAGGGGGGGAGCTATTGCTTTCTGTCGTGTTTGTCTGTCTGGGGACAAGATATTTCAAGAACCGCTGGATGGATTCGGATTAAACTTTCAGGGATGTTTCGCCTCATGACTAGCACAAGCTGATTAGATTTTGGGATCAATCTGGTACAAGACAAGAATTCTGGATTACTTTTCCTCTTTTTTTTACTTAATCTTTGCAAGTGGTCATCATTTTTAGTATTCTTGTAGGAGCACTCCGTCGGTTTCGACGATGAAGGTCCCAGCTGATACGATCAACGGAACAGCTTGCTCGTGATATTAACGTGTAAGTGGCTGAGCACTCCACAGACACATGTACCCTTAACGTAGTTCTCGGGGATATTCAGCGTGACACAGAGTGTGACAAGGCCAGCCCTTTGAAATACAGGTACAAGAGAAACAGGAAGAAAGAGCGAGAGAAAGTTGTGGTGAAAGAGTACAGCAGGGTTCACCACCATCCCCTGCCGGAGCCACGTGGAGCTTTAGGTGTTTTCGCTCAATAAACATTCATAATGCCCGGTCTGGGAATCGAAACCGCGATCCTCCGACCGCAAGTCCGCTGCCCTAACCACTGGGCCATTGCGCCTCCACAGTATTCTTGTATGTGAGAGCAATTGAGTTTATTTCAGATATTCTCATTTTAAAAATCATTTCCAGCTAATTGTTGAGAAGATGTTGGTGTTACCTTGGTGGAGGTTTGCGCTCTCTGAGTGCTCTTGTTATTATTATTATTATGGAAAAGGCAGTGAGCTGGCAGAATTGTGAGCATGCTGGATGAAATGCTTAGCAGTATTTTGCCTGTTGCTATGTTCTGAGTTCAAGTTCCACCAAGGTTGACTTTGCCTTTCATCCTTTCGGGGTCGGTAAATTAAATACCAGTGAAACACTAGGGTCAATGTGATCAACTAGTCCTCTACCCAACAATTTCAGGTCTTGTACCTTTAGTAGAAAGGATCATTATCACCATCATCATCATCAACTTTGAGTTCAGTCCACCCTGGGCTGGTTTAGCATTCCATTTCTTCAGAGTATAGCCATTCCACTATATCCCTATTCCCCTACTCTACACAGTTGTGACCTCATTATAAGAGCTAAAATGTGAAGCATGGCTGAGTGGTTAAGAAGTTTGATTCCCAACATGTGATTTTAGGTTCTGTTCGACTGCATGGTACCTTGGACAAGTGTCTTGGACTTGGGCTAATCAAACTCTTGTAAATTTGTTAAATGGAAACTGAAAGAAGCCCATTGTGTACGTGTGTGTGTGTCTCCTTGTCTTGACATCATGTGAAAATTGTGTACAAGGGTTACAATCATACAAGTGGTATCCTTTGTTTCAAATGTTCTATAAAAGCATGTTTGGACATAACAAAATATTATCTTGTTTGGAAGCAGGTGATGGTCAGTGACTGGAAGGACATCCAGCGATAGAAAATCTGCCTCTACAAATTCTGTCTGACCCCTGCAAGAATGCCAAAATGAACATTAAAACAATGGTGATATGATGATGATGATGATAATGAGGAATGTTTTTATAGCAATAATTTCTAATCTGTCTTATAATTGATTCTGACAGAAATAATGGAGATGCCAGATAAAGATTTACGATACTGATTTTCCTTTGTATATTTTGAGTTCAAATACCACTGGGGGTGACTTTCACTTTCATCGCCTGAGGTTTGATAAACTAATATCAGGCAGATCCTGGAGTCCAAATTGGTAAACCTTGTGCCGAGATGAGAAACCAGACCTATCACTATCTGGCAGCAGCTGTTGTACTACTATTTACATTGTTGCAGCTGTTCTGCTATTATTTATACCCCATCAATTATTTATGTCATTATTTAGGCATCGACTGTACTACGGTATTATTTATATATAAAAAAAAAATGCTATTTTGTCATGTAAATTACAGATAATTAATAAGATTGAAAAATGAAAGTTAGAGATCCTCTTTCTTTTTGATTGTTCTCTTTCTCTCTATTTCAATTAATTAATTGCCTGAATCTGTCCTCATAAGCTTGGTTCAATCAATCATATATTATACTCAAGCTGTCAGCTTCAAGGTTCAGTTGTTCCAATGTTATCCCCAGTAGAATAAATCATCATAATCATCATCATCATCGTTTAACGTCCGTTTTCCATGCTAGCATGGGTTGGACGGTTTGACTGGGGTCTGGGAAGCCAGGAGGCTGCACCAGGCTCCAGTCTGATCTGGCAGAGTTTCTACAGCTGGATGCCCTTCCTAACACCAACCACTCTGTGAGTGTGATGAGTGCTTTTTACATGTCACCAACACAGACGCCAGTCAGGCATCGCTGGCATCGGCCACGTTCGGATGCTGCTTTTTATGTGCCACCAGCACGGGTATCATAACTACAATATCCATTTGATTTTTGTTTTGATGTTGACATACTTGACTCAATAGGTCTCCTCAAGCACAGCGGGTCACCCTACAATCCAAGGTTAGCACAGCAGGCCGTCCTGCAAGCCATGAACTCACTTCATTTGTTGGGTCTTCACAGTCACAGCATATCTCAGAGGTCTCGGTCTTTTGTCATTGCCTCTGTGAGGCCAGCATGCCACCAGCACGAGTATCACAACTACAATATCCATTCGATTTTTATTTTGATGTTGATGTATTTGACTCACCAGGTCTCCTCAAGCACAGCAGGTCGCCCTGCAATCCAAGAATTATTGTTGGTGTACACATGAATATGATTTCAGGTTCAGTCCCACTGCATAGCAGCTCAAGAATGTGACTTGTTTTATAGCTTGGGCTGACCAATGCTTTGTGAGTGAATTTAGCAGATGGAAACTTTACAAAACCCGTTGTGTGTGTGATGTGTGGTTTGTGTGTCTGTCAGTGTGAAAGTTTGCATTTCTGAGGACAGCTGAGCTATGGATGGAATGTTTGTCAACTAATCACCTGGTAGTTGTGCTTTCAAAGATGATTGTAATGAAGGCTCTCTGGCTCTCTTAGGTTAGCAAAAGAAAAGCATCCAACTGTAAAACAACATCTCAGTTATATGTACTCCTCTAACCAATGCTGGCTTAGAAGAATGAGCCTTATAACAAAAATATTGAAGAAAATATTAATAAGCAGGAGTGGCTGTGTGGTAAGTGGCTTGCATGCCAACCACATGGTTCCGGGTTCAGTCCCACTGCGTGGCATCTTGGGCAAGTGTCTTCTACTATAGCCTCGGGCCAACCAAAGCCTTGTGAGTGGATTTGGTAGACGGAAACTGAAAGAAGCCTGTCGTATATATGTATATATATATATATATGTATGTGTGTGTGTTTGTGTGTCTGTATTTGTCCTCCTAGCATTGCTTGACAACTGATGCTGGTGTGTTTACGTCCCCGTCACTTAGCGGTTCGGCAAAAGAGACCGATAGAATAAGTACTGGGCTTACAAAGAGTAAGTCCCGGGGTCGAGTTGCTCGACTAAAGGCGGTGCTCCAGCATGGCCGCAGTCAAATGACTGAAACAAGTAAAACAGTAAAGAGTAAAAGAGTAAGCATAATTCAACTTCTATGAGTGCAAGATGCAACGTGCAGCTGTTGTTTTGTCAGTTTATAGTGTTGCAATGTTGTACTCAAATCTTCTCATGCATAAGTAGAACCACCAACAGTATTACTGGCTAAGACGCAAAAATAAGAAATCCCTAGTGCCTACTTATTTATATGAGTATTATGGGTTTAACCAATATTGTTTATATTTATTGTAGCTGTATCTCAGGAGAGTAAATTTGCACTGGTTTTATTTCAATTCTTTATCATTATTTGCTTTTTATCTTTTTGTGTCAGTCTGATCGGGTACAGTCTGATCTGGCAAGTTATGAGGAAATAAACAATCTTCCAAATTGCGGCAGCCAAAAGTTAAGGGTCACTTAGAAAAAATGAACTACTAACTTAGGTATTTGTTGTTAAGAATTCTGTTGATGTGCTAATAGTTACTGCTTATGATCTTACATTATTGGAACGTTCAGCTGTTAACATGGTGGCTTGTGAGAGATGACCAGTGTCCTTTGATGAAAAACAAAGGAATGTGTGCCCTCACCAAGAGGGCACATCCAATTCTGTTATAGCAACTACTGTAGGAAGGTCTACAAGTGTTGTGCAATGAATTGTAGCTCATTTTAAGTCATCAGAATCAACAGATGCTAAACCCAAAACTGGCAGACCTAATAAAACTCAACCAAGACAGGATTGTATTATGGTTAAAATGTCACTGAAGGACAGGTTTAAGAGTGCTGCAGCGATATCCCATGAGTTTAGCTCCACTTCTGATGTCAGTTTCTCAGAAGGTACAAGGTTCTGGGTTGCTTGCTCAGACACTGGCAAAGAAACCTCTGATCTCCAAGAAGAATCAAAGAGCCTGTCTTCGTTTCGCTCACGAACTTCATTTAGACAGAAGAATAGTGGTCACAAGTTCATTTTAGCAATGAATCGATATTTAATGTGATTTGTTCCGATGGCAGGATGTACATCCAACAAAGAAGTGGTGAAAGGTTATCTCCTGCATGTGTGAAGAAGAATTGAAATATGGAGGAGGCAGTGTAATGGTATGGAGGGTGATCTCTGCTGCTGGTTCTGGTCCACTTATTCACCTACAAAGGACTGCCAATGCTGAACTCTACAAGCAGATTCTTAGACAGCATGCCCTTCCACACCTCCGATCCTCGTCAGCTCAACCTCCTATCTTTGTGCAGGACAACACTCTGTCATACCGTGAAGAGAGTCAAAGATTTTTTGAGTGATGAAGGAGTTGATCTCATGGTCTGGCCACCTCAAAGTCCTGATCTCAACCCTATAAAAAACGTTTGGAAGATTATTTGAGATGGAATGCAAAGGAGAAATCCAAAGAACCAAGATGAACTCTGGGAATTGTTGAAAAACGAATGGAACAATATTACTCCATCATTTTACAAGAAATTAATTTAGTCCTGTGGTAACAGATGTCAGGAGGTCATTGGTAGTAAAGGGACGTTCACAAAATATTAATAGAAAGGGTTTCTTTTTCTGTTCTTGTTCCATTCTTCATTATTTTTCTAAGTGACTTTTGGCCATGCAATTTGGAAGATTATTTGTTTTTTTCCTCATAACTTATGAAATATTCCATACACTTGAAATTTTCACAAAAGATAGATATTAGATATATCTAAATATCTAAATATGTGTAAAATATCTAGTCTCAATGTTTTGTTAATCTTCTATTATAAATATTTCAATACACTTGTTTTTACTGACCCTCATATTATGGCCACTGCCGTACATTTATTAAATTCTAATGACATTTGAATTAAAAAATATTGGGCATTAAATTAGACACCCCAAATTATCTAATTTGATTTTCCTAATAATGATTTCTAGTATAGGAATATGGCCATGAATTTTAGGAAATAATAATGATGAAAAAGGGCAAAAAAAAACACACACACAACTTTTGGTTACAGAAAGAGTTGATTAGATAAAAGGCAAAGTCAAACTCAAAAAAAGGCTTTAACACAAAATTTTACTAAACACCACAAAAAATACTTTTTAGTTCACTGCTCTACCATTTCTGACAAACTATGCATAAAGTCACTTTACAAGTGTGGTCTTTATAAAAAAATGAAAAGATCTCTGGTCATTGTGAGATAATTATTAAATAGATATTAAAGAAATTGGGGAAGCTTGATGGTTTGAGAAAGATTTTGAAAAGCACTTTATAAATATTACATCATTGTATGAATGAGACCATCAGATGCATTTATACAGCATTGTCTCATTTCGAAGATGTTCTCTTAATGATATTCTTAGCATGGATCTTTCCATGGCCTTTTGCATTGTGGCCAATTGATGTTCTATCCTCTTCATAGTAACCCACATCTCACTTGCATACAAGAGCACAGATAGGACAGTGCCAGTAAAGGGTCTGGCACATAGGGTATTGCCTAGCTTTGTTTTGAGTACACCCTTTATTGAGTTAAATGCCTTCCATCATGAAACTATTCTCTGAGATTCCAGCATCCATATCTTGGTGCATATTCACTTCGTGCCCTAAGTAGATGTACTCCTTTGTGGAGGCGCAATGGCCCAGTGGTTAGGGCAGCGGACTCGCGGTCGTAGGATCGCGGTTTCGATTCCCAGACCGGGCGTTGTGAGTGTTTATTGAGCAAAAACACCTAAAAAGCTCCACGAGGCTCCAGCAGGGGATGGTGGTGATCCCTGCTGTACTCTTTCACCACAACTTTCTCTCACTCTTACTTCCTGTTTCTGTTGTACCTGTATTTCGAAGGGCCAGCCTTGTCACTCTCTGTGTCACGCTGAATATCCCCAAGAACTGTGTTAAGGGTACACGTGTCTGTGGAGTGCTCAGCCACTTACACGTTAATTTCACGAGCAGGCTGTTCCGTTGATTTGGATCAACCGGAACCCTCGTCGTCGTAACCGACGGAGTGCTTCCTAGAGATGTACTCCTTTACCTCCTTCATTTCATTGCTTCCCACCTCTATTCATTCTTGTGCTACATCTTCCAACACATATATTTCATTTTAATACAATTCATTTTAAAATCTGCTGCTAAGCTATGAGTGTCCAGCTCTGTCAGCATGGCTTGCAGCTGGTCTGTGCTTTCAGTGATGAGTATGATACCATCTGTGAATCACAGATGTGTTAGTTGCTTGTCATTAATGTTCTTCACATCTGTCCAGTCAATGTCCTTGATGACTATTTCTAGACATGCGGTAAAGAGTTTTGAAGAGAAGGTATCTCCTTGCTTGATGCCCTTCTCAAATGGGACCCTTAATGATGTTGATAGCAAAGTTGTATCTGTTGTATATCCAGACTTCACATCTCTGAGCAGTTTGACACATTGTACCCTGACACATTGTACCCTGACACCTTGCATCTGCTAACATGATTGACACAATCTGTGTGATAACCTGGAGCACAAATAACAATTTGGAAGTTCTGCAAATTGAAGGGTGTTCGGTGCCGCTTCTGCTACTTAAATGTAAGGGATTTCAAAAATACCTTAAATCTTTGATGTTAAATGTCAACTTCGAATACTGTAAATATTTCAGATGAAACAACAAATATTAAAAACATGTTTTGACATTTTTTTGTTTTATTTTTTAAACATATTCAATAATTTTAAAATTACTGAAATTTATAAAATAATTACTGTATATTCTGGCATACGGGTCTATGTACTATATTATAAACATGTAATGTAAATATTCAAACATTGTTACTATCTTTCCAAATCCTCCTGCATTTCCCGTGGAACTTTTGGTTCTCCAAAGTTGTTTTGGTGTAGAAGTCAGCCCATCTTTTTTGGCTGCAAATTTTGGTCTGAAGCTCTGATTTGTATGCCAGAAAATATGTTTTTTTTTTTGTTCCATTTGTTAATTTTTTTTTTTGTCTTTATTGTAGTATATCAGCACATGATCTTGTCTACATTGGCCTTCGTGATGTTGATGCAGTAGAGAGGTAGCGTATCTATCTTGTTGATGTTACACTAACTACAACAAACCATCCACCCATTCATCTTCCCTATCCACTGTTCCTGGTAGTCCATAAGGGTAGAGTCCTAAGGCACATCCTCTATAGGATCCTATCAGAAACAACCATCTTTAGACTTTCTAGCAGGATTCCCAAGTATGACCAACTGAAATTAAGGATATCATTCAACCATCTCATTCTTGGTCTACCCTGAGATCTCCAATCAGTTGACTTGACTTGAAGAATCCATCTTGTGATTCATTCCTGAGACATTATAATTGGATGTCCATAGTATTGGACTTCTCAATGTAGAGAGGTAGCAGTTCAACCCAGAGAGACTCCCAGATTTCTGAGCTATGCACCCTGTCGAGTAACATTACTCCAGAGCCCTTGGGAGGAACCCCATTTTGGCTACTTATATTTGCAATTGTACTCTTTCAATCATTATCCAACATTCACAAACATAGGGGATTATAGGCACAGAAACCAGATTAAAGATAGCTATCATTATTTTGAAGAGGATGTGAAGCAGACTTTATAAAGTTGATGGAGATATTTTTGGCAAGGGACCAGATGAATTGGCTGCAGTTTGGGAGGTAAGAAATCCTAAAGACGATGTGATACATGAAAGCTTCTTTTACATACAAGATAGTGGTCTTACAGAGTTGCACTAAATCTTATTCATTCCTCCAGGCTGGGGGAGTAGATGAAATTCTCCAGATATTGTAGATCTTGTTTTTTGCCCAAAACTCTTCATCGTATTTTTTGTACAGCTACTACCATCTATATACATCATCTATATACATCACATACCTAAACACAGTCATCTCTCTTGTATGTCACATTTCTAACTTGGATTACTGATTCTCTACATTAAATATACTTACCTCTCTTAACTATTAATTTTCATGCAAATGACATCTCTCAGCAATTAACCTCAATTTTTATCATTCAAATTTGCTTTTTTTCCATGACTACTTTGTCAAGCATGCTGCAGTCTAGCTGAAGAGGTGTAAAAAGACAGAAACATGCCATGAGTTGTCCTAAGTATTTGCTTAACTGATTAAAGTAATTTTAGTGATTGAATCTATGATCTCTCTTCACTGTGCCAGTATTTCTGTTTAGATTGTTGATGCTCTACATTAAACAAGTGACCTCTTCTCAACTTAACTGTTAATTTTCATGTAAATGGTAGCGCTAAGTGATTAACCTCAGCAATTGGTTTTTATTTGTGGTGATGGTTGTTAAATAAATGCTGCTGAATAACTTGTTTCCCTGTCATAGCAGTAAAAACTGCTGCATTACAGCCTAAACTGGGTGGTGAAACTATAATTCAACTAACAATTGGTGTAAGTATATTGTAAGCATCTATTATAAATGAATGTGATGCAATGCAACTTAGTAATTTATTTCAAATAAACTTATTTATCAAATATATTTCAATGCTTTCTTTTTGAGTGACACACACACACACACACACACACACACACACACATGTATGCACTCTCATTTATATATGTGTTGGGGAATTGAGTTTTGTGGAACAAACAGGAGAAATAGTACTCAATACATAAGATTGTGTGCTTGCATGTGTATTTGTGGTAAGGCCTATAGCTATAAACTGTAGTCATGTTCTGCTTTAGTATTACATTAGAAGTAAAACAAAAAAGTGATGCAATGCAATTAAAGAAACGAGATTGTCGTTTGTGACGAGCCTACTCTTCCAACTTTAGTTTCCATTTCACCTCTTGGCACACCAATATGTAGTTTTTCTGCTTTTATATATCTATATAACTTATTTACCGTTACCTTTTTACTTGTTTCAATCATTAGACTGTGGCCATGCTGGGGCACACCGCCTTGAAAAACTTTTAATGAAATTAATCAACCCCCCAGCATGTTATTTTGTTAAGCCTAGTTATGGGGATGTAAACCAACCAGCACTGGTTGTCAAACACAGATGCAAAAACATACATATATATATACACTTGATATTGAACACACATACACAAGGCATGTGTGTTTAATATTGTTTATATCTCCCAAGCTGCTTTTAACTCATAACTGAATATATATACACACACACACACACACACAGCAGGCTTCTTTCAGTTTCCATCTACCAAATCTACTCACAAAGATTTGGTTGGCCTGAGGCTATAGTAGAAGACACTTGCCTAAGGTGCCATTAAGTGAGACTGAACCCGGAACCATGTGGTTGGGAAGCAAGCTTCTTACCACACAGCCACGCCTGCACCTATTCTCATTATTTGTGTATTTAAAATAAAATCATTAAATTTTTTTCCGTATTCATTTGATATTGAAATATTTTTTAACTTTGATGTATTTTGAGAGGGTAATTTTCCCAATGAAAATATTCACATTGGTTTTAATTCACCTCTTTTTAGTCATTATTAGTCAACTACTTTACTAATTAATTGATTTAGCATGGAAAGCGGACGTTAAACGATGATGATGATGATGATTAACTAAGTGATTACTTCACTAATCATTTGATCAATCAATCAATCAGTGTCCTTTTGTTGTCATTTGTGATTTTACCAACGATGTACCCTTCATTGTTCTACGACTGTCACTATGTATCTAAACCAATTAATAAGTTAATTGGTTAATTAATTAGTTAGTTAGGTAGCTAATCATAATTTTTAAAAAAAGGTGAAATAGAACCTGTACAAGATTTTTATATTGGCAAAATGACCATCCCCCAAAGCAATAACACCTGTTTCAAGACACAATTTCATATCAAGAATCTTGTAAAAACAAAAATGAAATATTTTTTCTTACTTTTGGTCTATAACACATTTTGTTTTCTAGATGGCTTATTGAAAAACTTGGGATTTGTACTTTTTCAATGCAAGAATTAGATGATTTAGGAATTGCAGCTGTTTTGAAGACGGCCCTTTCAACAGTTGATCCTGAGTGAGTTAACGGCTTTCTCTTAATTATTTACAATTCTTTTAATCACTTATCATCATTTTTAGATCCATTTTTTTTTTGCTTGAATGGATTACAAAATAGATCTTTTCCAACACAGCGTCTCACATCTTCTTGCTGAACCTCATCACTACTTTCATGAGTTTCAGATTCCTGTAATCAACTTTCACCACTGTTCATATCGTACAATCTTTTCTCTCAGCTCATTTGCAGTCTGTCGTTCATGCACGCTAACATTATTCATCCAGTGGAGTATATCTACTTCATTTCTTTTCAGCTTTTGCACATTCTCTTTGTGTAGTGCTCAGGATTTTCTACTTTGCAACATTGTATTTCATATTGTTTATATCGTTACACCTGTAGTGGATGCGTGATGTATTATAAATACATAAGTCGTTTTGTAATAAATTAAAGATTTATTTTCACTACATCAATTTGTAAGCAATGCTACACATCGCTTGTACAAAATGCATATTAAATAATGCTTGCAAATAATACATATTAAAGAATGCGCAATACATAGTACATATTAAAGGAGAATATGTTTGATGGTGTGTGTGTGTGTGTGTGAGTAAATCATGCAGGACAGAGTCACCTTTCTGAATATTCTCTCGTCGTCTCCATAAATGCGTGGCGTTCTCTTAAGCGTTGATTCTGGTTCTCTCCCGATATCTATTTCTCCGTTCTATTTATAAAATCTCAAATAGCCAGAAAAATAGATATATCGCAAGAGAGTTATCATTAAAGTAGGTCGCTGGTCATCCTGTTAAACTTCGTCTGACCTGCTCAGGTCAGAGGTCGAAGGGAGACGATCCATCATTTTTTGTCAGAACAAAGAGATTCTGATTTGGCGCCTTTTTGTGCATTGGTATTTTACGACCAATGATTCTTGGGTCTGATTTTGAATCCAAGCTTAGAGAAGGAAGTGCTAATTCTTACACACCTACCATATTCTGAGCGCCTTGTTTCCCTGGGCATGGATTCACTGAAGCTCCGGCATCTGGCGACAGACTTGGTAAACACCCACAAAGTTATCAACCACCTCACCAACAACAACACTGAACACCTTTTTGATCTCCATGTGTCCTACACACATGGACATGCCTACAAAGTCAGAAAACAACACAGCTCCCATGACTTTCGGAAACATTTTTTCACGCTCAGAGTTGCTGAAGCATGGAACAAACTGCCTGCGTCAGTTGTTGACTGCCATGACACTGCATCCTTTAAGGCCCTCATGCTTTCCGAAATCCGCCGAAACTACACCTGATTATACATACACTTTAGATGAGTTGTAGTGCACCTGAGCACTGTACACAATGTTTTATTATTATTATTATTATTATATTATTATACACAAGCATTATATAATCTACCCTTCACTCAAAGAAAGTAACCCTTTGTTACTAACAAAGATAATAGCTCCAAGAATTTCTCCATATTGCTCCTAATCTAGTGACCATGCTTCTGGAGCACCCATCTCCACTGTTACAAACCAGTCATCTACACCTGATTTTCTTAGCAGTTCTCCAGGTCAACAAATGCTACATATAGTGGTTAACCCTTAGCTAAAATGTTCTGTATTTGATTTACTAAGAAGAGTGCATTGGTAGTACCTGGCCTTGGCATAAGCCCAATATGCCTCTCACCTAAGTTGTCTTTTTTATCAATAACTGCATTGTGGAACTAAACCTAAAACCACATGGCTGCAAAACAAGCTTCTTAACCACACAGCTATGCCTGAGCCTATAATAATTTGATATGTTCAAGTCAGTGTCAAAACAGATGTAAGTCAATAATAGGCTTATTAACCTTGTGTTTGGTTCTGGTATATTGTTATATACCCAATGTGTGTATTGACTAATGTACTCTTTGGATTGTGCCATATTGTTTACTGATGTACAATTCTTTGAAAGAATAGAGTAGAGGGCTGAAGCTGGGAGTCAGGATTACATAAATTTAAGGTGAAGCAATGACAGCGAAAATCTTTGTGGTTGTTCTGTCTGCTAGAAACAGTAGCCAAATTTCCTTCAAAAGGAAAGTTTTTTCATTTTTCTTAATGTTTACCTCTATTGCCAGTATACATTACATGGGTGTATGTGTATGTGCCAGGGAGAAGAATCAGGGAGGTAGAATAAATGTTGCTAGAATACATCCCTGCCCTTTCAAGTATTAAGATTCTGAAGGATAGAGGAAGGAAGGGTAACAAGATATGGGTGGTTGAGGGTGAGGGATATTCACTATGCACAGATCAATTGCTTTCCTCTCAGTTGTTGGGTGGCATGGCACAGTAAATAAAAGAGATAATGGGGAGATGTGAAGGCATAGAATAGGCAATAAGCAGGTGGGGTTACATATATATATACCCTGTCACACTGTTTTAACAAATGTTTTGCCAAGCTTGCACAGAAGGACTGCCATTTGACGCAGCCCCCTGTCATCTCCTTCATCAGATGTAACATCATAAAAATCCTTTTTCACCATCTCACTCAGGCTCTTATTCCACAAGTACCATCCACTTTGAGTCTGGTATGTATGCAGATGTCATCCTCCATCTGCAGCACATGCCCTTACCATCATAGTCACTTCTCTTGCTTGTTATATTTCAGAATGTAAATACTATAACTCATTTTAGCACCAGTGTGGCACCATGTAAAAGCACCCATGCAGTGCCACATAAAAGGGCCTATTTGGCTCCACATAAAAGCACCCAACACACTGTAAAGTGGTTGATGCTAGGAAGGGCATCCAACTGTAGAAACCCTGCCAAATCAGACTGGAGTCTGGTACAGCTCCCCAGCTCTGGTTAAACTGTCCGACCCATACCAACATGGACACTGGATGTTAAATGATGATGATGATGATTTTGTATGTCCCTCTACTAATTCTGCATTCATCAACCTTAATAATGGTTTCAAATTTTGGCACAAGCCCATCAGTTTTGGGGAAGGGGTAAGTTGATTACATCGACCCCCAGTGATCAACTGGTACTTATTTTATCGAACCTGAAAGGATGAAAGGCAAAGTCGACCTCAGCAGAATTTGAACCCAGATCATAAAGACAGACAAAATGCCGCTAAGCATTTCACGCAGCATGCTAACGATTCTGCATCAGCCTTAATAATAAAAGTAACAAAATTCTTGCCGTCAGAAGTGAAATGGCTGAGTAGATGTGGTATTGGACTACTTACTTTAAAAGTTCAAATTTGTAGCAGATATTTCTGAACAGAACATTTGAATTCTACATTCCCTCGGTCCACTTAGCTATCAGATATAGATAGCAAACAGACATCATATTCAGGAATATTTCTTTCTCATCAGCCGCATCACTCTAAGAAACCATTAGCTACTTTAGTTCTTGAAAAAGCTATGAGAATGTTTTTTCTTCTTTTTGCTGTCAGACCTTATCATCATCATTGCTTTTGCTAATCACTGCCACTATTTCAGTTGAGATAAATTCTAATATAAATGCTGTGGAGATGACCCAATTTCTCACAAACACAATTTATCTAACACATCAGATCAAATCAGCTGAACATTGTGTTGCAAATTATGCAAATTCTTGCTACTGTAAGAGAAAAAGGCAAAAAATACCACCATCATCATCATCATCATCATCCCATTTATTTAAACATTCATTTTTTTTCATGTCTACATAGTTTTCAAAGGTCTGCAACATAGTTACTTTTCCAAAGTTTTATTTGTTATATTTTTTTATTTTATATCATAATTCTTTTTCATTTTTACTTTTTTTTTTCTTTCTCATTTACTTATTTTTGTTGACAGGGCAAAAATCAGAGTTCAAGTTAGAAATGCATTTCAGGCCTACCTCGTCTTTTTTTTTATTTATTTTATATATTTATTCATTTGTTTCAGAGGCCAAATATCTGACCTTGCCACCACTTCCTCTCTTTCCTCTGCTCGTCATCTAGAATTCATCATTCATTAGCACAGCCTTCATATGTCTCAGCATGTAAAAATCACTTCTGCTAATGCGATTCATGTCAAACTAGTCTGTTTACTTGTATTCCAACTTCCATACAAATTTCCGTTATACCCCTAGCAGAAACATACTTCTTCCTCTCTACACTTTCCCCTATTTGGAGGTGCAATGGCCCAGTGGTTAGGGCAGCGGACTCGCGGTCGCAGGATCGCGGTTTCGATTCCCAGACCGGGCGTTGTGAGTGTTTATTGAGCAAAAACACCTAAAGCTCCACGAGGCTCCGGCAGGGGATGGTGGTGATCCCTGCTGTACTCTTTCATCACAACTTTCTCTCACTCTTACTTCCTGTTTCTGTTGTACCTGTATTTCAAAGGGCCGGCCTTGTTACTCTCTGTGTCACGCTGAATATCCCCGAGAACTACGTTAAGGGTACACGTGTCTGTGGAGTGCTCAGCCACTTACACGTTAATTTCATGAGCAGGCTGTTCCGTTGATCGGATCAACCGGAACCCTCGTCGTTGTAACCGACGGAGTGCTTCCATTTCCATTCCCCTATTTAGTGGTTTGCTCCAATGGTCATCACACTTCTTCATACCTATTACGGACAGTCAACCTTTCGTGTGTGTATTTGAAAAATGAATAGAAGTGGTTTTTCTGATAGTTTTTCCACTTTTTATTAAAGTGGAAAGATTATCAAAAAAGCCATTTCTATTCATTTTTTAAAAATATATAACACTGTACCAAGGATTTTCTATTTTTTACTTTATATACACACACAACACATACATATAGGGAGAGAGAGAAAGAGAGAGAGAGAGAGAGAGAGAGAGAGAGAGAGAGAGAGAGACTCTTTGCTCCCTCTACTTCTTCTAAACCTTTCCATTGCACTAATTGAATCACCTTGGTAACAGAAATTGTCAATAACTTCTAGTGAGATGCATGAGTAATTCATGGTCGTTCCTATTTGTAAACTACTCATGTGGATCTGTCACTCCTGAAGTCCTCCCATTCCACTATTATATATCCATTGCTTGCACTGTGTACATAATATTCCTTTTCTACATGTTGAACAAAATCAGATGGCAGTTAGACTGTGTATTCTTTGTTCTTAACTAGAATAGGTTTTTGTTACGTTGACAAATAAGAGCCATGAAATAAATTATAAATTGGATAAGCATTACATTTGACAGAGTAATCCAAATGCTAATTAGTCTTTTTAATTTTATTTTCAGGGGAAAGCGGCCAATCCATGTTAGTTTTGACATAGACAGCCTTGATCCGTCAGTTGCAGGGAGCACTGGTACTCCAGGTTAGTGTTTCTAAACAGGGTAACAGATAAAATCTGAGTTTTCTCTGTGATGTCAATGAAAAATGAGAAAAGAAAGAGTCACTTTGAAGATAGGTAATACAAAGATAAAGGGATAAAACGTTAGTTCATATTTTTTGTCATAATACTGTGGTGGAAGCACTCCGTCGGTTATGACGATGAGGGTTCCGGTTGATCCGAATCAACAGAACAGCCTGCTCGTGAAATTAACGTGTAAGTGGCTGAGCACTCCACAGACACGTGTACCCTTAACGTAGTTCTCGGGGATATTCAGCGTGACACAGAGAGTGACAAGGCCGGCCCTTTGAAATACAGGTACAACAGAAACAGGAAGTAAGAGTGAGAGAAAGCTGTGGTGAAAGAGTACAGCAGGGATCACCACCATCCCCTGCCGGAGCCTCGTGGAGCTTTAGGTGTTTTCGCTCAATAAACACTCACAACGCCCGGTCTGGGAATCGAAACCGCGATCCTATGACCGCGAGTCCGCTGCCGTAACCACTGGGCCATTGCGCCTCCCATAATACTGTAATGTACAGTGAAAGAGACTATATGGATGCTTGACCTACAAGAAATAGACAAATCTCTTGTCAAAGCATTCTTTAGTTGGTCGGGTTGTTAAGAATGCTGGTTATTTAGTGATATTTGGTTTGGCTCCCAACATTCTTAGTTCAGATTCCACTGAAGTTAACTTAGCATTTCATTCTTTAGGCTATCTACCCTTCCAGCTGCCACGTTCAGGATATTTTCACTGGGTTAAAGAAGAATGTCTGTTTCTGGGTATATTATATCAAGGACTACATTATCCAATGGCAGTTAGTTTAGATTTAATGTTGTTCTTTCTTTTCATTTTCACTAATTCCATTAACTTATTTTCAATTTGAATTTTCTTTCTATAAATATTGATTACAAATTTTGGCACAAAGGCACAAGTTCAGGGTAGAGGGTAAGTCGATTACATCGACCCCAGTACTCAAGTGGTACTCATTTTATCACCCTGAAAGGATTAGTTGACCTCAGCAGAATTTGAACTCAAAATGTCAAGCTGGATGAAGTGCTGCTCACCATTCTGCCTGGCATCCTCACCATTCTGCCCATTCATTGCCTTTCTATAAATATCAAATATTCTTCTTATACATTTTCGGAATTAAGTTATATTTTCTTTTATATCTTCTACTTAGTAGAGTAGGCAGTGTCCGTGATCTGTTTCAAAGCACTCCAAGATTAATGGGGATGGGTGTCCTCAAACTGGAAACCTGGTCCAGATTCTTGCAGTTGAGTGGACTCTGCTAAAGTTACCCAAAGTGCCCAGTGGCAATGTGAACATAACAACTAATCTTCTGTAGCTTTCAGCAATGAATTTACCAGGTGCCTAATCCTTTAGGCATTTAAACCAGTGATATCCAGTCTGAATATTCTACCAGTTTTATGTTCAGACTGGCCAGATATGGCCTCTCCCATATACCCTATAATGTCATTTTAAAAATAAACAATCCGATCATCGAAATCTGGAAGCTACAGAGTAATATGAATGCTAAAGGGTTAATTAACTGAACACCCTATTCATTTAAATGGTTGAGTATTCCAACAGACACAAGTACCCTTAATGTAATCTTTAAGTAGAACCAACATACTGCAGTTCAACAAGGCTGTCCCTTTGACTCACAAGTACGGTAATCCATTGAACAGGCTTCTACACAATTTCTATCACTCAAAATTTTAACTCACTCAACACTCTAGTAAAAGAGACATGTCCAAGGTATCTCACAATGAAACTGAACCTAGGACATCGTTATTACAAGGCTAGTTTCTTAACCACTGGTATATGTGTAGACATAGTTGCACACAAACACATGTGTATGAAGAAAATGGTCAAGAATTGGAGTTATAGTACAATGTACCTCCAGATGCTGCTTGGGAACAAGTATGATTTGATAATGTACCATGTTTTTGCTAATTGTTTTAGATGCCTACGTATTTACAAGCCTATACATATACTCTCTTGGGCTCCTTCATTTTTGAGTCTGCAGTACATCCAGGGTGTGACAACTAGAAGGAGAGTGAGAGCTGCACCAGTGAAGGAGACTGTGTGGAAGCTTGTTAGAACATTCTTCTGTTGGTAGGGTCATTAAGAGTGCTGGATGTGTAGTGATATTTGTTCTGGCTCTCTACATTCTTAGTTCAAGTTCCACTGATGTTTGCTTTGCATTTCATTCTTGGAGTTTAATAAAATTAAATAACAACTAAGCACTGGTGCAGCTATCTATCCTTCTAGTGGCCACATTCACAGCTGAATAGACTGGAGTAACAGAAAATTAAGTATCTTGCTCAAGGATACAAAGCACTACCAGTCACAAATTGAACACATTATGTTCTGATCATAAACCAAACACCTTAACCCCTAAGCTATATGCTTTTACTCAAACTTATTAATTTTTATACTTCAACATTCTGAGTTCAGTTTTATGAAAGGATTTTTAAAATATTTCATTGAATCTTGTAATATTTTCATGTGAAGTCAGTGTCTGTCTGGTTTTCTTTATCAAACCTATCTTGGTAATTCCTGGCAGAAATACATCCACAAGCATTAAAAAGATTATTTCACTGTGTAGTTCGTTTGAGTCAAAATTTAAAACTAAAGTGTGTCTTATAGTTCATGTTGTTGTTGTTGAATAGCTTTGATTAGATCTCTGGCATAAAAATGGATTTCTAGCCACCATGTTCCCATCGTATGTTGTCTAAATATTTAACCATTGCTGCTATAAACAAATGCAATAGAATACAAATTGACGTTTTGGTTTTAAGGATCATCAGATCAGTGTCACACAGATATGAAATTAATTAAGATATTTCAATTAAATGCTTTGTAAGCAGTATTAAAATTCTTATCAAAGTTTTTTTTTTTTATTAATTTTAAATTAACCCCTTTGACATGGCAACTAATATTGCATTAAATAATTTCAGCAAGAGGGGGACTCACTTATAGAGAAAGCCAGTATATTGCTGAGGTTATAGCCCAGACTGGTAAGTACCTTTTTCCATTCACCATATCTATTACAAAGCTATATTTCTCAAATCCATTTCGACGTTTTTACTTTTACAGTGGATTAGATAATTGTCAATACAAGATATTTCAACCCATGCATAACACTGAAAGATTTTCTAAACTCACAAATTAAAAAGCATTTTTTTTTTGTGTGTATAAAGCAAAAGCAAGTCATAAATTTTATCTAAAGCCCAAATGCTATTTTCCACAGTATGTTTAGCTGTGTCTAGTCCATGCTGCCTCAATTTGTACATTGTTTATTTTTACCAGTTGAATATACGTACTCTGCTCACAGTTCAAGAAATGCCATCTTCTGTCATCTATCATCGTCCCTGTTTTCCATAGATTTTAACTGTTGCTAACTCAGTGTTTAATACTTTATTCTGATATTCTTAATGATGCTCCTTTGACACAAAGCTTCTGATTTATGCGGAAATAGAAGTAAAACTGAATGAGATACATGCTTTTCCACTGAACCTTAGTCATTCATCATCATCATTTAACATCCATCATCCATGTCGACAGACAGTTTAACGGGCTGGCAAGCCAGAGAACTACACCAGGCTCCATTGTCTGCTTTGGCATGGTTTCTGTGACTGGATGCCCTTCTTAACACCAACTACTTTACAGAGTGTACTGGGTGCTTTTTTTTTACATGGCACCAGCATTGGCAGGGTCACTAAGTAACTTGCAAGACAAAGATCCCAAACTGAGGAGGGGAGTAGTATTGAGAGAGATGGTTTGGGGCCAGCTGAGAGGTTAAAGTATAATAGAAAGATAGAGATAGGTGCCTTGCTATAGAGGAGACACTAAAGAAAAGAGAGAAAAGATAGTTAGGAAGAGAGAGAGAGAGATGGTGGAGATCTGTTGAGAGATACCAAAATGGTGCAGTGAGGGTGAATATAAGTGGTACAGAGGATTAGTCAAGGTGAGTGACAATGGGGATAGAGGGAGTGTTTCATAAGAGTGTGAGGCAGGATGGTTAGCGATGGAGCAGAGATGACTAGCAAGTGATGGTGAGAGAAATAGGAATGGCTCAGTGGAGTTTTAGTAGATATGTGAGAAAACAGAAAATCTGAAAGCAATGCACTGGGAATTGCTGGATTAAAAGTTTGGTAGCAATTCAAATAATAGCAGAACCTTGCAGTACAAGTGCCCCATTGTACAAGTAATTTGCTGTATAAGCCAAGACTCGTGCGAATTTTTGTTTTAAAGTACAAGCACATGAGTCATCCCATCTTTAAGGTAATTCACTTAATAAAACCAGTTTCATCATCATCGTTTAACGTCCGCTTTCCATGCTAGCATGGGTTGGATGGTTCAACCGGGGTCTGGGAAGCCAGAAGGCTGCACCAGGCCAGTCTGATCTGGCAGTGTTTCTACAGCTGGATGCCCTTCCTAACGTCAACCACTCCGTGAGTGTAGTGGGTGCTTTTTATGTGCCACCGATACAGGTGCCAGACGAGGCTGGCGAACGGCCACCATATATCTTTTGCATTCTTTTTTTTAAAATTGTCCTTTTACTTGTAGCTACACTTTTTCTGTTTTAAAACCCATAAAAAATTATTTTTGAGTGGTTTTGATGGGCTGGAACGGATTAATTATATTTTAGTTAATTTCAATGGGGAAAATTGATTTGTAAAAACGAGTAACGCATAAGGCAAATTCGGTCATGGAACGAATTAAACTCGTTCTGTGAGGCATCACTGTATGTCTAAGATTTTGTAAAGTGAGTTTTATTGCCTTAATCTATTTAACTGAAACTTTGTCAAACAATTCGCACCAGAAAGTGTATTTAGATGTGAAAGACCAGCAGCGTCAATGTGAACCAATTAAATTATACCAACACTAATTTAACTCTAGTTTATCATGTATACAGCATGCATGAGTTATTTAGTCTCTAATTATTTTTATTTTTCTATGCCAGTCAATGTGTGGAGGCACGTGGCTTAGTGGTTAGGGTGTCACCATCATGATCGTAAGATTGTGGTTTTGATTCCTGGACCAGGCGACGCGTTGTGTTCTTGAGCAAAACACTTCATTTCACGTTGTTCCAGTTCACTCAGCTGGCAAAAATGAGTAACGCTGCAATGAACTGGCGTCCCGTCCAGCTGGGGAACACACACACCATTGAAACCGGGAAACTGGGCCCATGAGCCTGGCTAGGCTTTAAAAGGGCGTATTTATTTATTTATTTTATGCCAGTCAATGTACAATCTCATATATTTACTTAGTGATTCTTTCATCAGTACTTCAGTAATTATTATGATAGTCATGCTTCACTGATTAGGTCCATAATAAGAGCAAAATATGTCCTGAATTGTCTTGAGTACTTACTGAAATAATTAAAATATTAATTATCAACTAATATGGATCAGGTAATGAAGGTTACGGAGAGGGTCATAGCCCAGCTAATTAGAGAGAGAGTTAGTTTAGATGAGATGCAGTTTGGGTTCGTGCCAGGGAAAAGTACCACTGATGCTATATTCCTGGTAAGGCAGCTGCAGGAGAAATACCTAGCCAAAGATAAGCCCCTGTACCTGGCTTTTGTTGACATGGAGAAAGCCTTCGACAGGGTCCCCCAATCCCTTATCTGGTGGTCAATGAGGAAACTAGGGATAGATGAGTGGTTAGTGAGAGCTGTGCGAGCCATGTACAGGGACACCGCTAGTAAGTACAGTGAAGAATTCCGGGTAGAGGTAGGGATCCACCAAGGCTCAGTCCTCAGCCCCCTCCTATTTATCATAGTCCTGCAGGCAATAACGGAGGAATTCAAGATAGGATGCCCCTGGGAGCTCCTCTATGCTGATGACCTTGCTCTAATTGCTGAGTCACTATCAGAACTGGAGGAGAAGTTTCAGGTGTGGAAACAAGGATTAGAATCGAAGGGCCTTAGAGTCAATCTAGCTAAAACCAAAGTCCTAATAAGTAGGAAGGTAGACCAATCACAAACGCCTTCAGGTAGATGGCCCGGCTCGATCTGTAGAAAAGGTGTAGGTAGAAACTCTATAAGATGCATCAAGTGTAAGCTATGGACACATAAGAGGTGCAGCAATGTCAAAGGAAGGCTAACTAGGAAGATGGTTTTTGTATGTGGCAGATGCTCAGGAACAATAAACACTGAAAATGCTCTGAGACCAACTTCTGCCACATTCCAGGGAGAAAAACTAGAAATAGTTGGTCACCTAGGTAACGAAAGCTATCAAGTCAGTAGCGGGGGTGGGTGTGCTGAAAGTGTAACTGCTAGAGTAAGAATAGCTTGGGCAAAGTTCAGAGAGCTTTTACCTCTGCTGGTGACTAAAGGCCTCTCGCTCAAAGTAAAAGGCAGACTGTATGATGCATGTGTACAAACAGCCATGCTACATGGCAGTGAAACATGGGCCGTGACTGCTGAGGATATGCGTAAGCTCGCGAGGAATGAAGCCAGTATGATACGATGGATGTGTAATGTCAGTGTTCATACTCGACAGAGTGTAAGTACCTTGAGAGAAAAGCTGGACCTAAGAAGCATCAGAGACGTTTGCGCTGGTATGGTCATGTGGCAAGAATGGATGAAGATAGTTGTGTGAAAAAGTGCCACACCCTAGCAGTTGAGGGAACCTGTGGAAGAGGTAGACCCAGGAAAACCTGGGACGAGGTGGTGAAGCACGATTTTAGGTCTCACCGAGGAAATGACTAGAGACCGAGACCTTTGGAAGTATGCTGTGTGCGAGAAGACCTGGCAGGACAAGTGAGACCATAACCCGTGGCCTCTACATGGGATGTAGCCAGTCCACTTATGCATACCTTTCCTTCTTGGGACACAAAACTCTACTTGTGAAGACCTGTTGAGGCAAGTGAAAATCAAAATCGAAATCGATCAACATCAATGGAAATTGCAGCTGTGATACCAGTGCCGGTGGCACGTAAGAGAACCATCCGAATGTGGCCGTTGCCAGCGCCGCCCCGACTGGCCTCGTGCTGGTGGCACGTAAAAAGCACCATCTGATCATGGCCATTGCCAGCCTCGCTTGGCCCCCATACTGGTGGCACGTAAAAAGCACCATCCGATCGTGGCCATTTGCCAGCCTCATCTGGCTCCTGTGCCGGTAGCACGTAAAAAGCACCCACTACACTCATGGAGTGGTTGGCGTTAGGAAGGGCATCCAGCCATAGAAACATTGCCAGATCAGACTGGGCCTGGTGCAGCCTTCTGGCTTCCCAGACCCCAGTCGAACCGTCCAACCCATGCTAGCATGGAAAGCGGACGCTAAACGATGATGATGATGATGATGATGGTGGATTTTTTTTTTTTCCTCATCACATAAGTATTTCTAGTCAGCCTTTTAATATTCCAAGCATTAAACATGTTGCAGTTATTCAACTAAAGTCTTGTTTTTTTTTATTCTAGGAAGAATATCTGCTCTTGACATAGTTGAAGTTAATCCCCTCCTGGGAACACAAATGGAACAAGAAAAAACAATCAGTGTTGCAAAAGATTTTGCACTCACCATCTTTGGTAAACAACGATGTGGAACCCTGCCACCCCGTTTCACTTTTTCAGGACGTCCCTCATAGTAAAATGTAGTTTAATCAACTGTTGGGTTTCTTTTTCTATTTTTCAAACTTATTTTATTTTATTTTTTTTACTTTAAATGAAAATATTTATAAAATATACACTTTAACGTACTAGAGCAACTTGTGCATACTTTCTTCTTTTTTTAAATTATTCAATAAGATTTAAAACTATTTTTGATTTTTATTAATTTTTTCTCCTGTTTCTAAAATATTTTCTATTAAAAAAAACGATATTTGCTGTGTATTTAATTTTGTATTCTTGATATACACGATTCCTATTTACACTTAAGCATAATTCTAAAGAATAATACCAAAATACAATTTGAATTTTACATTTAGATATCAGCAGCTGTTCTCAGACTAGTTGCTGTGAAAGAAATATTTGGACTTCAGCATAAATGAATTTAACATTTTGTCAATAAGCACTAAGAACTTTTAATAATGACAAACTGGCAATTACTGAAATTTTCACCTGAAAAAACTAATGCCCATATATTTTAAATTTTAGTGTCTACAGATTTGAAGAATTATAAATATATTACATTATATAAAGATACCAATTTATTAAACTGATGCAGAAGCCTCTGTGAGGTTGCTTAACCTGCTAAATATAGAAGACAAATCTCCCTCGAATCCCTCCCTTCCAGCTTGAAGAAAAGATATATTGAATAATTTAGACCTAGGTAAAATATGTCTGAAAAAAAAAGGGGTGGTCACAGCTGGACTATTTTTGATCATAGGTCTGACCAATCGAGACTTACCTGGGGCTAAACAACAACAACCAGCTTTTTGTAGCTGATAAGAACTGCTGAGCAGTCATTCTGAATTCAATAGCATTTCAACTTTGCTTGTTTCTGTTATGTCAGTTGGACTGGAATACTGTCAAAACCATTCTGTTGAATTAATTAATGGTGTATAGTTTCAAAACTAAAACCAAATCTTATGGCCTAATTGAATTTAGCAGTCTATTCCTTTTTCACAAATGAAAGTGTTTTTTCTACTAATTTAACAGGTTTTTTTTAAATAAATAAAACATTTTAACACATTTTGTTTTAATGACACCTTGTCTTCTCTGTCGCAAAATGTTTACATATATCTTAAAATTTCACTGAAATCTTGTCTACTTTAAATATTCCTCCTCCACTTTTTTTAAATTCAATTGGCCTTATGTAATGACTTTACTCGAGTATTTTCATAATAGTATGTAAAATATTACCACAAATAATTGTCTTCTGGCGCTACCTGACATCTTTCACTGTTGGAATGTAAATAATAACACTGACATTTTTAATAAGGTGTTCAAAAACCTAACTGGTGTCAACAATTATGAAAATAAAACATCTTATTTCCATTCTAATAGAAAAATCTTTTGTAATTTTCTACTTATAAACTTCTGTACAATCTTTGTTATGCTTTGTTAAAGCAAAAACTTTTCAATTCAGAGACCTTAAAAATATAAGTCTCATAAGAAAAATAAAGAAATACTCTGAGTTTCATATGCAAAGTTGCTTTTAACCCTTGAGCATTAAAACCACAGCCACTCACAACTACCCTGCAATGTCATTTTAAAAGTAAACAATCATATCCTTGAAATCTGAAAGCTATGAGATAATGCATGATTAATTCAAAGCAATTTGAATTAATAAGAATTACATGTAATGGAGTAATCTGAATGCGAAAGGATTAAATTATTATCAAATGCTAAATTTTTTCTTTTTTTTTTTTGTCTTTTCTGAATATGCACTGCTGTAATTGGAGTGAATCTTCTATGCCATAAAATACACTATTGAATAATTTAGACCTGGGTAAAATATGTCTGAAAAAAAAAGGGGTGGTCACAGCTGGACTATTTTTGATCATAGGTCTGATCAATCGAGACTTACCTGGGGCTAAACAACAACAACAACCAGCTTTTTGTAGCTGATAAGAACTGCTGAGCAGTCATTCTGAATTCAATAGCATTTCAACTTTGCTTGTTTCTGTTATGTCAGTTGGACTGGAATACTGTCAAAACCATTCTGTTGAATTAATTAATGGTGTATAGTTTTTCTTCTAATTTCATTTTCATGAGTGAACTGCAGAGTTGAATTGATTCAAGTTATGTTTTCAAATATATATAATAAAAAAAAAGGACACCCAAGTACCTTGGTGTGGCTACACATTTCTATGTTCAAAGGTTTAGAAATGTCAAGCAATTTCTTACTTTAGCCTTTCAATATTTTTCTCAGAAGTCAAACATGTTGTTACTTCAAGCTGCAAAATCACAAATTATCATTGTTTGGTGTGGATGGTTTCTGCTTTGTTTTCATATCCATTTGTATCACTTCTATGCTTATGTAACAGTAACAGAATTAGCTGAAACAGCTGTGACGTTGGTGCGTCTTTCACAGCCCAGATCACTTGAGAATTTAAAATTAGTTCTGCAAACTAGTAAAATGATTATACTGCATTCTTATTCTTTGATGTAAAGGCAGGTTTCCAGGATACAATCTTATAAATACAGACAGAGACAGACAGACAGACAGACACACTCACACACAGAAACGTATGTATATATACCACCTCACCAACAACAACACTGAACACCTTTTTGATCTCCATGTGTCCAACACACGTGGACATGCCTACAAAGTCAGAAAACAACACAGCTCCCATGACTTTCGGAAACATTTTTTCATGCTCAGAGTTGCTGAAGCATGGAATAAACTGCCTGCGTCAGTTGTTGACTGCCATGACACTGCATCCTTTAAGGCCCTCATGCTTTCCGAAATCCACCGAAACTACACCTGATTATATATACACTTTAGATGAGTTGTAGTGCACCTGAGCACTGTACACAATTATCATTATTATTATTATTATATACAGTGGGTAGCAAAAGTATTTCACACATCAATTTTTTATAAATTTCACAATAAAAAAATCATTCAATTTCGAATGATACTTCAAATGTTTTAATGAACATTGTCTAATTAAGGATAGAGGAAAATTGAGAAACATTGTTTTTATGTACTTTTATTGCCAATTTTTGAATTTGATTGTTTGCGAAAGTATTTATGAATGCAGCAAAATACAAAATA
The DNA here is from genome assembly GCF_006345805.1 of Octopus sinensis. Taxonomy (NCBI): domain Eukaryota; kingdom Metazoa; phylum Mollusca; class Cephalopoda; order Octopoda; family Octopodidae; genus Octopus; species Octopus sinensis. Next base: position 43,831,101 of record NC_042997.1, read on the forward strand.
CAAGCAAATCTTATCAACCCATCTATTAAAAAGTGCAACAAGCTTTAGAGCAGGACAATGATCCAAAAAGCACGTGGCTAAAACAACTCCATGCTGGTCCAATCAAAATGGAATTTATGTTCTGGAATGGCCTAGCCAGCCATTCGATCCCAATCCAATAGAAAATTTATGGAAAAAGTTGAAGTTGAGAGTACACGCAAGAGATCCAAAAAATATCAAGGAACTGAAGGAAATCTGTGAAGAAGAATGGGTGAAACTGCCAAAATCTTTATGCAAGAAGCTCATTGAAAACTACAGAAAATGATTAGAGGCTGTAAGGCAGAACAGAGGATATGCTACTAAATATTAACAAATCGTGTTAAATACTTTTGCACACAGTCAAATTAAAAAATTGACAATGAAAGTACATAAAAACAATGTTTCTCAATTTTCCCCTATTTTTAGTTAGACAATGTTCATTAAAATATTTGAAATAAGTATCATTCAAATCGAACGATTTTTTAATTGTAAAATTTATAAAAACCAATGTGTTTGAATACTTTTGCTGCCCACTGTACATACATATATATATATTTGTAAAAAATGAAGTTCGAAAATGCTGCTATATTATACAATTTTTAATTTTTATATATACATTATAACATGTTTCAGTTCTTAGACACACTTCTTAAACCTTTCCTAAAACACATCAAAAGCTACGTAAGAGACGATATAGATATGCTCAACCACCTCCCTAAAACAGTCAATGAGAAAACCCTTCTAGTATCATTCGACGTAGTTAATCTTTATTCTAACATCCCTCACAACCTAGGAATAGAAGCGATCACCTTCTGGCTGAATAACTACCCCTTTGAACTCCCAACTCGCATAAACAAAGACCTTATAATAGAAGGACTTAGATTCATTTTAGAGAACAATTATTTTATTTTTGACAATGATTTCTACAGGCAAAGATCGGGAACAGCGATGGGCACGCGTACTGCACCATCTTTTGCCAACCTAGTGATGGGATACCTCGAGAAAATACTATACCGGATAACACTCGAGAAATATGGAACACCTTCGCCACCTATATCCATAACAACTGGAAAAGATACCTCGATGACTGTTTCATTATCTGGGACAAAGGTATAGAGAAACTTGAGGAATTTAAAATACTATTAAATGGAATAAATGACAATATACAATTCACGATGGACCACAACGAAAAAGAATTACCATTTTTAGACATCCTCATTAAGAAAACCGGCAACAAAATAGAGACAGATATCTACTATAAACCGACAGACTCTAAACAGTACCTACCCTTTGATTCATGCCACCCACGACACACTAGAATGAATGTCCCTTTTTGTTTAGCTAGAAGGATTTGCACCATAATATCAGACACAAACACCCGACACACACGTCTCCAGGAACTTAGAACCACACTCACAAATAGAAACTATCCACAGCCCCTAACAGACAGTGCAATCCAACGGGTACTTAAATTAAGTATAGAAGACCTGAGACAAACAAAACCAAAACAGAAAGAACAATTAAAAACCCTTCCCTACATCTCTACACACAACCCACTCAACAATGAGGCCTTCAACACCATACTACAAAGCACAGCCCTACTAAAGGGAGACCCAAAGATGAACCGGATCCTCGAAACACACACCATCATTAAAAGTAAACGGCAACCAAAATCCTTGAAAAGGATTTTAACCCAAGCTAAACTGCACTCAACATCAACCACAAAACCAGCAGTTAGAAAATGTGGAAGGCCCAACTGCGGAATCTGTGTCATCTTGAAAGAAGGATCAGAATTTATACTGGAACAAGGCCACCAGTTCACCATTAGAACAAACTTCACCTGCGCATCAGAAAACTTAATTTACGTCTTAACATGCGCAGGCTGCAATAGGCAATATATAGGCCATACAAAAAATAGCTTACGTAACAGGATGGCGGTGCATAAATCACAAATTAGAAACCCTGAATACCGGAAAATACCGGTCAGCGGACACATAGATAGATGTGCTGGAAATGTAAATCCGAAATTTACAACTAACCCGCTCTATAAATTCAGTGACAACGCAACCTTCACACAACGCCAAAATAAAGAACTATATTTCATAAAAAAATTTAGACCAAGTTTAGACACCCTGGGCCAGGAATACTAAAACAAAAGATAAGTCCTCCGAAAAGAAGCAAAATTCCACCACGGCCGCTACCTTAAACAGACTGACTTTGATCTGTTTTTTGCGTTGAATACGTATCGCCACCGTGGGCCACTACATCGAACACTTTGAACATATAGCATAAATGAACTTACTTCAAACTATATATCAACTATACATGAACTCTAAGATGTCTGACTCCGTTGTGTATTATAAATGAATTTCTTGTGTTTGACGGCATGAGCTGTCTTTTTTTATATATAACTTTTTTTGATAAGGTTCATTTCAGGAACTGAAACATGTTATAATGTATATATAAAAATTAAAAATTGTATAATATAGCAGCATTTTCGAACTTCATTTTTTACAAATATATACCTACTCGTATACGAGCTAATCCTATTATAAATATATATATATATATATATATATATATATATATATATATATATATATAATATTAATTAGAGACAAAACCACTATTTTGCAAAACAAACAAGGAAATACATAAAATTTTAATAAAATTTTATTTTTTATTTTTTACTTTTTATTAAAATTTTATGTATTGATTAAGTCTTTCCTTGTTTGTTTTGCAAAATAGTGGTTTTGTCTCTAATTAATATTATATAATATTTTACTATAAAATTGGATTTAATCCTAAATCTGATTTTTTCCCTGTAAATTTGGATTTATTCCCTAATATTTATTATTATATATATATATATACACACACACACAAACACAGACAATAGGTAAGAGCTAGATATGCTCAGTATAGCAAAATCATATTAGTGTTCAAGTGAATTGAACTTAAACTTTGAACTCTTCATCCCGGACTAGGTCCACTGCATCACGAGTGGCTATAAGAGAAATTCAGATGAGCTGATATGGAGATAATGGTGCAGATAAACTCGATTAGGCTTCACACACACTCACATACTGATATATATATATATATTTAGAGAGAGAGAGACAGAGACATGGATATACATATTTACATATAACTGCATATATATTTCTTTACTACCCACAAGGGGCTAAACATAGAGGGGACAAACAAGGACAGACAAAGGGATTAAGTCGATTACGTCGACCCACTGCAAAACTGGTACTTTATTTATCGACCCCGAGAGGATGAAAGGCAAAGTTGACCTCGGCGTAATTTGAACTCAGAATGCAACGACAGACTAAAAACGGCTACGCATTTCGCCCGGCGTGCTAACGATTCTGCCAGCTCGCCGCCTTAAATAACTGCATATAGTCATAAAGACAAACACATACATAGAGCAGAGAAAATGCAGAAAAGAAAATGTAAAGCTTCTTAAATGCAAGGTAGGGAGAAAGAGGAGGATTTTTGTGACATAGGGGGTTGGTGATGTCTGCTTTCCCTGCTGGCATGAGGAGGACAGTCTGACAAGATTCAATGGGTCGAAAGACCTTGTCTTCCTCCAATGTCTCATTTTTGGCATGATTTGTACAATTGGAAGCTCTTCTGACCATACCAGCCACTCTACAAAGTGTACTGGGTACATCCTTTGTGGCACCAGCACTGTTGGTGTCCCTGCCAATTTGCAAAGTGAAAAAGAGCCCCCCTCCCCGCTTCACTGCACTTTTCTTGGCAACCCCACTAGTGTGGCTGCCTTGTAACTAACAACACTAAAGAATCCCCTTACCTGAGAGGGAGAATAGGAGGTAGAGGGGTTGATTTATGCAAGGTGTTGAGAGGTTATTTTATGATGGGAGAAGTAGAGGCAGGTTTGTTGTGGAGGAGATTCAGGGCTATTCAACATGGGTGGCTGGAGTGCCACAAAGAGGTAAATGTGGTGAAGTGCCAGAACATATCCTGAAGGTGAAATGTCTAAGAAAGTGAACAGAAGAGAGCAAGGAGACAGAAGAATCACAGGGATGGATTAGGTTGCAGAGTATGAGGGGAGAGTGAGAGATGGGAAGTGGTCAGGTGAATGTGAACAGGGAGGGTGGTGAGCTGGCAGAATCATTAGCATGGCGGCCATAATGCTTATTTCGTCTACAGCTATGTTCTAAGTTCAAATTCCACTGAGGTCAACTTTGCCTTTTATCCTTTCGGGGTTGATTAAATAAGTACTGGTTACGCACTAGAGTCAATGTAATTGACTTACTCCCTTTCTGTCCTTGTTTGTCTCCTCTATGTTTAGCCCCCTGTGGGCAATAAAAAAAATAAATATATAGAGAACAGAGGTGAGGTGATGGATAAGTGAAGGAGACATACATACATGCATGGCTGTATGGTTAGTAAGTAGAAAAGCAGACAAATCGCAAATTCCTTCAAGTAGAAGGAATTTGTGATCTGTAGAATTTGCTCGATCTGTAGAAAAGGCATAGGTAGAAACCCCATAAGATGCATCCAATGTAAGCTTTGGACACATAAAAGGTACAGCAATATTAGGGCAAGGTTAACAGGGAAACTAGCTTTTGAATTTGGAAGATGCACAGGTACAATAAATGCTGAAAATGTGCAGAAAATAGACTTCCTCAACTGTTAGGGGGGCAAGCTAGATGTAGTAGTTAGTTTCCGTTATCTAGGGGACCAAGTTAGTAGTGGAGGTGGATACTTTGAGAGTGTGACTGTGAGAATAAGATTAGGCTGGGCAAAGTTCAGAGAGCTCTTACCCCTTCGGGCCTCTTTCTCAGAGTAAAAAGGCAGATTGTATGATGTCTGTGTGCAAACAGCTATGCTACATGGCAGTGGGCTGTGACAGCTGAGGGCATGCGTAGGATTGAAAGAAATGAAGCTAGTATGCTTCGCTAGATGTGCAATGTCAGTGTACATGTTCGACAATGTAAGCATCTTGAGAGAAAAGTTAGGCATAAGAGGCATCAGATGTGGTGTGCAAGAGAGACTGCACTGGTATGGTCATGTGATGTATGGATGAGGACAGCTGTGTAAAGAAGCGCCGATCTTTGTGGAGGGAACCTGTGGTAGAGATAGACCCAGGAAGACATGCAACAAAGTGGAGAAGCATGATCTTCAAACTTTGAGCTTCACACAGGCAATGACTAGTGACAGACTTTTAGTGATATGCTGTGCTTGAGAAGACCCGTCAAGCCAAGTGAAATCATAGCTGATGTTGGTATTACACAACTGGATGTGTTGGTGGCACGTAAAGAGCACCTTCCGAGCATTGGGCCACAGAGAGGCAAAGTGGCTGAGTTCCTTTCAAGCACTGGGCCTCGCCTGAGAGATGCAAAGTTGTTGAGTTCTATTTAAGCGTTGGGCCTCACAGAGACGATGATCGAAACCTTAGGCAATATGTCGTGATTGAGAAGAAGACCCATCAAGCCAAACAAAATTGCAGTTGTGCCAGTGGCACATAAAAGCACCCATTACACTCTCAAAGTGGTTGGTGTTAGGAAGGGCATCCAGCTGTAGAAAACCATGCCAAATCAGACTGGAGTTTGATTTGTCATGGTTTCCATGGCAGGATGCCCTTCCTAATGCCAACAACTCTGAAAGTGTAATGGATGCTTTTATGTGCCACCACAGGGGTGCCAGTTACATGACACCAGTGTGTGTGTGTATATATATATATATATATATATATATATACATACATACATACATACATACATACATCATCATCGTTTAGCGTCCGTTAAACGATGATGATGATGATGTATGTATGTATATATATATATATACACATATATATACATACACACATATATATACATACATACACACATATATATACATACATACATACACACATATATACATACATACATACACACATACATACACACATATATATATATACATACACACACACACATATATATGTATGTATATAAATATATATATATATATATATATATATATTTATATACATACATATATATTTATAAATAAGGATATCGATATTTAAATATCGATCTTATCAAGTGGCCAGCATGGGAATAAATACCATACAAAGGTAATAATTATTTAAAACTTTGGCATGGGTGGTATCTCGCGGATACCCTTATGTTTGTGCATCCTTGTTTTGGCATCTTGATGGTTGTAAACAAGTATCACCATCATGCAAACAATATTCATTCCCAGTTTTTTTATATAAAAAAATAACAAATCTGGTCATAATGAAATGTTACTTTACTTGGAAACAGATGTGGGCTGGCAATAAGAGCAGAAAATCTTCCTCAACAAATTCAGTCTGAACCATGGAAAAGTGGACATTAAGATTTTTTTTTCTTTTCGACCAGTCCATCAGATGTAGTTACACATCGCTGGTCACAATGCGCTTGCATTGTTTTAGCCTCCGAATGACGCCACCCCGCTGGCTAAGCGAGCAGGCCAACAGAAGAAAAAGTGGGAGAAAGAGTGGTGAAAGAGTACAGCAGGGATCACCACCCCCTACCGGAGCCTTGTAGAGCTTTTAGGTGTTTTTTCGCTCAATAAACACTCACAACGCCCGGTCTGGGAATCGAAACCGCGATCCTGCGACCGCGAGTCTGCTGCCCTAACCACTAGGCCATTGCGCCTCCACATATATATATATATATATCTTCCATACACATCTGCTATTCAGAGCAAGGTGAATTGGGTCAACTCAAATTGTCTTCGCTATAAACCTAGCACAGCATTGAAGAGGCAATTAAAAACATGTCAAGTTTAATGCAGCATTTATGGCACTTGACAGATTATATAATAATTTTGTTGGTATTCTTGACCCTGCAGTTACATAAGTTGACAATAAAAGAGATGTGCAATTAAAAATAAATATAAAAATAAGCAGGAAGAAAAAGCAAAACATCTGTCAAATGTACCACAATTAACATTGGTGAAGGCAGCTGTTTTACAGATGTAACTCACATGTGGTATGTGACTGACCAACATCATTCATCAACCTAACTGGGATGGAAGCACTCCGTCGGTTACGACGACGAGGGTTCCGGTTGATCCGAATCAACGGAACAGCCTGCTCGTGAAATTAACGTGTAAGTGGCTGAGCACTCCACAGACACGTGTACCCTTAACGTAGTTCTCGGGGATATTCAGCGTGACACAAAGAGTGACAAGGCCGGCCCTTTGAAATACAGGTACAACAGAAACAGGAAGTAAGAGTGAGAGAAAGTTGTGGTGAAAGAGTACAGCAGGGATCACCACCATCCCCTGCCAGAGCCTTGTGGAGCTTTTAGGTGTTTTCCCTCAATAAACACTCATAACGCCCGGTCTGGGAATCGAAACCGCGAGTCCGCTGCCCTAACCACTGGGCCATTGCGCCTCCACTCAACCTAACTGGATCTTCAGAGAAGAGATCATGGCATGCAGGATCCAACTCATAAATCAAACAAATGACCAAATAGTTTAAGTTCCTGAATCATACAAAGAACAGTATGCATACCAGTTTCTGAGTATGGTCACTGGTTGGATACAAAATCTGACCAATGGTAAGCCATAATCCTGCAAAGCATCCCAATACCAAAGGAGTTGTCTTTGAGGGATTACACATCATTTCAAAATAATTCAAAGGACTTTTAGTCGTTTGAATAATCATATTCAACAAATAGACTTTATGTTTGATTTCCTCCTCTCTCAAAGATTCCTTATCTTGCAAGTCACTTAGCGACTCTGCCAGTGTAAAGTGGTTGGCATTTGGAAGGGCGTCCAGCTGTAAAATCCATGCCAAAACTGACCATGCCTGTGCTGGTTAAACGTAAAAAGCACTGTCCACTTTGTGAGGTGGTTGGTGTTAGGAAGGGCATCTGGCCGTAAAAGCCATGCCAAAAGACATGGCAGTCTGGTGCAATCTTCTGCCTGGCTGGCTCCGGTCAAACTGGAAGGAGTAATGGGGGTAATACTGCCAGAGGAGAGATTAGGGATGGGGCTAGGCTGGTCTATGTTATTTACATTATTATTACTATTTCTATTGTTGTTGTTATTTATCCTATCTGTAATAGTTTTGGTAGTAGTATTCTGGTTAGTGTTAGTGGGATTGGTAGGGTTTCTGTTGTGGACTAAAGATTAGGGTTCAGTATTGGAGCTATGTATATGTTGGGCACTTATGTATTCAGAGTTGTTACAATGTAAGTTTTTATAATAAAGTTTTTGTTTATTAGAGGTTGTTATGACAGACTCAAAGTTGGGCGAGGAGGAGTGGAATAACTTTAAGGTAGATCTATTAAAAATAGAGTAAAATTTATGTTGACAAGGGAAGTTGGAGTCCTGTATATTAAAAGGGATTTAGCTAAGTTCTTAAGGTTTAGTGAGAAAGCAGGGTGTATACCATAGAATAGAGCATCCACTGCTTTTTTTTGGGGGGGGGGGTTAAGGGTAGTGTTATCTATATTTTTAGAAATTAGAGGGGGGGGGGTAATACGGCCCGTTATTTTTAGCTGTTTTAGCTTTTGACCTAGTGTTATGTGTGCGTGTGAGGTCTAAGTTGTCTTAATCTGGGTTCTCCTGGGGTTCTAGTATAGTGTATGTATGGTCTGTTGTGATTCTGGTGGTTGGAAAGTTGTTGTGATAGGATTTGAGATATATGTTGCTTGAACCTAGTATTAGGGATGTATTTTATTTGTTGGGAGAAGCTGCTGGCAGTGAGCACTTAGTTGTAATATGGGGCCATTCTGGGACTACCTGCCCTCTACAAATCTATTGCGGAAGCTCTAATGTAATTTATAAATGCACCATCCTCAACACATCACACAATTCTATTACCATATATATAGGATCAACTATAAATTTTAAACAATGATTCACTGCGCATCTCAATTCTTTCAGATACGAGAAACCATCTTTGAAATGATCCCACTTAAATTCTTTACTTATAAATCTTCCACTCTCTTATATATGTTTTATATTTTTTGTTATTTTTTTCTTTTCTTATATTCCTAATGTTTCTTCACAATTATATTCTTCACTCAAACTAGGCTCTCTACACATTCTGATCGAATGTTCTGTGTGTAAACTTTATCAAATCAAGACACCCTTGACCTGAAGAATAGTCGGTGGTATATACCTCATTTGGAAGGCACATGTGTAGTGTGTCATCATTGCATTAACCTTGACAGAGAAAGTGGTCATGATGATTCCTGCCCAGAAGCCTTTGCAAAATTGCAGAAAGTGTATGGAGAGGAGTATTTGAGCTGCACATGAGTGTATGAGTGGTCCAGACGTTTCAAAGATGGTTGAAATATCAATAATGACAAACATTCTGGGAGACCCACAACCAGCAGAAATGAGAAAAACATTGCAGACGTGTGTGCAGCAGTGAGGGGAAATTGTCAAGTCACCATCTGTGAGTTAGCAGAAGATGTGCAGATAAGTTACGGTTCAGATGTCCATTATCATTGAAGATTTGGGTATGAGACACATGTCTCCTAAGTTTGTGCCAAAACTGCTTTCAGCTGACCAAAGAGACACTCGGGTTTCAGTTGCACAAGGTCTCCTTGATCGTGTTGAGAACGATGAAAAGTTTTTGAAAACCAAGTAGAGACCTCTGAGCAGGTATCACCAAGATTTTGACAAACTTTGATGTAGATTCTCTGCTCAACTTTCTCTGTCATGATCAATGCAATGATCACACACTACACACCTTCCTTCCAAGCACTGCTGTCAACAGTAGAGGTGAGCTAGAATGTTAAAACTTACTGCGCATGCACAGCAGAGTTCAAGGTCATTCTGTGCCAAGCAGCTTAACTCTGCAAGCTTTAGCTTCATTACTATGGCAACAGTCTGGATACTTATTGATCAGGCCATGTACACATATTTTTAACTCTAAGTGAGAAGGTTTTTATACATTTTGTCAGTTAAATGTTAGAGTAATTACTGTTTTACTAATTTTAATATGGGCAACTCTGATATAAAGTGGTATCACTTTATACCAGATTTGCCTTGTGTGTGTCTGTGTGTATATATAAGATATTCAGAATCTGATGGACTCAATGTCCCTCAGCTGTAACTGAGATGAGAAGGACAATACACATTATATACTATTTGTGTGAAAAATCCTAAATGTTAAATTTTAACTTACCTGAAGAAACCTTTTTTTTTCTACATGATGTAATTGTTTTGTTCATCAATAAAGAACACGTCTGAAACAGCTGTAGTGAATCTCAGCCCGTCAGTCTCTTTTATATATATATATATATATATATATATATATATATACATATATATATATATATATAAGCACGGTACAATGGCTGTAATGAAATTTGACTACAGTACCTTAATATATTCATCATTTTAGATATATTAATAAAGTTTATTTAAGTATTTTGGATTCTTTGCCAGCCTAGGCCATTGCCAGTCTCGCCTGGCCCCCATGCCGGTGCCACATAAAAAGCACCATCCGATCGTGGCCATTGCCAGCCTCGCTTGGCCCCCCTGCCGGTGGCACATAAAAAGCACCATCCGATCGTAGCCGTTGCCAGCCTCGCCTGGCCCCCTTGCTGGTGGCACATAAAAAGCACCATCCGATTGTGGCCGTTGCCAGCCTCGCCTGGCACCTGTGCGGGTGGCACGTAAAAAGCACCCACTACACTCACGGAGCGGTTGGCGTTAGGAAGGGCATCCAGCCATAGAAACACTGCCAGATCAGACTGGGCCTGGTGCAGCCTTCTGGCTTCCCAGACACCAGTTGAACCGTCCAACCCATGCTAGCATGGAAAGCGGACGCTAAACGATGATGATGATGATGATGATTAAAGCATTCTTTAAACTGACAAGACGCGTGATTAAGAAGTTTGCATTGGAACCATAGGGTTTCTCGTTCAGTCTCACTATGCACAAGCATGTCATGTGTGTGTGTGTGAGAGATTTTGTGTATTTGTGCCCCTCTACTTGACAACTGGTGTTCATTCATGTACATCCTCCATAACTTAGCAGTTTGACAAAAAAGACCAATAAAATAAGTACCAGATTTAAAAAAAAAAAAGCTAACTAATGGGATTGATTTGTTCAACTAAACCATTTAAGGTGGTGCTCCATCATGGCTGCAGTCTAATAGCTTAAATAAATCAAAGATAAAAGCGGAATCTTATAAGCATCTCTTTACATAAATTCCCATGTTCTGGTAAACATCAAGGAAGGCAATGCACCAATAAAGCAAGAAAATCAATAAAGTTATCTGGTTATCTGGCCAACAAGTGCATTATTGATAGAATGTATTGAACCAATGATCACTACTATTTTCATTATGTAATCACATTTTGCCAGATATCTTACTCTTTTACTTGTCTCAGTCATTTGACTGTGGCCGTGCTGGAGCACCACCTCAGAAGGTCTTAGTCGAAGAAATCGACCCCAGGACTTATTCTTTGTAGGCCCAGTACTTATTCTATCAAATCCACTCCCAAGGCTTTGGTTGGCCCGAGGCTATAGTAGAAGACACTTACCCAAGGTGCCACACAGTGGGACTGAACCTGGAACCATGTGGTTGGGAAGCAAGCTTCTTACCACACAGTCATGCCTGCACCAATATTTACATTTTCGTCATCGTCATCATTTAACATCCATTTTCCCATGCTGGCATGGGTCAGATGGAATTTGTTGAGGCAGATGCCTTCCCCATCGCCAACCTTCAGAGACAGGAAATGAAGAAGATTGCATAGAAGGCAGTGGACATTTCATTATTAACTATCATATGTGAAGACAAGGAGACAGTGACACACACACACACACACACACACACATACATCTTTCACTTACCACCTATCTGATTCACTTAACCCTTCCCCAGAAATTGCTGGCTTTGTGTCGAAATTTTGAAATCAACCTTCCACTGCTGCGTGACTAGACTGCTAAAGCTTCGAGAAATCTCAATATATAACATTGAATACTTTTTTTTTCCATATCAGAGAAAATTTTTTATGGCTAAAGTAGACGATGAATGAAGAAGCTGCCTCACTGAGTCATGGATTCTATAAAATCATATACTCTTTTACTCTTTTATTTGTTTCAGTCATTTGACTGTGGCCATGCTGGAGCATCACCTTTAGTCGAAGCTGTATTAAAAGACACTTACTCAAAGTGCCATGCAGCAGGACTTAACTTGGGACAGTGTGGTTGGGAGGCAAACATCTTACCTGGCAGGTATGCCCGCATCGATGAGAGTTTGTTTAGAATAATTTTCTTTGATATTTCACTTTGTACACTTACATCATTCAGCATTCTTACATTACGTTTATGAATTTGTGTTGCAAAATTCCTGATGTGAAACTGTATGTTGAAACAAATATTGCATTTCAGGATGATCATTTTTTGGGGTTTTTTTTCAAATAAACACACACACTGTATATTCATCATCATCATCATCATCATCATCGTTTAACGATGATGATGATGATGATGAATATATAGTGTGTGTGTTTATTTGAAAAAAAAACAAAAAAACACATAGACGTGTACACACATGCACACACACAAATACAGATGCAAATGCATGCTCATATAAAGATACACATAAATGAACAGAATGGACTCAGCTGAGCAGGAGCACACACAAGGACACAAAGTGTCACTGAAGAGGTCACAGATGTGTGACGAAAGATCCCTGGACAATGGAACAGTAATAAATGAGTGAAGAATGAATATATAGTCCGTGTGTTTATTTGGAAAAAAAAAATGACCATCCCAAAATACATTCTTACATGGTTTTTATGATAGACATGAAATGCCAATGGCTTGAAAATATGCAACCAACCATGACAGAGTAAAAATGTTTTATGCCGTGTTTTCCATGTGAAAGATGAAAGTTTGGAAAAGACAGAATAAGATATTTTTGCCGTTTTCCATTTGTAAAAGTGACAGTTTTAAAAATATTTTCTATTATTTTTTTTTAAATATATATAAAAATATAATTGTTATTAATTATCATTTACACTTCTGTAAGAGCTAGATAAATTATCTATTGAAATTTCCGAGTTTGCTTTATTATCCAATTCATATTTCATACCAAAGAAATTTGAAAACTGAAAAGAAAAGAAATATATCAATAAATACATAAATAAAATGTAAAACAAATAATACAAAAGTTCTACAAATAGAAGGTATTGAATGAATAATAATTATGATATATAAGTTGTTATTAATTTAAATATCATATATTATAATAATGCTACTGGTAATGGCCAAGGCATTAACTTGGTGGTGGTGGTGTAATGAACGCTGACACAAAGACAAACACACATAAAAGGATATTAATAAAAACCTCACAAAAACCATGTGAAATTCAGCTGCCCAGACTTTCCATAGTTTTTGTGTGGTTTTTATTAATAATATATTTACTTTCTTAACTGACTAAGTGACGTACTATTTGTTAAACTTTATTTTGCTAAAGTTTTTAATGCTGTGTCACACAAAAGACTTCTGGCAAAACTCTCTGCAACGGGTGTGAAAGATGATCTTTTTAACTGGTTGGAGTCCTTCATTCTCAGCCGAAAAGAGATAGTCACGGTTCTAGGACAGCATTCTTCACTCAATGAAATGACATCTGGTGTACTGCAGAGATCTGCTCTTGGTCCCCTTTTGTTTGTTGCATACATTAATGACTTAGATGCCAACTAAAAGAATGCCACAGTGCTGAAATATGCAGATAACATCAAGCTGTACCTTGAGATAAAAAGGACAAATCCTGAACACTATAGATCTTTCCTGCAATCGGACCTGGACACAATGCAACAATGGATCATGGACTGGCAACTTAAGCTGGCTGTGGACAAGTGTACCACCAGGCATTTTGTGAGGAAAAACCCAGCGTCCACATACTCTCTCCGCAACACTGATATCAAGAAGTCTTCTTGTGAATGTGATCTGGGAATTACTGTCAGCAGTGATTTGTGCTGGACAAAGCACCTCTCTAAAATTGTCAAGGAGGCCAAGGGTGTCTTGGCATCACTCAGCAAGACCTTTGTCAGCTGCTCCTCAGCTATCTATTTAAAGCTGTATATGGCCATATTAATTTCATCTAAATGCATTACTACTCTAACTTTTAAAGTGTAATTCTTTTTGGGATATATGATCCACTGACAATGTTTATATATATATATATATATATATATATATATATATACACACACACACACACACACACAAGGGTAATCCCAAAAGTAAAGTCTCCAGATATATTTAGAAATCACAGAAACGTTTATTGTCAATGATGTTTACATTATTTTAAAGTTTGAACATTTATCTATTTTTCTACATAATCACCGTTTCGGCCGATGCATTTTTGTAGAAGCTGGGGCAGTTTTTCTTTGCCCATGTCATACCAGCTCACCACCATGTTGTTGAGGAAGTGTTGAATCTCATCTTTTACCTCATCATCGTTGCTGAAATGTGTTTCGGCCAAATGTTCTTTCAACTTACGAAACAGGTGGTAGTCACTGGGTGCCAAGACCTGACTATAAGGGGGTGTTGCCAATTATGGTCTTCTGGGAACATTCGTGGAACCCATCTTGCGCACACCTTCCGATATTGCAACTTTTCACTCAAAACTCTATGAATGGTGCTTCAGGAAACCTCAGGAACCAAAATGCAGAAATCATCCAGAGTGATCCGCCGATTTTGACTCTGGATTTGCTCAACCTTCATGACTGTCTCATAGGAAATTGATAGTCGCCCGCTTCTTTCTTAGTTATGATTTTTAGTATGACCGGCTGCAAGCTCCCTAAACCACTTGTGGACGTTTTTGACATCCATGCATGACTCGCCATACACTTCTGTAAATTGGCGATGAATTTCAATCAGTTTAATGCCTTTTGTGTTCAAAAACTGAATAAATGCGCAAACTTCACATTTGGTGGTAGCATCAACCAGGAGCGCCATCAGATACGACTACCAAGCCAAGGCTGAGCGTAGCAGCGAGGTGCACGCAGGTGCAGACACATGCACAACCAACACAACAGTGTTGCCAATAGCCTCACGCACAGTTTCCCTGCGTCCCCAGCGCTTTGGAGACCTAACTTTGGGGTTCAACCTTGTACGTATATACATATATATAATTCCTTTTGAAATTGCATTTTGTTTGAAATATTTCATACTTTAGATGGTGCAAAAGTCCACATAGGTAGCAGGCAGTACTGAATGTGTAGCCTTAAGAGATAACATCTCTGGAAACTATAATTATAGTCTGCCTTATACACATGTCATCTCTTCTACCTTGAGAGATGTCATCTAGTATTTTTTACTGTTCATCAAGAAGTAAACAACCTTAACTATGGAATAAAACTCAAGACATAATCTAGCTCTAATACTATTCTGCTACTGACGGTGATATGCTGGCAGAATCTTTAGCACACAAGGCAGAATGCTTAGTGGCACCCCGTTCATCTTTACATTCTGAGTTCAAATTCTACCAAGATCGACTTTCCTTTTCATCCTTTCTGGGTCGATAAAATAAGTACCAGTTGAAAATAGGGTTTGATAAAATGAGCACCAGTTGAACACTGTGGTCGAAGTAATCGACTTAACCCCTCCCCCGAAATTGCTGGCTTTGTGTCAAAATTTTGAAATCAACCTTCTACTGCTGTGTGACTAGACTGGTAAAGCTTCGAGAAATCTTAATATATAACATTGAATACTTTTTTTTTCCATATCAGAGAAAATTTTTTATGGCTAAAGTAGACGATGAATGAAGAAGCTGCCTCACTGAGTCATGGATTCTGTAAAATCATGTACTCTTTTATTTGCTTCAGTCATTTGACTGTGGCCATGCTGGAGCACCGCCTTTAGTCAAGCAAATCGACCCCGGGACTTATTCTTTGTAAGCCTAGTACTTATTCTATCGGTCTCTTTTGCCAAACCGCTAGGTTACAGGGACGTAAACACACCAGCATCGGTTGTCAGGCGATGTTGAGGGGGGGACAAACACAAACATACATATACGACAGGCTTCTTTCAGTTTCCGTCTACCAAATTCACTCACAAGGCTTTGGTCGGTCAGAGGCTATAGTAGAAGACATTTGCCCAAGGTGCCACGCAGTGGGACTGAACCTGGAACCACGTGGTTGGTAAGCAAGCTACTTACCACACAGCCACTCCTACACCTGATATATTATAACAGTAATATAGCAGCAGATATAGCTATACAGTAAGAAAGGTTGCAAAGCAATCATGTGGCTTTCAGTTCAATCCCACACTGCAGCAATTTGGGCAAGTGGTGTTTCCTACAGCCTCAAGGGGATTAATGCCTTGAATGAAATTTGACAGACAGAAGTAGTATGGAAGTCCATCAAGGATACACTCATACACATGCCCCTGTTAACTCTTACAGTTTTTACCCTTGCCAGCCATTCTACTAGCGACCTATTTCTCTTCTAGTCATTTCCGCATGCAGTGACCATTTAACTGAGACACGGTTGTTCTTTTCTTTCTCCATCTTTTTCTCTCCTCATCTTCTCTTTCTGCAGAAGAATGCACACTCACAATGTAAAAGACTTTTCTTCCTAATTTTCCTAAGCATAATAGACTCTGTTTTTTATTCTTTCCCTCTATTACATGTTTCGGTCATATGACTGTGGTCATGCGAGGGAACCGTCATAAAAGGTTTTAGTCAAATAAATTGATCCCAGGACTTATTCTTTGTAAGCCTAAAGCTTATTCTATCAGTCTCTTTTGTGGAACCACTAAGTTATGGGGATGTAAACACACCAGCATCAACTGTCAAGTGATGATGGGGGAGAAACACATAAATACATATATATATATATATATATATATATATACACACAAAACAATGGGCTTCTTTCAGATTCTGTCTACCAAATCCACTCACAAAGCTTTGGTCAGCCCAAAGCTATAGTAGAAGTCACTTGCTTATGCCACTTAAAAATAATTACTAGTGTTTGACTGAACCTGAAATCATGTGGTAGCGATGCATATCAAAGACTTTCAAAGCCTCTCTTTACAAACTGCTTTTAACTTTGAACATTCTACTCTCTAATTATACTCTGAGTGTTTACAGAGAAGCCAGAAACTGCAACTGGGAGAGATATGCATTTATTTTCAAAGATCTTAATTCCTGAGCAGTTGGTAGAATTTAGTAATACCTATTTTGGGACATTACATTAATACTGATTTCTTTTAACTATACAAATGGCTAATACTTAGTGGTGGTTAAAGGCAGCAAGCTGGCAGAATTGTTAGCATGCTAAGCAGAAAGCTTAGCGGCATTTTGTCCGTCTTTATGTTCAGAGTTCAAATTCTGCCAAAGTCGACTTTGCTTTTCGTCCAACAGGGATCAATAAATTATGTACCAGCTGAACACTGGGGTCACTATGATCAACTTACTCCTTCCCATGAAATTGCCAGCCATGTGCCAAAACATGAAAGCAATATTGGTTGCAACTTTAGGGCAGTGAGCCGGCAGAATGCTTAGTGGCATTTCAGCTGTCTTTACATTCTGAGTTCAAATTCTGCTGAAGCCAACTTTGTTTCATCCTTTCAGGGTCAATAATATGAGTACCAGTTGAACACTGGGGTTGATATAATCGACTTACTCCCACCCCACCCCCGCAATTGCTGGCCTAGTGCCAAAATCTGAAACCAATATTTTTTAGTGGTTAGGTACGATTTGAACACATAGTCAACACTTTGATATAGTAGCTATTAGCATACTAAAATATAAAAACAATGTTTTGAAAAGCTATAGGACATAAAAAATGTTTTAACAATTTGTGAAAATATTGTTAAATGAATAGAAGCTATTCACCTAAAAAATGTCAGGAATTATATCTTTCATTGACCATCAACATTCACTGTGATTATTAGTGAAAAGTTATAGATGTTTTATCAAACACGCTTTTATCCTTGATACTATGACCAATTATTTATGTTGTATCCCATTAACCACACTTTGATAGTATCAAAGAAGAGAACCAACTGGTGGAAGAATGCCAAATCTAACACACAACAGATATTAGATAATAAGTTAGCAGATGAACAAGAAATATCAGAGTTTTATCAAAGAATCTCTCAAATTTAAAAATTTATCCTTAGGTTTGTTCATGCTTCAATATATTATTATATCACGTCATCACGTGACCGACCAGACCATCAGATGTTGTTACACATCGCTGGTCACAATGCGTTCGCATTGTTTTAGCCTTCGAATGACGCCACCCTGCTGGCTAAGCAAGCAGGCCAACAGAAGAAAGAGTAGGAGAAAGTGTGGTGAAAGAGTACAGCAGGGATCACCATCCACTGCCGGAGCCTCGTGGAGCTTTTTAGGTGTTATCGCTCAATAAACACTCACAACGCCCGGTCTAGGAATCGAAACCGCGATCCTACGACCGTGAGTCCGCTGCCCTAACCACTGGGCCATTGTGCCTCCACATATTATTATATAACAACATATTTATACAAACAATTGGTCTTAATATATTAAACAATAGATTTCGAAAAATGTTACATCTGTTCAAACAATAATTCCTTGATTGAATGAACAATGCAAAATAAACACAACATAATTAATATTCACCAAAGCAAGTAGTAGTTTCATGCTAGACATAGCCTGAACAGCTGCCAGCTGATCTAAGCTATCTGATTTATGAATGTATGTTTGAGTATGTATTTCCTTTCACTGACATATTTACTGTAAAAAATCTTTTTTCTTGTCTATCTCTCTATATTATATACACTACCATAATCTTATCATAAGGATACCAACCCAACTTGTCATGGTAGCCTTAGCTATAATATAGATCTGGTTACTAATAACCGCTACTGCCGTGATAACCGCTGAAATTTAACAACATTGACACCTTAACATGTAAACTTATCCACTGAGTCTGAATACATATCTAATTTCTGTTTTCACTCAAGCAGCAAAAGATAGCAGCCAAATCTCCCTCAAATTGCACCTCACCATTTTATGAAAGGGACACGCTATATAATGTGATTTTGGGTTCCTTACATATAGGTAGCAGAAGGGAAGGTCATGGTTGTACTGCCTTAATCAAAGGCCCAATTTATCAGTGCAGAGCTGGAGTTAAACAAGAATAGTGCAAGCGTGAGGTGCAGGTGTGAGGCACAGGTGTGAGGCACAGGTGTGAGGTACAGGTGTGGCTGTGTGCTAAGAAGTTTGCTTCCCAACCATGGTTCCAGGTTCAGTCCCACTGTGTAGCACCTTGGGCAAATGTCCTCTACTATAGCCTTGTGCCAACCAAAGCCATTGGGTTCCTTACATATAGGTAGCAGACAGAAGGGAAGTCATGGTTGTACTGCCTTAATCAACAAAGGCCCAATATCAGTGCAGAGCTGGAGGTTAAACAAGAATAGTGCAAGCGTGAGGTGCAGGTGTGAGCACAGGTGTGAGGCACAGGTGTGAGGTTACGGTGTGGTGTGTGGCTAAGAAGTTTGCTTCCCAACCATGGTTCCAGGTTCAGTCCCACTGTGGTAGCACTTGGGCAAATGTCCTCTACTATAGCCTTGTGCCAACCAAAGCCATGAGTGGATTTGGTAGATGGAAACTGAAAGAAGCTTGTCATAATAATATATATATATATATATATATATATATTATATGTATGAGTGTGTGTGTCTTTGTATCTGTGTGTCCACCAGCATCGCTTGACAACCAGTATTGGTGTGTTTACATCCCTGTAACTTATCGGTTCAGCAAAAGAGAGCAATAAGATAAGGAGTAAGTAGTAGGTGTAAAAAAGAAAAAACACCCTGGGGAGGAGAAGGGCGATTTGTTTGGCTAAGACCCTTCAAGGTGATGATCCAGCATGACCACAGTCAACTGACTGAAACAAGTAAAAGAAAAATTCAAAGACCTGTTTCAGAAATACTACAGGTACACACAATCAATAATACCAATGACACTTCAAAGCACTCATTCTTTAATACTAGTTACACTGCAGATGCACTGATTTAGTGAAACTAGTCATACTACTGACACACATGTGTTTCTGTGAAGAGAAGGTCAACTATACTTACTGGTAGCTTTAGAAGACACTGAACACCCATTGTAACGAGACAGAAGTATGTCTGAAAAAATATTGGAAAGAGAAAAATTATCAAGAATTGTCACTGTTGAATAAAAATACCTTGATCAAATATCTTAGTAAATAATTACACATAGCTATACACAAATTAGAAACACACACACACACACACACATGTATATATATATATATATATATATATACATATATATATATATAATTTACAAGATAAGGGCAGAAGAAAAATTCTAATGCCAGATACGCCGAAACAAAAAATTGTCGATAACCATTAAATTTATGCGTCTCGAAACAAACCGATAGAAATCTCTAAAAAATTCGTTATTACCATACTGGTCCAATTTCAGGGTTAATTCACAAGAAATTTTCCCCTCTTCAGTGGCATATACAGGAGATATAAATGAAATACTAATTCATATCCATGGAAGAAGCAAGCACCAAGTCCTGAGCAGACTTAAGTACCCCAAATATATCCAAAATAGAAAAATCTTCGGTGCACCTCGAGACACGTGTGATTCGAACTAGAAACCTTCACAGAGTGATAGAATCCAGAAGTGAACCCTAATCTATTTCTAATTGATATAGGATAAAATTTTTTTCGGGAAAAGAATTTTATCAATGGCCAGCATATCAAAAAATGCCTTTAAAGGTAAAATTTATACATAATTTACAAGATAAGGGCAGAAGAAAAATTCTAATGCCAGATACGCCGAAACAAAAACTTGTCGATAACCATTAAATTTATGCGTCTCGAAACAAACCGATAGAAATCTCTAAAAAATTCGTTATTACCGTATTGGTCCAATTCTGTGAAAGTTTCTAGTTCGAATCACACGTGTCTCGAGGTGTGCCAAAGATTTTTCTATTTTGGATATATTTGGGGTACTTAAGTCTACTGGACTTGTGATAACTTCTTCCGTGGGTATGAATAAGTATTTCATTTGATAATCTCGCGTATGTGCCGCTGAGAGGGAAAATTTCCTTCTGTGAATTATACCCGCGTATTGGGGGGGCCAATATATGGTAATAACGATTTTTTAGAGATTTCTATCAGTTTTTTCGAGACGCATAAATTTAATGGTTATCGACAGTTTTTTGTTTCGGTGTATCTGGCATTAGAATTTTTCTTCTGCCCTTATCTTGTAATGTGATGAAAAATTTTTTTGTTTTTATAAATCTAAACATGAAAATGTCACACAGTTATGGAGTCAAGAAGATGGCTGCCCAATATTCAACAAAATTATGAGCAGGGGAAAATTTCAATGGATTTTACAAGTATTGCGTTTTGATGGTTCTAGTTTTAATGAGTGAGCATAAAATATTTAGCCTGTCCCTAATTTTAATAATACATAGTATGTCAAATGTTTATAAAGAACCTGAAAGTTGTGATGAGGAGGACTTCTTAAATGGTGAAGATGTCTTAAAATGATGAGGAAAATATAAAGATAAACAAAACACCATCCGATTGTGGCCGTTCGCCAGCCTCGTCTGGCACCTGTGTCGGTGGCACATAAAAAACACCATCCAAGCGTGGCCGATCGCCAGCCTCATCTGGCACCTGTGTCGGTGGCACATAAAAAACACCATCCGAGCGTGGCCGTCCACCAGCCTCGTCTGGCACCTGTGTCGGTGGCACATAAAAAGCACCTACTACACTCACAGAGTGTTTGGCGTTAGGAAGGGCATCCAGCTGTAGAAACACTGCCAGATCTGACTGGCCTGGTGCAGCCTTCGGGCTCCCCAGACCCCAGTTGAACTGTCCAACCCATGCTAGCATGGAAAGCGGACGTTAAACGATGATGATGATGATGAAAAGGAAAGTAAGAGAGAGAGAGAGAGAGAGACAGAGAGCAGTACTTACCAAATATATAACAAACAACAAGTATAATACAGTACCAAGGATGACAAATAAGTAAATTGCCCAGTGTGATGGAAGTTTTCTCATGTAGATTATCACAAAGAAAAGATTGATAGCAATAACAACAGCAGCAAGAACACCCGTAAGAATTTTCATGGGCCTAAAAAAACAAAACAAACAAAAAATATGTAAGGAAAAGAAAGAATAACATTTATTACTAAATGATATTACTTTTATATTACTGCTATAGCCCCGGGCCAACCAATGCCTTGTGAGTGGATTTGGTAGACGGAAACTGAAAGAAACCTGTCGTATATATGTATATATATATATATACATATGTTTGTGTGTCTGTGTTTGTCCCCCTAGCATTGCTTGACAACTGATGCTGGTGTGTTTATGTCCCCGTCACTTAGCGGTTCGGCAAAAGAGACTGATGGAATAAGTACTGGGCTTACAAAGAATAAGTCCCTGGGTCGATTTGCTCGACTAAAGGCGGTGCTCCAGCATGGCCGCAGTCAAATGACTGAAACAAGTAAAAGAGTAAAAGAGTGCTTTTGTTTTATAGATTTATTTAATGGGTTTTATGGTAATTATTTTCATTGGCATCATGCCAAGGGTTCACATACTATTTTTTTTGTATCTCTATGCTCAGTAAAAAATGTACCCGTTAATACAGCAGAGATGATTGTAATGAATCATGCATTTCTCCCAACAAAAACTGGCCTTGCTCTTAGTCAAAAGATATGTTTATGTCTGAATGAATGTGTGTTGTTTGTTCCTTCTCGAGCCACGCCTGGCTCATAAGGGCCGGTTTCCTGGTTTCTTGGCGTATAGGTTCCCCACCTGGATGGGACGCCGGTCCGTCGCAGGTGAGCTGCAAGATGCAGGAGGAAAGAGTGAGAGAAAGTTGTGGCGAAAGAGTCAGCAGAAGTTCGCCATTACCTTCTGCCGGAGCCGTGTGGAGCTTAGGTGTTTTCACTCATAAACACACACATCGCCCGGTCTGAGATTTGAACCCACGATCCCTCGACCGCGAGTCCACTGCTCTAACCACTAGGCCATGTGCCTCTACAATGAATGCGTGTATGTGCTTAGAATTTTAAATCAAAACTTAGTTCCATGCAGACTGTATTGCAGACACCTACACCTACATTAAACTCTATCATAAATGTATGCAAAACATTAAGTTTCTTCATAAACATAATTTTAGATTTTGTGTGTAACACAATGATACATACCTACAATAGCAAAAAGAAAATTTAAAGAAAATTTTGGAGATTTCTGGGTACTTACATTCCATTTTTGAAGTCATTCATCACACTTTTGGTGCTGGTAAACGTTAGAATTGGTATCAAAGCGAATGGTAATTGAAGTGACATGAGGACATTTAGCAAATCATTCATACCAGACAAATCATTGATTCCTTTGAAGAAAGCTATTAAGACAGTTGGCATAATTGCAATTGATCTTGTGAGTAAAACACGTTGCCATCTTTTCCAGTAGAGATTAAGGAAACCCTGATATGAAAAAATATGGATAAAAATATAAATTGATTAAAAACAAAATAGATTACAGTCAGTGAAGTTTACCGAAGTTTATAGGCATTTAGCAGTGAAAAGGGCCAAATGTTGGATTATAAAGTATAAAACGCAAAGTACAAGACCTTAACCCTTTAGCATCCAAACCGACCATATCTGGCGAAAATATTTAACCTATTTTATATTGAAACTGACCAGATCTCGCCTCTCACCTCAGCCCTACCATGTCATTCTAAAACTAAAAAATCACATCACTGAAATCTCTAAACTACAAGATAATCCAGGATTAATTCAAACCATTTTAAATAAACAAACATCACATTTGACAGAATAATCTGAACACTAAAGGGTTAAAGTACTTGAGTTTTAAATCTATCAGCCAATGTATACAGGAAACATTATTGCATTGGAATGGACATGCAATCAAATAAGTAATAAATGCTAAGTGTATGAGTGTAATGTGGTGGCAGTAGACATGTCCTTGTAGTAGAGGAAGGACAAGGAAGACATGGAATTAAAGACATGTGAGACCAGACTTCCAGATGTTGAACTTTCCAGAGAAGATGACATGTGTCAGGGATGTGTAGTGCTATATTAAACAGAAGGCTCATGGTATCCATGCTTCCCATAGTATCCATGCTGCTCATGCCAGCATTGAAAAAGAAACAAATGAAGATGGTTATATTATATGGCTACAAACTAGGCGCAGGAGTGGCTGTGTGGTAAGTAGCTTGCTTACCAACCACAAGGTTCTGGGTTCAGTTCCATTGTGTGGCACCTTGGGCAAGTGTCTTCTACTATAGCCTCAGGCTGACCAAAGCCTTGTGAGTGGATTTGGTAGACGGAAACTGAAAGAAGCCTATCGCATACATATATATATATATATATATATATATACATATTTATATTTACATATATATATGTATGTATATATAGCAGTTTGGAAAAAGAGACTGACAGAATAATTACTAGGCTTACAAAGAATAAGTGCCGGGGTCGATTTGTTCAACTAAAGGTGGTGCTCCAGCATGGCTGCAGTCAAATGACTGAAACAAGTAAAAGAATAAAAGAATACTGCTAACTCTGAGAGAACAATTCTGTCATTAGCTGTGAAATGGAGAACATCATGATTGCTGCCCTTCTCTACTGCATATCTTCCACCAACAATGCCAAACAGCATAAAGCTATTTTGCATTGTCTAATAGGGTTCAGAAACATCGGCATTTTGAAGGAGGGAGGAAGAGAGAGAGTGTGTGTGACTAATTACTGTGTGGTTGCTCCTGAAGTGATGACTTGTAATGACTGCCTCATTAAAAATATTGTGCAGGTGACCCTTGCAAATTCACTTGAAAGCAAATTCTATATCCATCTGCTTATAATTGGTAGATAATTCTCTTAAGTGATACATATAAACATTAACAGTGATATTGTGAGTAAAGCATCAAAATTAGAGGAGTGCTCAACTATGGAAGTACAGAGCTCTAACCCTTTAGCATTTAAACCAGCCATTTCAGGCCAAAATATTTTACCTGTTCTATGTTCAAACTGGACAGACCCAGCCTCTCACACCTACCCTATAATGTCATTCTAAAAATAGCCAATCACGTCATCTTGAAGCTACAAGATAATGCAAAGATTACTCCAAGCAATGTGAATAAATAAGCATTACATTTCACAGAATAATCCGAATGCCAAAGGGTTAGAATACTGGTTTTGCTTTCTCCTTCAGATCCTCATACTTAAACAACCCTCTATTCAAAGGAAATTATGTGCATTTCTTCTATCCTACCCCATGACATGGTGAGTCCACTTCTTCAAAAGTAGAAACAAATATTTCTCTTTTCTATTTCAGTTTAGCAAGAGCAGTGGTTCCCAATCAGGGTTCACATGAGCCCTGAAGGTCCATATGACTCTATATAAGTCCATATAAGAATTTTAGGGGTTCATGTAAGCAAAATAGTAAATTGGGGATCCACAGTAGTATTTTAAAGGTCCATAAAATATTTTGATATTGATGTATTTAATTGCAAGAAACAGCTAAGTTTCTTTCTCTAATGTTTACAGTTCAACCCATCCAAGTCAATGTGTTGGATCCCGAATAATTATACCCAAGTAAATGCAACAAGAGATTCTTGACAAGATCCACCAAGGGCATCTAGGAATGGAGAAATGCAAGCTCTGAGCCAAGTCAGCAGTATATTGGGTAGGCATGTACAAAGACATAGAAAAGACAGTTTCTACATGCCACATCTGTCAAAAGTACAGAAACTCACAACAAAAGGAGGAAATGATATCTAGTGACATCCCAAGAAGGCCATGGCAAACTATTGGAGTAGATCTGTTCACAGAGAGCCAAGAATGGTATTTGATAATGGCCTGCTACTACTCCAAATTTCCATTTGTGAGAAAAGTGAAAGACCTGACAGCCAAAACAATCACTACAGTGGCTCGAGGACTTCTAGCAGAGCAAGAAATACCAGAGCAGATCATATGTGACAATGGAACCCAGTTCACATCACAAGAATTCAAAAAGCTAGCCGATGAGTATGGGTTCAATATTACAACCTCATCTCCACACTACCCCAAAGGTCATGGGTTTATAGAAAGACAGGTGCAGACAGTGAAGAGAACACTAGTCAAATGCTGGGAGACTAAGGAAGACCCACACCTGGCGCTGACAATCCATTAGAGTAAGGGAGACTACTTATATTTGTCTTCACTGCTAAAAGACCCCTTTATTTTTTTTCAAGAAGAAGGGATGTTACACATTCATATCTATGTGTATACGTAGGAATACGTGTGTAGAATACATCCCCACTTTTGGCACTATTTTGTTAGTGAACAGTACGAACTGTGTCTAAAGAAAAAAATGTATCACTACGCTGAATGTTGACAGTTCGTGTAACATGGAAAGTAAATAAACACGTAAAACAATAACAATGGCTTTCATATTGAATTGTCTATCCCATTGGAACCCAAACTACACATAACAATAAAACTAGCTTTTACCCCTTTAGCATTCACATTACTCTATCAAATGCAACACTTGTTTAGTCATATTGTTTTGTATTAGTTCATGTATTGTCTCACATCTTTGAGAGTTCGATGATATGATTGTTTATTTTCAGAATGACATTGTAAGATAGGTGTGAGAGACTGGATCTGGCCAGTTTGAACAGAAAACAGACAGAATATTTGGGCTGTTTAAATGCTAAAGGGTTAAACATCAAATGGGTATAGGGGTCAACTAGAACAAGATAGTTATCAGAGGGGACCATAGGTAAAAAAAATGAGGTGGATGTTGGAGTTAAGAAGCACCAAAAGGTAGATTTTGCCGTTGTTCTAGCATATTCCATGACCACCTTCCTCACTTCTTTCTCACTCTGTCAAGGATGAATGTTTTTCAATATTTTCTCCCCGTTAGTAGCATAAACTCATTTATGGTATTAAAAATTATTTGTTTTGAAAATTTGATTTTTATCAACCCTAAACCTTACCAGTCATGGGATAAGCTACAAACAACAGCCAAATCTCCCTTAGATCATCTGAAAATACGTACTTTTCTTTTTTACCAAAAAGGCTTCTCTTATAGTTTTTAAGTGCATAGTGCTCCAAAAACTCACAAAATCAACCAAAATCAGTCAGGAGAGGGGAAGATGGGGAGGGAGTTAAAAAAAACAGTTTTTCGAAAATTGCTTTTTTTCTTTTTGTAAAAAAGATGCTCTAGATCATTTCCAATGGTGCCATGAAAAAAAAATCTGAAAAAACCTTGTCAAAACAGAGAAATTCCAAATTGTTGGTGCTCCCTAACTCCAATGTCTGCCAAAATTGGTTGAGAACTACTGATCTAGAGCTTGAAGGAGAACATAATGACAACACTCAATAAGCTGGTGCACAGCTGAAATGGCAACACCTTAAGGAGGCAGCTTAAAAGATGTCTCTTCTACCTTGGAAAAAAGTACAATATTCTCATGTAGGTTTTTGAAATGTGAAGAGAAATAAAAGGGGGAAAAAAATGTGGTATCACAGCAGATACATGAACAGATATTTCCAGCATAGTTTAACCCTTTAGTGTTCACATTATTCTGCCAAAATTAATCCTTTTTTATCCACATTGCCATGAACTAATCAGGCATTATCTTGTAGCTATGAGATTTTGATGAGGTAGCTGTTAATTTTTAAAACGACATTGTAGGGCTGGTGTGAGAGACCAGATCTGACCAGTTTGAACATAAAACAGGCAGAATACTTTTGGCCGGATATAACCGGTTTGAATGCTAAAGGGTTAATGCTCTGCTCTTTAATTATATTCAAAAACAAACTGTATCCAGAAGAATTAGATACTTAGACATATACAAAAATGAGCAGAACACACTTATTATAGTTAATTAGCATAAATGAAAAGCATATCAGGTAAGAGAGATAACTCAGAGTGACCAGTAGCATTCATTTGAACCAACAGAGATGACTAGAAGCATACTGATTACCAAAACACGATAATAATAATATAATAATAATAATAATAATAATAATGAAATTATTGTATACAGTGCTCAGGTGCACCACAACTTGTCAGAAAGTGCATATAAAGTACATGCAGTAATGTAGAAATGTCTGGAAAGCGAACAATGTATGAGTCAGATACATGCTTGCGTGTGTATGGAGGGGAGAAAATCAAGTGTAGTGTTGGTGAATCTCAGGAAGCATGGAAGTTTTGAAGGATCCAGTGCTCCGACAACTAACAACTGATGCCGGCAGTTTGTTCCATGCTTCAGCAACTCTCAGCGTGAAAAAATGTTTCCTGAAGTCATGGGAGCTGTGCTGTTTTCTTACTTTGTAAATATGTCCACGGGTATTAGACGGGTGGAGTTTGAAGAGGTGCTCAGAGTTATTGTTTGTGCGATGGTTGATAATTTTATGGGTGTCTGCCAAGATAACTTCTCGATTTACTGAAACTAACTCCATTTCCAGAGAAGGGAGAACAATTGCTCGGCAACAACTGGAATCAACACGAAATGAGAAGGGGAGACAATCACAAGAATAAATTATTCTTCAAAACTAACGAGCCTTTTCCTTTTAACTTTCTGAGAATAAATCTCAATCTTGTAATGGATTCAGCAAAAAATATCTAAAATTAGATTTGTTTATTCAAAACGTTTACAGTGTATTTACTTGTGATCAGATTATTGTGAAAACAGGCAGCATTGCAGTGAAGATTTTTTTTCTCTTTGTTATGTATGTAGTCATTTGTGCTAAGAATGTTATATATAGGCAGTGGTCAAATTAATTACATTAATTACAAACAGACACATTAAAAAAAAAATTGATGGAAGACGTTGGCAATAACACCCAGTAGGATGTATGTATCACTGCTATTGCTGGCAGTCGGGTGTCCATCACTGACAAGAGCAAAGAAGGTTGAAATCATGTGATCTGGTGGTCTCAGCAGTGGGAGTGGCGGGGATTTATTTCCCGTGAGCAATATAAACAAAAGTGCATTTTGCATCAAAAGCCTATATAAGAGTTTCTCTCAAAGTGACTACCACAGTATAGCTTGTTCTAATAGAACATCCACGTTTAAGTGGGGATAAATATTACCTTTTGGTAATAAATTAAAAACAATTAGTAATAAACTTGGACATGCAACCCTCAAAAAAACAAAAAAAAACCTTTTGCACCTTATTCTTTATGAAATTTACAGGTAAGCTGTTACTCCTATCATAAACAATATATCCAGATGTGCATGAATTTCAACGTGTAGGATACTTTGATATTAGGAAAGGCATCCTTGGCATTAGGATGTGTGTGTGTGTGTGTTTGAACACCCATCCGCACTTGACAATCAGTGTTGGTTTGTTTTACACCCACCATAACTTAGCAATTTGGCAAAAGAGATCAACAGAATAAGTACTAGACTTTAAAAAAAAATAAGTACTAGGGTCAATATCTCTGACTAAACCCTTTAAAGCTGTGCCCCAGCATGGCCACAGTCCAATGATTGGAACAAGTAAAAATAAAAAAGAAAAAGAATGTTAATAAAGTAGAGGAAAGAATTAAAGTTTTTTCCCTTAGATTTCAGAGCTTAACCCTTTAGTGTTCAGAAAATACTATCAAACATAATGCCTATTGATTCACATTGATTTGAATTAATCATACATTATCTCATATCTTCAAGATCTTGATGGTGTAATTACCTAATGTATAATAGCATTGTAGGGTAGGTGTGAGAGCCTGAATCTGTTCAGTTTGAACATAAAACTGATTAGCTATTTTGGCCCGATATGGCCGGTTTAAATACTAAAGGGTTAAACTGCCTGTAAAACAAATGATGCTAAAAGTGGTTTGATTTGTGTTGTTTTAAGTAGTATAGGGCTGAGAGTCAGACATGGTGTCATGTGGAGTGGTGTCATGTGGAGGGGTGTCATGTGGAGGGGTGTCATGTGGAGTGGTGTCATGTTGAGTGGTGTCATGTGGAGTGGTGTCATACAAAATGCTAAGAGTTAAGGAAAAGACAGCCTCGTTGTTCGGAGAAAAGAGAACGTTTATGCATAAATGAAGAGAAAAGGAGACAAGAGAAAGAACTTAGAGTGGCCGGTGGCATTTATGCAAAATAGCTAGGTCAATAAATGTGTTCCAAAGTATTTTGTTCTCTTTGAAACAACGTAGGGTAACGATAGAGCTGATGACGCTTACTGAGACAGAAACACACATCTACAGCCTGCTTCTTGTCTCCAGAAAATTTCATTATCTTTTCTTTAATAGCATGTCATTTTTTCAATTTTGAAGAAATTTTTATTCTTGAAATTATATACTCCACTCATTTAGAATTGGTGTCAACTGCCTCAAAGCAATTGTTCTACCTTTTCTGCAAACGGAGTTAGTTTCAACAAACCAAGAATTTAGCATGAAAGATATTTGATATACCATTATTCATCTCTTTGAAGGCGGCGTGCTGGCAGAATTATTAGCATGCCAGGTGAAATTTTTAGCAGTATTTTGTCTGTCTTTATGCTCTGAGTTCAAATTCTGCTGAGGTTGACTTTTCCTTTCTTCCTTTCAGGGTCAATAAATTAAGTACCAGTTGCATACTGGGGTCGATCTAATTGACTGGCCCCCTAATTTCAGGCCTTGTGCCAATAGTAGAAAGGATTAATCATCTCTTTGTTAACACAAGCTTTGATTTGCTTATTTTTCTTTTTGGTCATTGTTTTTAGCCATTGGACTGTTGCCACGTTGGGACATTGCTTTCTAATATACAGAGTTGATTACACTGACTGTAGTTCTTACGTTAATAGCTCTGGTAAAGGTGAAAGGCAAAGTAAACTTGGTAGTGTTTAAATTCTGAATGTAAAGTAAGTAGCCATAAAGTATTTTCTTCAAAGCGGTATCAATTATTCCATTTACCATATTGTGCATTTACTAAAAAAACAATTCTTTAAACAATTCAGTAAAATAGTAAGAATTGGGTTGTAAAATGGAAATACTGGCATGGCTGTGAGGTATGAAGCTTGTTTCTCAACCACATAGTTTCATGTTCAATCCCACTGTGTGGCACCTTAAGCAAGTGTCTTCAACTATACCTCTGGTTGACCAAAGTTTTATGAGTGAATTCAGTAGATGGAAACTGAAAAAAGTCTGTTATATATATATATATGATAGATTGGTAGCCACTACACACATTTTTTTCTCTCCTTGTTTTTTCTGTGTCCCTTTCTGTAGAAGAGCATAGGCTCGAAACGTAAAAGACTTTTTCAATTCCTGAGCATTATACTAATACATCTGTTTGTTTTGTACACCACCTGTCTTCGTCTTTTGTTTTTTTTGTGAACTCTCCCCCATATATATATATATATATATATATATATATATATATATATATATATATATATATAAATAAAATGAATAAAATAGCAAAACTTGAATATTCCTAAAGATATTATTGTTGCTAATATTATCTATGGTAAATATAAGTAATTGATACTATCAGCAACAATAATACAGATAATTAACAGGCATTGAATAGCGTTAAATAGCTCTAAAATTTTTAAATTAGCATTAAACATCAGGACATTCATACGTCAGGCCCGTTAGAAATAGGAGTTAAAACCCCAAATTGAACCACTGAAAAACTGAGAAGTAAGACAGAAGACAAACATGAGCGGGCCAAATGGTTAAAGAATTTAAAATCTACCTTTGTAGATAATGTTACTCAGATATACATATGTGTATGTGTGTCTTTGTGTCTATGTTTGTTTGCTCACCACTGCTTGACAACCAGTACTGGTGGTGTTTACATACACGTAACTTAGTGGTTCAGCAAATGGGACTAATGCAATAGGTACAATTCTTTAAAAAATAAGTCCAGAGGTCGATTTGTTCAACTAAAGTCCTTAAAGACAGTGCCCCAGTATGGCCACAGTCAAATGACTAAAACAAATAAAAGATAAAAAATAAAATGTATTTCTTACCTCCATCACAAACTGACCAGCGTAAGTGCCTGTCATAGTAGAGCTTTGACCAGCAGCTAGAATTCCAACAGCCCATATATACATAGCAGCTTGACCAAATTTACAGCCCAAAAACTTGCCCTACAGAAAAATAAAACAGGTTTAAGTCCATACATAAATACATATCTTTAACTTTACAATCAATGTAGTTAACAGTGTGTCCTGATTGTGAAGAGTCACTGTTTGTCACAATGTAGAATGACAATTTTTTTATATTTTTCATATTGGCTCAAAATCACAAAAATTGTAAGGAAGTGATTCAATTTTGTTTTTAATCATTTCATCAGGAAGAAATTTAAGTGTCTCTAACTCTTTACAGGGTTTGTAAGAGGTGGGAGATAGGGAGGTATCCTCAAACTAAAGATTAGTGCTCTGAATGCTTGTAACAGAAGGGACTCAGCTATTGACACCCAAGAATGTATCCAATGTTAGGTATAAAAGTATAAAATGATGTGATATAAAATAACATCAAAATATAGAAATATAAAAATTACAAGAATATAAACAATGTTAGAAAATGTAAAAAAAAAAAATCAGAAAAAATATATGACAGGATCAGCGTTTATATTGTGTGGTTGAAAATATGTTTATTATGGGGAATAATGATGGGGGAAGCACTCCATCGTTTACGACGACGAGGGTTCCGCTTGATCCGATCAACGGAACAGCCTGCTCGTGAAATTAACGTGTAAGTGGCTGAGCACTCCACAGACACGTGTACCCTTAACGCAGTTCTCGGGGATATTCAGCGTGACACAGAGAGTGACAAGGCCGGCCCTTTGAAATACAGGTACAACAGAAACAGGAAGAGTGAGAGAAAGTTGTGGTGAAAGAGTACAGCAGGGATCACCACCATCCCCTGCCGGAGCCTCGTGGAGCTTTTAGGTGTTTTCACTCAATAAACACTCACAACGCCCGGTCTGGGAATCGAAACCGCGATCCTACGACTGCGAGTCCGCTGCCCTAACCACTGGGCCATTGCACCTCCACTGGAATAATGATAGAGCATATAAGGTATGCTGATAAATCATATATGATCAAATGATGATTAGCAGATGGAAGATTAAATCAGGATCATATGAGCTTAGCTTAAGGAATGAAATTTAATTAACTAAATAGTGTGTTGTTGTGAAATAGTCTCAATGTCAAGGAATGATGTTGAATTTTAAGATATTAAGATTTAAGGTATACCACAAAAAAAAAATCAATCTTACATGTTAAACATCTGTTAACAGAAATTTGAAAAAAAATCATTGTTGTATGAGATTCAAAAGGAAAATAAGCTACACAGTTTATATTGTTTGCAAACCACAGCTGTCCAGATAAATTAACCATCTTGAAGATATTGATTTCTTTTGCATAGACACTAAGTTTTTGGGATAAAAAAAAAACCATAACTGATTGAATTGATTGTAGAGTAATAAAAGTACACATTTTACAAATCTGTGAGATAACAGGTAAAGTCAGACTAAACTGAATTTGAAATCAGAACACATGGACGCAAGATTGAGTACTACAATAGAAACAGTTCAGTTCTAAAACTTGCTTGAAGAAAACAGAATGCCTCTTCTCATTCTTTGATAATGGACTCAGTCCAAAACATTATACTTTCTTAATCATGGACCATTTTTTTGTTTTCAATAATCTGCTATGGCTGCAGCATATGTAATTCAAAATGTTACAAAGGATATCATTAAAGTTATTCAAGCTACATAGGATCACAGCTTTATTAGATCTTTAAAAAAACTACATACCATTATTTGACCCTGAAACCTCCTACTGCTCTATGTCACGCTGGTGAGACCCATGTTGGAGTACAGGATTCAAGCCTCTTCTCCTTATCTCCTCAAAGACATACATCATCTCGAAAGAGTCCAGAAGCTGGCTACCTGCATGGTTCTTGGTCTCAAGAATTTGTCTTATGAAGAAAGGCTGAAGACGCTCAACCTTTATTCTCAAGAAAAATGATGCCGCCGTGGTGATCTCATTCTTGCTTACAACATCATAAGTGGAAAGTGTAACCTCTCGAAAGAGCTGTTCTTCACTCCTGCTCCAGAGCGTCGGCTGCGGGGTCACTCCGAAAAGCTCTATCTGCAACGATTTCATCTCAATCGAAGGAGAGGGGCTTTCTCCGTCCGGGTTGCAAATCCGTGGAACAAGCTGCCGGACGAGATGGTGAAGATGCCGACAACCGCTCGGTTCAAAGTCTCCCTTGACCACAAGTGACCTGAACTCTTTACATGAACACCACCCTGTATATAACTCCAGGTCCCCCTACATGGCCTTGCTTTTTGGTTTTTGAGCCAAAAAATGAACTAACTAACTAACAGTAGAAGCATCTCAAAAAAATCTATACAGCTTACCAGGTTGAAAAAATAACTCATGTTAATATATAGAAAAAAATGGAAATATGTCAAAACTGAATGTTTTTCAATAGAAGTAGAATATTTTACTCACACCACGCAGAATATCAACTTGAGGGTCTGTTGTCTGAAAAGAAAAACATAAGTATTAAAGATAAGAGAACAAGATATCACTATTATTATTATTATTATTATTATTATTGAGTGAGAGAGCAGTACATGCCATCAAAGTGACACTGGGGTAAAATATACAAAGCCCAGTATACCTATCATGATTACCCCTCTGATAAGGGTACACCAGGTACTTGCATCACAACCATGCACAATATGGTGATCTCATATCAAGATAAACAGTGCATTACCTTGCAGGTGGGGTCCAGTTAGAATTTTCTTCAGGTCAATTAGTCCATCCTACTCAAAAGGTCCCTGAATAAGGTTTCTTTATGGATGATGAATGAAACACCCATATTTCCAGAGGTGAATTATTCAAATCCTTAAAGAATCCCTCTCAACACATGGCTATGATGCTCCCCCACTACTTCTGCTCGTGATCAGAGATGCACATATCATCAGCCATTAAGGGACATGCTCAACTGGTTAAGGTCAAACAACTGACAAGCAAATCTGTGGTATTGGGCAGAATATTTGCTGTAGCCCATCTTTTATACCAAGACAAAATAATGTACATGATAACACTTCCAATCAGTTAAGATCAAAAACCATGAGAGTCACTGCCTGGTACTGCATCAGGGCATTCATTGTTATTATTGTTATTATTATTATTATTATTATTATTATTATCATTATTATTATTACTACTTATGGTTGACTTTGCCAGTTATTGTCTTAGGGTTGATAAGATAAGAACCAGTTAATTACTGGAGTCAAGTCAATTACATTGACACCCCTCACATAATAAGAAAACTACTAGTCTTGTGCCAAAATTAGATTAAAAACTATTATTATTATTATTATTATTCATTGTTATTTTATATCTGCATTCCAAGCTAGCATGGGGTGGACAGGTGATTTTTGGTCTCTTAGATGGGTTGGGGTACCACATTTCACACATGACTTTCATTTTAGTTTCTATGGTCAGGTGCCCTTCCTAATACCAACCATTTCACATAGTGTACTTGGGTGCATTTTAACAAGATACCTACACTGGAAGAGTTGTTATGTCTTTAAACAAAACTAAAGGGTTCTCACAACTCTATAACATAGCAAAGAGAACTAAGTACATCTTATTGTGGCATCAGCACTAGAGAGGATGAGAGGATGAGAGTAAGAAGAGGTGGATAAATGATGAGAGTGAATGATGGCCGTTGGTACCAGATGGCCAGTGTGGAACATAGGTAGTATGTTTGAGGTACATAGAGGTCTGATGATGTTCTTTTAAATATATATATACTCCAAGATGGTGATTGCTGTTGAGTAGACTCAGTGAAACCTACAGCAAAAGATATGTAGTACAGGGGTACCAGATCAAGTGGTTAAGGCTAATCCATAAGCCCAGAATCTTGGATACACATATATTAGCCAAGCTGAATTTCATTATATGCTTGCAGTTCTAATCATAGTCAAGCTGTCTTTATTTTCAGGTTTATGGAAGTATGATTGTGTCCTCTTGCCTTGACATCACAAGATTGTAATAAATGAATGTAATTCATTAGAAAATCTGACTCAATAAACTCCATCTGACCTACACAACCATGGGAAATCGAACATTAAAACAATGATGATGATGATGATGAAGATACATATATGTGTATGTATATATATATATATATATATATATATATGTATGTATGTATGTATATATATATCACCATCACGTGACCGACCAGTCCATCAGATGTAGTTACACATCGCTGGTCACAATGCGTTCGCATTGTTTTAGCCTTCGAATGACGCCACCCCGCTGGCTAAGCGAGCAGGCCAACAGAAGAAAGAGTGGTGAAAGATTACAGCAGGGATCACCACCATCCCCCGCCGGAGCCTTGTGGAGCTTTTAGGTGTTTTCGCTCAATAAACACACACAACGCCCGGTCTGGGAATCGAAACCGCGATCCTGCGACCGCGAGTCCGCTGCCCTAACCACTAGGCCATTGCGCCTCCACATATATGTATATATATACCAGTAAATCTAAGTAGTATATAGATCCCAGGTAAATCCTCATGCATGACAGGTAAATCCAAATATCTTTTGGCAGAATTTCTCAAAATTCAGAGTATTTGACAATTGTTGGTTTTATAAGATGAGATCTATAATAAAGATGTAATTTTCTTTATACATATCTTTTTAACACACACACACACACACACACACACAGAGGCTACTTCACCTACGACTAACACTAAATCTATGGGAAATAACTTCACTTCCCCTTGCAAAATGATATAATTTTTCCAGTATGTTTCGCTACACATTTTTCTTCCAACACCAAATCAACCTCGAGTCTATGTACC
The DNA here is from genome assembly GCF_006345805.1 of Octopus sinensis. Classification (NCBI taxonomy): domain Eukaryota; kingdom Metazoa; phylum Mollusca; class Cephalopoda; order Octopoda; family Octopodidae; genus Octopus; species Octopus sinensis. Next base: position 43,867,953 of record NC_042997.1, read on the forward strand.
TCCAGCATTAAAGATAAAAGAGGGTATGTACCCACACACAGAGACGTACACGTTAACCAAACATTCTACTCGCTTGTGTCTCTTCTCTTTCCCCACTGGCACATATATGTATTATGCCAATCTTCTGAATGGAGTCATTATTAGATGGTCATGGCACATTTACTGTAGCATTGTTCAAATTCAACTTTGCATAAAGCTGCCTAAACCTTACAGCTATTGTGCATCTTTATATATAAAAGTGAGGTTGTGTGAGTGTCTGTTTCCTACGATTTAGATTCCTAACTACTCCCACATTTTGCGGTGCAGTTTAACCAAAACCGGGTATCTTATAGTCGTGATTCATATCGAGCCCTTCTGGGTATTAGCGCGCGTCTACGATGAGTCTACGATTTAAAAAAAAATTTACCATCATTTTTTTCCATTTTAATGCATTTTTTCGCTATTATATAAGGGAAGTAACTCTCTAAAAATGTCTACGATGAGTCAACGATTTAAAAAAAATTTACCATCGTTTTTTTTCCATTTTTAATGCATTTTTTGGCTATAACTCTCTAAAAATGCTTATATAGTTATTTCCCTTACAAACCCGAGCAACGCCAGGCGATACTGCTACTCATATATAAAATTAAAGCAAGTACTCACATTAAATTCATGAGCATATGCAATATCATGTTGTATACATTCTTCATACTGAAATAGAAAAATTAAATATTTTCAATAGAATTATTTTTAAAACAATCATAGAGTATGCATGTATGTATGCATGTGTGTGTATGTATGTGTGTGTATGTATGTGTGTATGTATGTATGTATGTATGTATGTAATTGTTTAGCATATACAGAAGGGCTTAGTGAATTTTTGCTTGATTGATTGTAGTGGACTTTTATAACAAGTTATTTTTAAAACAGCAAAATCTGACCCTTAAATGTAGAAAACTAAATATCCCCACAGTGGGATAGTTAGAAAACCCATGATGTAAAGAAAAGGAGAGTGTGTTGTTTTGTGTCATACAAGTGGAGAGCAGAAAAGTTCCTGGTTTTAAGGGTCTTGTGAAAGACTTGGTTGGAGGCCCAACCTTCTTTCTTTTACAGGGCTTAGAAAAACTGAAGGACCGCTGCAATAAGTGTGTGAATCTGAGAGGGGAATCATCATCATCATCATCATCGTTTAATGTCCGTTCTCCATGCTGGCATGGGTTGGACGGTTCGACCAGGGATCTGGGAAGCCAGAAGGCTGCACCAGGCTCCAGTCTTATCTGGCAATGTTTCTACAGCTGGATGCCCTTCCTAACGCCAACCACTCCGTGAGTGTAGTGGGTGCTTTTTACGTGCCACCTGCACTGGTGCCAGGTGAGGCTGGCATCGGCCACGGTCAGATTGGTGCATTTTACGTGCCACCTGCACGGAAGCCAGTCAAGGCGGCACTGGCTTCGGCCACAATTCGGATGGTACCTTTTGTTGAATAAAATCATAATCAACTGATCCTTCTGTATTTTCTTTTACCCAAAGCCAGGAACTTTCAGAAACCCTCGTAGATCTTTTTCAAGGTGTTTAGAACAATGTAAAGAGGAGTTCTAACTGTTATGGAGTCAATGGCTGATGATATCAATTTTTGTTAGTTATAGTATAGTTATTCATATAACCTGACAAACTTCACAGAAATCATCATTATTTAACAATCATTGTCCATGCTGGCATGGATGAGTTGGACGGTTTGATTGGGCTGGCACACTGGAAGGCTGCACCAGGTTCCAGTCTGATTCGGTATGGTCTTCTATGGCTGGATGCCCTTCCTAACGCCAACCACTCCGAGAGTGTAATGAGTGCTTTTATGTGCCACCGGCACAAGTGCCATTTTTGTGATGCTGGGGTGCGTTTATGCGCCACCAGCACAGGTGTTAGTTTGCGTGACACTGGTATCTTCCATGACTGCAATTTTGCTCAGCTTGATGGGTCTTCTTCTCAAGCATGACATAATGCCAAAGGTCTCGGTCATTGCCTCCTTGAGGCCCAACACTTGATAGGAACTCAGCCACTTTGCTCCCATGAGGCCCAACACTCAAAAGAATTTCAGCCACTTTGCTTCTGTGAAGCCCAATGCTTGAAAGGAATTCAGCCCCTTTGCTCCCATGAGGCCCAACACTCAAAAGAATTTCAGCCACTTTGCTTCTGTGAAGCCCAATGCTTGAAAGGAATTCAGCCCCTTTGCTCCCATGAGGCCCAACACTCAAAAGAATTTCAGCCACTTTGCTTCTGTGAAGCCCAATGCTTGAAAGGAATTCAGCCCCTTTGCCTCCATGAGACCCAACGTTCAAAAGAAGTTCTTTACATGCCACCAGCATGGGTCTTCTTAAGCCCAGCAAATCACCAAAGGTCTGTCACAGTCATTGCCTCTGTCAGGCTCAAAGTTTGTAGGTCATGCTTCACCACCTCATCCCATGTCTTCCTGGATCTACCACAGGTTCCCTCCACAATTAGAGATTGGCACTTTTTTTACACAGCTGTCTGCATCCACATGCATTACACGACCATACCAGCGCAGTCGTCTCTCTTGCACACCTCATCTGATGCCTCTTATGCCTAACTTTTCATTCAAGATGCTTACACTGTTGAACATGCACACTGACATTGCACATCCAGCAAAGCATAGAGTCATAGTCCTATGAGAAAATGCCCAACATATTTCAAACTTTTTCCAGTTACTATAATGACACTCAGTTATGATGACAAAAGTTCCAGTTGATCTGATAACGGAACAGCCTGCTCATGCAATTAACACATGAGTGGCTGAGCACTCCACAGACACACGTAACCCTTAAGATAGTTATCAGGGAGATTCAGCCTGACACAGAATGTGACAAGGCTGGCCCTATGAATTACAGGTACCACTCAATTTTACCAGCTGAGTGGAGTGGAGCAACATGAAATAAAGTGTCTTGCTCAAGGACACAACTGGCCATCAGGAATCAAATTCACAACCTTACAATTGTGAGCCAAATACCCTAATCACTAAAGCTACACACCTTCTTATTTCTTTATTGACCACAAGGGGCTAAACACAGAGGGGACAAACAAGGACAGACAAAGGTATTAAGTCGATTACATCAACCCCAGTGCGTAACTGGTACTTAATTTATCGACCCTGAAAGGATGAAAGGCAAAGTCGACCTTGTCGGAATTTGAACTCAGAACATAAAGACAGACAAAATACCTATTTCTTTACTACCCACAAGGGGCTAAACACAGAAGGGACAAACAAGGACAAATAAAGGTATTAAGTCGATTACATCGACCCCAGTGCATAACTGGTACTTAATTTATCGACCCTGAAAGGATGAAAGGCTAAGTCGACCTCGGCGGAATTTGAACTCAGAACGTAACGGCAGACGAAATACCGCTAAGCATTTCGCCTGACATGCTAACGTTTCTGCCAGCTCGCCAGCTACGCACCTTCTGGTTAGTACAGTACAACAGAAACTATCATGGTGCTTCTACTGCTAAGTCAGCCGTCATCTATTTTGTACACAGAATAATTTGTCATCTGTTTGTGTCTATCAACATATTGCATGTCTGTATTATCTTTTGCCAACAATGTGTCCATATCATCTCTTCATTACGGCCAGGTCCCTTACACCTGCAACATGGCCAGTATGAAGCAAAAGGGGTTATCACACAGAAACTTCACTAAGTGGAATGGAAATAGTTTAGGAGTTGGTGGGCAGAAAAACCCCATCTGAAATAAATCAACAGCAGTATTAATCGCCACTGCCGCCGCCACCGACAGTGACGGCGATGAATGTGACAATCCACTCCATGGACCTAATGAAAAATATTCCGGTCAAACCGTCGAAACCTATGTCAACATGGAAAATGATGATGATTTGAAATAGAAGTTAGATAGCCTTGTCACAGGCGCAGGAGTGGCTGTGTGGTAAGTAGCTTGCTAACTAACCACATGGTTCCGGGTTCAGTCCCACTGCGTGACATCTTGAGCAAGTGTCTTCTACTATAGCCCCAGGCCGACCAAAGCCTTGTGAGTGGATTTGGTAGACGGAAACTGAAAGAAGCCTGTCGTATATATGTATATATATATATATGTATGTGTGTTTGTTTGTGTGTCTGTATTTGTACCCCTAGCATTGCTTGACAACCGATGCTGGTGTGTTTGCGTCCCCGTCACTTAGCGGTTCGGCAAAAAGAGACCGATAGAATAAGTACTGGGCTTACAAAGAATAAGTCTCGGGGTCGATTTGCTCGACTAAAGGCGGTGCTCCAGCATGGCCGCAGTCAAATGACTGGAAGAAGTAAAAGAAGCTCTTGAGGTAGAGATGAAAAAAAACTCCAACATTTGCTGGTTACACTTACCACTGTTGTGTTACCGTCCCTTTGACTGAAACCTTCAGCAAAGACGGACACGACAAACAAATTGATGAGGAACGATACAAACAGTGCAATCGCAGCTTCAACGAAATAATACATGTTGGCTTCTTTTACTTTTTTCTTGTTGCTTCTGTCAATATCACGGGACTGGAAAAAACAAAAACAAAAAAAAAAAAAGGACACCAAAATATTAAAAGGGTTACAACAACACCCGTTAAAAATAACAATGAACTGGCAATAGTAAACTGTTAGAAATAGTTGAGTACCAAGTGCCATGCGGTTATTAGTTTCACACCTCTCAGTTTTAAATCTTGTTAAGGCTGTTGCAACTTCAGCAGCATAGACGCAGGAGTGGCTGCGTGGTAAGTAGCTTGCTTACCAACCACATGGTTCCGGGTTCATTCCCACTGCGTGACACACTTTGGGCAAGTGTCTTCTGCTATAGCCCCGGGCTGACCAAAGCCTTGTGAGTGGATTTGGTAGATGGAAACTGAAAGAAGCTTGTCGTATACATACATACATATGTATGTATATATATATATAAATGTATGTGTGTTTGTGTACCTGTGTTTGTCTCCCCAACATTGCTTAACAACTGATGCTGGTGTGTTTACGTCCCCGTAAATTAGCGGTTCGGCATAAGAGACCGATAGAATAAGTACTAGGCTTACAAAGAATAAGTCCTGGGGTCGATTTGCCTAACTGAAAGGTGGTGCTCCAGCATGGCCACAGTCAAATGACTGAAATGAGTAAAAGAGTAATTGTAGTAAGGTACTTTTACACTGATGTTTCCCTGCTGCTATTGGATGGATGATTTGTCACGGTTTGAGTATTTCAGAGTTACTACACTCAAGATGGTTCAAGGGGTAACATCTTGCTTGTTTATTTCACTTTTTGGTATGGTTTCCCTTCTCAATACCAAACACTTTACAGAGTGTGTTGGAAGCATTTTATCATAGCACTTGTACTAGAGAGATTACAAGACTAAGGAATGTTCTCTATACTATGTCGCTGCCATTTGTGCAAAGGCGACATGACCAACAGGGCAAACAGAAGAGAGAGTGATGGCAGAGAAAACCATGGTGAGAGAGTAATAATAATAATAATAATAGTCACCACCACCATCATTTAAAGTCCGTTTTCCATGCTGGCATGGGTTAGATGGTTCGATGGTTCGAAAGGCGGCGAGCTGGCAGAACCGTTAGCACGCCGGGCGAAATGCTTAGCGGTATTTCGTCTGCCGTTACGTTCTGAGTTCAAATTCTGCCGAGGTCGACTTTGCCTTTCATCCTTTCGGGGTCGATTAAATAAGTACCAGTTACGCACTGGGGTCGATATAATCGACTTATTCAGTTTGTCTGTCCCTTCTGTGTTTAGCCCCTTGTGGGTAGTAAAGAAATAGGTTCGATTAGGGTCTGGGAAGCCAGGAGGCTGCACCAGACTCCAGTCTGATCTGGCAGTGTTGTTACAGCTAGATGCCTTTCCTAACGCCAACCACTCCGAGAGTGTAGTGGGTACTTTTTATGTGCCACCAGCACAGGGGCCAGAGGGGGCTGGCATCAACCATGTTTGGATGGTGCTTTTACATGCCACCAGCATGGGAGCCAGTAAAGGCGGTGCTGGTATCAACTACATTCGGATGATGCATTTTACATGCCACCGGCACAGGGGCCAGTCGGAGCGAGGGGACTGGCATCAGTCACAACTACAATTTCCATTTGATTGTGGTTTGATGTTGATGTTGATGTACTTGACTCAGTAGGTCTCCTCAAGCACGGCATGTCACCCTATGATCCAGAGGTACTTTTTGAGTCGGGTGGGATGGTTATGCAACACTGTCATAGGCTACAGCTGTGATCTCATTTTATTTGCCAGCTTTTCTCAGGCACAGCATATCTCCAGAGGTCTCGGTCTTTTGTCATTGCCTGTGAGGCCCAACATTCAAAGGTCATGCTTCACCACCTTATCCCGTGTCCTTATTCCTGGGTTCCTTCCACTGTTTGAGAGTGGCACTTCTTCACAGAGCTCTCCTCATCCATCCGTAGTCCATGACCATACCAGGGCAGACGTCTCTCTTGCATGCAACATCTGATGCTTCTTATGTCCCTCACACTCTGTAGTGTGTGCACACTGACATTACATATCCAGCAGATCATACTAGCTTCATTTCTTTCCAGCCTACACACGCCCTCTGCAGTCACAGCCCATGTTTCAGTGCCATGAAGTATGGCAGTTTATACACATGCATCGTACAAACTACCTTTCACTCCGAGTGAGAGGCCCTTTGTCACCAGTTGGGGGTAGAAGCTTTCTGAACTTTGCCCAGGCTATTCTTATTCTACTGGTAATGCTCTCTGAGCATCCACCCCCTACTACAAACTTGGTCACCTAGGTAACGGAAGCTATCAACTACTTCTGGCATGTGATGAAATCTGTCATCTGAGGATCTGTGGTGTTTATTGCCCCTGTGCATCTGCTGCACTTGAAAGCTATCTTTCCAGTTAATCTTCCTCTGATGTTGCTGCACCTCTTATGTGTCCATAGTTTACACTGGGTACATCTTATGGAGTTTCTACCTACATCTTTTCTACAGATCGAGCAGGGCCATCTACCTGAAGGAGTGTGTGATGTGTTCGCCTTCCTACTTACTAGGACTTTGGCTTCTGCAACATTGACTCTAAGGCCCTTCGATTGTAAACCTTGCTTCCACACCTGAAATTTCTTCTCTAGTTCTGGTAGTGATTCCACTATGAGAGCAAGGTCATCAGCATAGAGAAGCTCCCAGGGGCAACCTGTCCTGAAATTCTCTGTTATTGTCTGGAGGACTATGATGAATAAAAGAGGGCTATGGGCTGATCCTCGGTGAACCCTTACTTCTACCCAAAATTCTTCACTATATTCATTGCCGATCCTTACCTTACTAACAGCATCCCTGTACAGCTCTTATTAACCACTCATCAATCCCAAGTTTCCGCAGCACCTACCAGATAAGGTATCGAGGGGCCCTATCAAAGGCTATCTCCAAGTCAACAAAAGCCAAGTATAGGGGTTTATCTTTGGCTAGGAGTGTGTGATGTGTTTGCCTTCCTACTTACTAGGACCTTGGTTTTTGCGACATTGACTCTAAGGCCCTTCAATTCTAAACCTTGTTTCCACACCTGAAATTTCTTCTCTAGTTCTGGTAGTGATTTTGCTATGAGGGCCAGGTCATCAGCATAGAAGAGCTCCCAGGGGCAACCTGTCTTAATCAAATGGGGGACTAGAGTGATAAAAGAGGGAAGGTGATTCAGGAAAGATTAATGGAAAAAAATTATGTATATATATACATATATATAACTCCATGCTACATGTTTTTTAGGTATCTGAATCTCTGATGTAATAGTTATGCAATAAAGGGTGCTCGGCTTAGCTAATCATCAGGCTGGATTTACCTTCATACTGAAGATTAGCTATTTTGAGCGCTTATCATTGCATAACTATTACATCAGAGGTTCAGCTGGCTAATAAACATATGTAGTATGCATTTTACTAGTTCCATTCCCTCAGTTTGGATTTCTATTCACATTTGTAGCAACTCTAATGAATTAATTAAGCAAACAAATGGGCCAAAAGTTCATTTTATCGATGAAGGCGCGTGGCTCAGTGGCTAGAGCATCGAGCTTACGATCGTGAGGTTGTGAGCTCGAATCCCGGACCGGGCGTGTGTTGTGTTCTTGAGCAAGGCACTTTATTTCACGTTGCTCCAGTTCACTCAGCTGTAGAAATGAGTTGCGACGTCACAGGTGCCAAGCTGTATCGGCCCTTGCCTTTCCCTTGGACAACATCGGTGACGTGGAGAGGGGAGGCCGGTATGCATGGGCGACTGCTGGTCTTCCATGAAACAACCTCCAGACTTGTGCCTTAGAGAGTAACTCTCTAGGTGCAAACCCATGGTCAGTGTCTGACCGAAGGGGGTCACCACCAGGACCCTTTTGCTTGCTGCACAAAAAGGCTTTCAACCTTATAAACCACTAAATCATGCCAATCAATGTAGGACTTTAGCTTTTATATTACAGATGAAAGGGCCAAGTAAATAGAAGACCAAGCTAGTAATTTATAGCTCTCATACTATATATACCAGCAACAGGTTTTTGTGTGTCTGGGACAGGGCCCTTAATTCCATGTACAGGCATTCCTCAACTTTTAAATGATTGATTCTAGTTTCAGCTCACGAGCTGTGGCCATGCTGGGGCACCGCCATTTTAAAAATACTGCTGAGCATTTTGTCCAGTGTGCTAACAATTCTGCCAGCTTGCCACCTCAACTTTTAAATGACGATTTTTTCAACTTTATATCATTTTTTTACAGAAATTAATGGAAAAAAAAACAAACCTCAATTTCAGTTGACTTATCTGACTTATTGTTGGTCTCAGTATTTAAAAGCATAAATTTTTTTTAAATACACCTAAATATTAATACTGAAGTGGAAAATCAAATGAAATACATGTGAAAATATGGACAAAACATTTATCAAAACAAATATGAGCTAATAAATCTTTTAAATGCTTTTTCGTGTTATATTGTTTCTGAGCAAAGTCGCATGTCTTGGAATGAATTACTGACATAAGTTGAGGTATGCTTGTATGTCGTTCCACATAACACTGCGAATGGTGACACATCTTTTTAAGAAATGCCACCATGCCAACTGCCAAGGTTGTGGGAATTTCTCTATCACCCACTAAAATAACATGAAACATAATGTCAGGTATTCAACTGCAACTGTCTACAGCATAACAAAGTCAACTTACCTTAACCAATGCAGAATGCAGGTAAATGTTATGAGGCATGATAATAGCACCAATAATACCAACAGCTTGAATCAACTGTGTAGGACCACAGCCACTACAATAAGGAATAAACAGGCCTTTCAAAATTTCTCCCTGGTTTGGAGCTGCAGCACCATACTGAAGATATAAAGGTGAAATGAAAAGTAAAATGTTGAATCATCTCTCTCTCTCTCTCTCTCTCACACACACACACACACACACACACATATGTATAAATAAATAAATGTATAATTCAAATACTTTTACTTCCGACACATGTTTCGAAGATTTCACTGATATTATTCCAAAGGAATAAATGGTCTAAAACAATGTAATCTTCTCTTCAGGGAAGTGAAGAAATGAAACTCGTCAGTAAGACATTTTAACAGAAAATGATGGATATGTATAGTGATTTACTGAATGTTATTAATATTGTTTGAAAAACATTATATGATATAATGCCAGAAGTAGCCTATAGAAAGAGGAGGGAAATTTTTGTTGTGAATGTTAAATATAAATAGAAAATTAATGTTTAAATTATATATAATTATAGAGATTACTTATATGAACTAAAGGCATGTTTTTGCCAATGTTTACATCGGTATGCACGCTCTATAACCGTGCTTACTAGGGGATTTTTAGAAAAACAAAGAAAACTAGTTCAGAATTACAGAGAAGACAGAATTCCTTGCCTTTGTCATAAGGTATCGGGATTAAGAGAATCAACCAATCTAAATTAAATTGTTCATTGTGGTCTTTTAGATCCCAAATTAATTTACTGAGCCCTATACTGTTACGTTTATTCCTATCCCTAAATGTTGAGTAATGGATAGAAATTTTTTTAGATAACTGTAACAACGTGCTTCCAATGTAAAATCGTACTTTATTATGAGTACTGATTTTACACTGGTATATAGAATTTTTAATTTTAGAGTTACTTGACATAAACTTAATTCTGTTGGAATTGACTTCAGATACAATAACCTTGTTATCAATATTTTTAGAGGGATGGATGGTATTAGCTAAATTAATGTTAGTATTAGTAAATGTATTAATATTTAACAGGTTGTTATGTGAAGAGATAATTTGTAAGAGATTTTTTGTGTTGGAAAAACCAATCTTAACCGTATGTGAATTGATAATAGAGTAATACCTAGAATTCTAGATATGGTGAACATCTCTCAGTTTCTGTCAACCAAATCCACTCATAAGACTTGGCCTGGAGATACAGTGGAAGATTCTTTGCCCAAGGTGTCATGTAGTGGGACTGAACCCAAAACCAGGTGGTTGAGAAGTGAACTTCTTAATCATACAGCCACGTCTGCACCTGTTTCATTCTATAAAATGCACCCACATGGCTTTGGCTGTCCCAAGAGCTGTCATTAAAGATACTTGCCCAAGGTGCCATGAGACTGAATCTGAAACCACAAGGTTGTTAAGTGAACTTCTTTACTATACACCCATATCTGTACCTTATGTGTGAGTATTGACTGATGTCTGAATATTAGCTGGTATTTGAGACAGAATATAGACTGGATATTAGAGTATTTGTTGGCCCTTACAAATAAACAGCAGAGAATATATGGTAATGATAAAGCGGTGAGCTGGCAGAATTGTTAGCACACCAGGAGAAATGCTTAACAGTATTTTGTCTGTTCTTGTGTTCTGAGTTCAAATTCTACCATTGTCAACTTTGCCTTTCATCCTTTTGGGGTTGATAAAGTAAGTACCAGTCAAGTACTGGGTAAGAGTATAAAAAAACTGCACCCTTCTGCAAAGCCATGTCGAGCCAGTGTGACAAGAGTAGGCCCATTAAACCAGTATGATCTCAAACTTACGGCCTTCACAGCAGACCATGTTGGTGGAGAGAAGATGATAGGGCCTTCATCCTGCAGGGGACTAAACGTACGCAATCCAATTCAACGATAAATGAAAGAAAAATTTTAGAAGAAAGCATAGAGATGAAGCAGAATTGTGATGCAAAAAGAGATGCTGTATTGCAGATCCATCCAACCCATGTCAGCATGGAAGAAACAGATGTTAAAAAAAAAAACATCATGAAAGCTGTAACACAAATTAAAATTCAAACAAATATTTCTTACCTCATATCCAAACATTATTGCCATTACTGTGATTAGAAGGCCGAAAAATGCTTCCAGCTTCCTTAGACCATATTTGTCAAGTAGAAGAAATGTGAAAGTGTCAACAATGGTTATAAGAACTCCAGCGTAGAGAGGAAGTCTGGAAAGAAATAAGGCAATAGAAATAATTGAAAGAATAAATTAACAAGATTTAAGATCTTGTAGCTTATTTGAAGCATTAAAATTTAACCCTTTCAATACCAGCCTAGTTGAAACTACCTCTAGTAGTACAAATGTCTTGTTTTCAAAAGTTCTGAATTAAAATCTTTCACCAAACCTTAGTCACAATTTATGTTCCCAACACTAGCTAAATTCTTTGTTATATTTAAAATTAATTGAAAGAAACACAGAGAATCTCAACAGAAATATGGTAACAAATTGGTATCAGAAATATGGTAACAAAGTAAGGTATCATCATCATCATCATCATCATTTAATGTCTGTTTTCCATGCCGGCATGGGTTGAAGCAATAAGGATATAATAAAAGCCACTTAACAATGTAAGAAAATATATTCATCCAATATTTTACCTTTAACTAGCTCTAACCATAGACTGAATAATTTTACATGAGATGCACAGAATAGTGAGGTACAAAGGAAGGAAGGATGGATAGTTAGATGGATGAATGGATGATTGGAGAGATGGAAGGATGGACGAAGTAGCAAGAATAGATGGATGGACAATGCATTTTGATGAATATGGATGAAAAACATAGAAAAACTGGAGTTGGATGGCAGGATGGACAGTAGAGTAATGAGATTGCATGGCTGAATAGATGGGTGGATTGTGTAGTGAGGATGAAGGGATGGTTGCAGGGACATACTAAGTGTAGTGATGATGGATGAATGGACAGTGTCATGTGGTGAGAATGGATAGACAGGGATTAGAGTAGGGGGGAAGAATGGATCAATAAACATTGGTGTAGGTAAGATGAAATGGGTTGCATCATCATCATCATTGTTCGACCGTGGTCGAGACAATGGAATTTACCATGCTACGCCAGACTTCACGGTCCATCATGGCATTACGGAGGTCCTGTTGCTGGATGCCTGTATCCCTGGAGATTACATCAGGGTAGGAGAGTGTGCACCCTCTGGTATTGCGAGTAGATGGCTTCCAGAGGAGAAGAGTAGAAATTACTTCTTTTTCAGCTCTACAACAATGTCCAGCAAACTGGACTCTCCTACCTTTCACAAGAGATGACACAGGTGGTAGTTTCCCATATATTTGCATTTTGGTTGGATGGCGCTTCCACGAGAGATTTTGAGCTCTCATAAGGAGGCGAGTGTAGGTTCCATCCAACCGCCTCTCAAGCTTCTTTGATAACGTCCAGGTTTCTGAGCCATATAGTAGAATTGGTTCGACTGTGGCTTTGAAGATTTCAAGTTTGAAGTCTCTACTTAGATTTGATGACCAGATCTTATGGGTTGCAGTATTCAGCTTCTTCAATAAACTTGGGAAGGTCAAGATGTTCATTAAAATTTTATTGATGATCTATAACTGCAGACAGCTAAGTACTGCTTCTTGACTCCATAAGCTAGTCATAGTTTCCATTAAACAGTTTTCATAGAAACAGTAACATCTGCACTCTGGTAATATCTGAAATGCTTTAAGGCGGTGAGCTGGCAGAACCGTTAGCACGCCGGGCAAAATGCATAGCCATATTTCGTCTGCCGTTACGTTGTGAGTTCAAATTCCGCCGAACTCGACGTTGCCTTTTATCTTTTTGGGGTCGATAAATTAAGTACCAGTTACGTACTGGGGTCGATATAATCGACTTAATCCGTTTGTCTGTCCTTGTTTGTCCTCTCTGTGTTTAGCCCCTTGTGGGTAGTAAAGAAATAGGTATTTCGTCTGTCTTTACATTCTGAGTTCAAATTTTGGCTAGGTCGAGTTTGCCTTTCATCCTTTCGGGGTCGATAAATTAAGTACCAGTTGCATACTGGGGTCGATAAATTAAGTACCAGTTGCGTACTGGAGTCGATCTAATTGACTGGGCCCCCTCCCCCAAAATTCCAGGCCTTGTACCTAGAATAGAAAAGAATATTCAAAATGCATTTTAATAAATGAGATTTTCACAGACAAGTATGTGTTAATGCATTTATAACAAGCAAATGTTGCAATCTATGTACAACTTGTTGCATTTTACATATTCAGTAGTGTACTCTGCAATTACTAAGATATTAGTTGGTATTTCTAGCTGGGTATTTTGCTGTGCTGTGAACAGCAGCCTGTGTATTGAACATATAGCTTCTGTAAGAAGCTATCTCTCTCTCTCTCTCTGTATATATATATATATATATATATATATATATATATATATATATATATATATAATAAACAGAACACAAAGGATATCACAGTACACGTGTTTCTAGCTTTATAAACAATCCATTATTACATCAGTGTATTATTGATATAAAAGATGGTTTAAAAGCTCTCTTCAACTGCAAACATTGTTAGTCCAAAGATTACCATCACAATAAAAAGTACATGCACTTTTACCCATTATAATAGGTTTATCATATCTCCTTGAAAAAAATATATTTGTATAAAGGTTCATAAGATTATTATAATGGGTAATACTACGTGTACTTTTTATATTGTGATGTAATCTTTGGACTAACAATGTTTGCGGCTGAAGAGAGCTTTAAACCATCTTTTATATCAATAATACACTAATGTAATAACAAATTGTTTATAAAGCTAGAAACACACGTACCACGATATCCTTTGTGTTCTGTTTTTAATTTATGTTTGATATATTCTCTCACCTCTGCCACTATCTGGCATATACAGGTGCTTACACTTATCAAGTATTCACTCTAAACTTACAGTACCTATATATATACACACACACACACACACAATCTTCATGATCATCATCCTTACTGCATCCCTTTAACTGCATCAGGTTCCAGTCTGATTTGGCTTGGTTTTTGCGGCTGGATGCCAACCACTTTACAGTGTGTGCTGGGCGCTTTTAATATGGCACTGACCAAGCACACAACTCTTATAGGCCAATCTTCTTCACCAAGGAATGTGACCTTGACACTTCTTCTATGGAGAACAGGTCTTCTTGAGGACAACCAGGCATCAGGTATCTTGGTCCTTTGTCATATCATCTGACAGGTCATCCTTCAGTACTTCATTCTACATCTCCTTAGGTCTCCCTCTTTCATGAGTTTCGTCAACTTTGAGTGAACAATACTTCTTTATAGAGCTGTCAGCATCCATCTGCATCACATGATCAAACCAGCACAGTCTTCTCTCTTGCACACTGCATCTAATTCCTCTTATGCCTAACTTCTCTCTCAATACACTAACACTCTGCTGAACATATAAACTTACATTACACATCTTACAGAGCATACTAGCTTCATTCCTCTCTAGCCTTCATATGTCCCCTGCATTCAGGGCCCACAATCACATTAGATTTACTGAAATTAGGAATAATGAAGTAACAGGTATTCTGGAAATTTCCTTTATAAAAAGAAAAAAAATGCAAGGAACCTCCAGTGAGATCAATGGCAACCTCTCTGGCACCGGTGTTAAGAAGAGAACCAAGCTGTAGAAACCATGCCAAAAGCTAAACACATGAACAAGATGTGGTCCTCTGATTCATAGTGGAGGGCAGGCCTGGCCTGTCCATGCCAGCATAGAAAGCAGATGTAAAATGAAGATGACAATGATGATGATAATGACAATTTTTACATCTTGTTTGACTGTATTCTTATATAGATTTATAGGCATCCATTTGTACTGAATGATGTGGAGCTTCTTCATGTGAATGATACTACTTTGCTACATATATTTTCAACATGACTCAACACATTCCCATTCAATGACTGGTACATGACCCTTTGTTTTCTGTATGTATGCCTGGGAAAAGTCATGCTCTACTTCATTGAAATATAGGTATATATGCAGGAAAGAATTAAGTAAAAGAAAGTAGTATTGAAGTAAAAGAAACAGTCAAACAGATCAAAATGCATATAAATTTTTCAAAGAACATATAGCCATCTTATGATGAATTTATTCCCTTTTTAAAGAGTGAATTTAGTTTGTGAAGCTGTTGATGAATTTAAATATGATAGAAAGAAAATAATCATTCAGCTACTTTTCTGAAGTAATTGAATGAAGGAAACCAAGGTAGACGGTGCCTGTGAGTTGTCTAGGCTACCTGTGTATTGGGTGAGAGCTGAAGGTAAAAACAATCAATGATTTGGTTGGTTGATAGGTGGATGGATAGGTAGATGGGTGGGAGGATAGGTAGATGGGTGGGAGGATAGGTAGGTAAGTGGATCTTTTAAAAGAAGTAGCTTACTACAATATTATCTTCATCTTTTACTTATTTTAGTAATTTGACTGTGACCATGCTAAGACCCCGCCTTGAAGAGTTTTAGTCAAACAAATTGACCCCAGGACTTATCTTTTTTTAAGCCAAGTACTTATTCTATCAGTCTTTTTTATCGAACCACTAAGTTACAGGGATGCAAACACACAAACACTGGTTAACAAGCAATGGTAGAGGGGACAAACACAGACAAAAAGACACACATAAATATATACATTATAGATTCAAAATTCATCCAAGGATAGGACCACAGGCCATAGGTCCCTGATCCAATTCAGGATCACAACATATAAACACACTGCAACACAATTACTTTTCCTCAACAGGCCCTGCTCTTTTTAATATTGTCTCGAAACAGATCAAAAAAGAAAAGGATCCCATTACCTTTAAATGGAATCTGGACAATTTCTTCAAGGAATACCGGATAAGCCACTTATTCCTGGATACAACTCACTCAACAAGAACTCCCTACTCAAATTGACCGTGATACCAGAAAACTTGACTTAAAAAGGATTTAACTAATCCTATCAGGCAGTGCTATTAGGTTAGATATGGCCAGGACCAATCTTTGGTCAAAACATATCTAAGTTATCTAAGTATATCATAGTAAGTAGGAAGGCAGACAAATCACAAATCCCTTCAGGCAGACAAATCACTGCTCGATCTATAGAAAAGGCATAGGTAGAAACTCCATAAGATACACCTGGTGTAAGCTTTGGACACATAAAAGGTGCAGCAATATCAGAAGAAGATTAATAGGGAAACTAGCTTTTGTATGTGGAAGATACATGCAATGTCAGTGTGCATGTTCAGCAAACTGTAAGCATCTTGAGACAAATGTTAGTCAAAGAGGCATCAGGTGTGGTGTGCAAGCGAGACGGCTGCCCTGGTATGGTCATGGACTACGGATGGATGAGGAGAGCTGTGTGAAGAAACAGTGGAAGGAACCCATGGAAGAAGTAGACCCAGGAAGACATGGGATGAGGTGGTGAAGCATGATCTTTAAACTTTGAGCCTCACAGAGGCAATGACTAGTGACCGAGACCTTTGGCAATATGCTGTGCTTGAGAAGATCCATCAAGCCAAGTGAAATTGTAGTCATGACTGACTATATTGGTGTCATACAACAGGCACCCATGTTGGTGACATGTAAAGAACACCGTTTAAGCATTGGGTCCTGCAGAGGCAAAATGGCTGAGATCCTTTTGAGCATTGGGCCCTGCAGAGGCAAAATGGCTGAGTTCCTTTCAAGCATTGGGCCCTACAGAGGCAAAATGGCTGAGTTCCTTTTGAGCATTTGGTCTCATGGAGGCAAAGTGGTTGAGTTCCTTCCAAGTATATTTATCCTGCATCTGTTTCCACAGAACAACTCTCATGAGTTTGACTACAGTTACAAATTAACTGCATGATTTTCTAAGTGTAACCTATTGTACTTGATACACTCAGTGTACCTGTATTTGACATAAGGTTTTATGGCTCCTTTTTTTATATATATATATTTTTTACTTGTTTCAGTCATTTGAATGCAGCCATGCTGGAGCACCACTTTGAAGGGTTTTAGTGAAACAAATCGACTGCAGGACTTTTTTTTTTTGGCTTTTTAGCCTAGTACTTATTCTAACGGTCTCTTTTGTGAAACTGCTAAGTTACAGGGATGTAAACACACCAACACTGCTTGTGGGACAAACACAGATACAATGACACACACATAGATATTATATTATATACATGTATATATATATGTATATATATATGTGTATATACATATATGTGTATATCATCATCATCGTTTAACGTCCGTTTTCCGCACTAGCATGGGTTGGACGGTTCGACCGGGGTCTGGGAAGCCAGAAGGCTGCACTAGGCTCCAGTCTGATCTGGCAGAGTTTCTACGGCTGGATGCCCTTCCTAACGCCAACCATATATATATATATATCATCATCATCATCATCATCATCATATTTAACATCCGGCGTCAATGCTGGCATGGATTGGATGGTTTGATCAGAGCTAGCAAACTGGGGGAGTTGCACCAGACTCCAGTCTGATTTGGCAGGGTTTCTACACTTGGATGCCCTTCCTAATTCCAACGCCATTAGAGTGTGGTGTGTGCTTTTATGTGGCACTGCACATAATAAATATATATACACACACACACACACACACACTGTTTCTTTCAGTTTCTGTCTACTAAATCCATTCACAAGGCTTTGTCAGCCTGGGGCTATAATTGAAGAGACTTGCCTAACGTGCCATGCAGTGGAACGGAACCCAGAACCATGTGGTTGAGAAGCAAGCTCTTACCACACAGTCCCTATTTACTTCCCGGTATAAGTTTTCAGTTCACAATTAGAACTCATCAAAGTTAGAAGACTGAATAAACGTTGTCTTCCTTCAAACTCTGATTTCTTAAGTGATTTTTATAAAACATATTTTTGTAGGTCATTCGAAGAGTTATGATGGCTGGGAAATTGATGAGATAGAATCACCATAGTCAAAAGTTCACACCTTGCTCTTTCTATTATACTGTGTCTTTATAGCCAAAATACTAAAGTACAAAATAGAGCCCTAATCACCATAGCCAAAAGTTCACACCTTGCTCTTTCTATTATACTGTATCTTTATAGCCAAAATACTAAAGTACAAAATAAAATTATAATATTTAGCCTATTGATAGATAACATAACAGATACTACATCATCATCATCATCATTATCATCATTTAGCATCCGCTTTCCATGCTAGCATGGGTTGGACGGTTCAACTGGCGGCGAGCTGGCAGAAACGTTAGCACGCCGGGCGAAATGCTTAGCGGTATTTCGTCTGCGTTACGTTGTGAGTTCAAATTTCGCCGAGGTCGACTTTGCCTTTCATCCCTTCGGGGTCGATAAATTAAGTACCAGTTACGCACTGGGGTCGATGTAATCGACTTAATACCTATGTCTGTCCTTGTTTGTTCCCTCTGTGTTTAGCCCCTTGTGGGTAATAAAGAAATAGGTTCAACTGGGGTCTGTGAAGCCAGAAGGCAGCATCAGGCCCAGTCTGATCTGGCAGTGTTTCTACGGCTGGATGCCCTTCCTAACGATGAATATGTCCCAGAAACAGTATTAACAGAAATGAGGTATAAATTCTGCATGAGCCTAATGAGGAGAAACTGGAAGACGGATAGAGATGGGTGATGTGACTACAGCTCAAGAAATAAAGGGCTTAAGGATTCCAGAACCCTATGACATACATGAATGAAATCTTCAAATGCAACATGGACTTTAAGATCAAGACATCTAGAGTTATGAATGAAACAAAGAACCTTACATGAGAAGTGGATGGGCATTCTTAAAAAATCTATGAACGCCTGTCACTGGCAAAGTTTTGAGCAGGAGCAGAGTCCAGCCAAATAGTAGATAGCATGATGATGATGTGATAACAGAGTGGCAAGCCTAGAATGAAGATAAAGAAAAGAGGCAGCAGAAAGCTAGATCTAATGTTAACTGTCACACTTATCTAGCTAGAAGAGAAGCATGTATGTTAATTGACAATTAAACGAATGTATGCTAATGATAAGTTAATTAGAGGATCAGAGAAAAGTAATAAGAAATATAAATATAGTGGAATGGAAGAAACTAGAATGTCATAGGAGAGAAATGTCTGAAATAATCTCCACCAGACTAATTTCCCAACCAGTTTGGCTGATATCCAACTGGATATTCTAAGGGTCAATGCTTATCAGAAATATGGGAATGCTGATGGAATTCTAGAGAGTTGAAACCCTGGGAAAGAAGGATATGGAATAGTACCAGTACAATATTTGGGGAGGCCTGTCTTTCATCTCATCATTAATAAGAATTTTTTTGGAAGCACTCCGTCGGTTACGACGACGAGGGTTCCGGTTGATCCGAATCAACGGAACAGCCTGCTCGTGAAATTAACGTGTAAGTGGCTGAGCACAATAAGAAATATAAATATAGTGGATGGAAGAAACTAGAATGTCATAGGAGAGAATGTCGAAATAATCTCCACCAGACTAATTTCCCAACCAGTTTGGCTGATATCCAACGGATATTCTAAGGGTCAATGCTTTCAGAAATATGGGAATGCTGATGGAATTCTAGAGAGTTGAAACCCTGGAAAGAAGATATGGAATAGTACCGTACAATATTTGGGAGGCCTGTCTTTCTCATCCCTTAATAAGAATTTTTTTGAAGCACTCCGTCGGTTACGACGATGAGGGTTCCGGTTGATCCGAATCAACGGAACAGCCTGCTCGTGAAATTAACGTGTAAGTGGCTGAGCACTCCACAGACACGTGTACCCTTAACGTAGTTCTCGGGGATATTCAGCGTGACACAGAGAGTGACAAGGCCGGCCCTTTGAAATACAGGTACAACAGAAACAGAAACAGGAAGAAAGAGTGAGAGAAAGTTGTGGTGAAAGAGTACAGCAGGGATCACCACCTGCCGGAGCCTCGTGGAGCTTTTAGGTGTTTTCGCTCAATAAACACTCACAACGCCCGGTCTGGGAATCGAAAAGAGAATATGATACAAGAATGTTGTAAGTGGGTCTGGATGATGCTCAAGGGATTTGGTTGTCATGTACCATTGCAGGATTTTTTCAAAGAAGATGAGTTCAAGAAAACATATCAAGTAAAGTTGCACATAGATACACACACAAATTTATTGAATGAATTATTTAACTTTTCTTACTTACTTTTCATTTGAAAGTAAATAAAGGGCTGTTGCCGTTCCTATGACTTCCTGCATATCTGAACCTGAAATATTTATTAGAATCATTGATTAAATCCATTTCCATACATTTTCATAATTTACATGCAGGAACACAAGCATAGATGTATATGCAGACAAATGCAAACATACACACATACATAAATAAATGCAAACATACACACATACATAAATAAATGCATACATACACACACACACATACATAAATAAATGCATACATAAACACACACACATACATAAATAAATGCATACATACACACACACACATACATAAATAAATGCAAACATACACACACACATACATAAATAAATGCAAACATACACACACACATACATCTTGTATCCAGAATGAAAAAGCTGAACGAATGAAAGAATTACGACATGGTATCAAAGAATTCCCAGACCAGTTCCAAAGCATGCCAACAGATGGCAGTGCAAGGCTGTGTGTGCAATTGAGAGCTAGCATTGACCTTCATGAGGCAGTGTGCCAAGTGGCATCGTTTTTACTTTGCAACTTGTGGTTCTGCAATCATGGGTATGTCTGTAGTCTGCGATTTTTGTCATGGACAGGAAGAAGAAACAAAGAGCCAACATGAAATTTTGCGTTAAACTTGGGAAGTCTGCTACCGATACAACTCTGAGACAAAGCAGCAGTCATCACTATGGAAGAGCCCTTCATCTCCATGACCAAAAAAGGCACAACTGAACCGCAGCTCAATCAACAGCATGGTCTTCATATTGTGCATCAAAAATTCATCCCCCAGGGTTAGACTTTCAATCGAGAGTTCTTCTGTGAAGTTTTGAAGAATTTGAGGGAGAACATTTAGCAAAAATAACCGGATCTCTGGAGGGTGAAGAATTGAATTCTTCACGGTGACAATGCACTCTGTCACTGAGCTCTCCTCACTTGTGAGTTTCTTGCCAAAAACAACATGGCATCACTCCTGCACCTGCCCTATTTGACAGATTTAGCACCAGCAGACTTCCATCTCTTCTCCAAGATGAAAATGCAGCTCAAAGGTTTTCTGTTTTAACACCATTCTTGAGATCAAGAGCGTTTCACAGAAGGTCCTTGACTCACAGAAAACGACTTCCAAGCCAGATTCCAAAAGTGGTAGGAATGCTGGAACCGGTGTATTGTTGCACACCATGACCATTTCAAAGGAGATGACATTAAAACTTAGGTAAATAAGATATTTTTTATTAAACATAACTAGTCTAAGAACTTTTTGATACCACTTTGTATGACAAATTCAGTGATTAATTCTAGCTATTGAGGCAGAACGGACCAAAGAATATAAAGGAAACTTTACTATCATTTTCTAAATCTATGTCCTACATTATCACAATAGCAATTAATCTGTGTTTTTAAATCATGCATGAATAAACTGTGCTTATTAACATTTTATTAATTTAATAAACAAATTTAGAACAATTAATATGCTAGACATGATGCAACAGCTTAGTAGCTCCTTTCCATTCATGTAGGAGTGATATATAAGTGGAGGCGCAATGGCCCAGTGGTTAGGGCAGTGGACTGGCAGTCGGAGGATCATGGTTTCGATTCCCAGACCAGGTGCTCTGTGTGTTTATTGAGCAAAAACACCTAAAAGCTCCACGAGGTTCCGGCAGGGGGTGGTGGTGACCCCTGTTGTACCCTTTCGCCACAACTTTCTCTCACTCTCTCTCTCCTGTTTCTTGAGTAATGCTGCGATGGACTGGTGTCCCGTCCAACTGAGGGGAACACATACACCACAGAAACCGGGAATGCGGGCCCATGCGCCTGGCTAGGCTTGAAAATGGCGACAAGAGAAGAGTAGTGATATATGTTGCCATTCTTTTATTTTCATCACTCCAAACCCCAACAGAACAGTTTAGCTTTTGGTCTTCATGTGGCAGTGATATGAGCTTCTTTCTTCTTTCTTTTCATACCACCCTTACTCTCCAGTTTAGCTACTTATCTTCATGTAGCAGTTGACACAGACACAAGCAAAGAGTCAAAAGATGTCCCATGTTTAAATGAAAAGTGTTAATTTGATAGTTCGTTTATTCATAGTAACCTGGAAATCTGTATATTCTTTCATTCTTTTATTCGTTGCAGTCATATGGCTGCAGCCATGCTGGAGCACCGCCTTGAAGGGTTTTTAATTGAACAAATCGATCCCAGGACATTTTTTAAAGCCTAGTACTTATTCTATCAGTCTGTTTTGCTGAACCACTAAGTTATGGGGATGTAAACACACCAACACCAGTTGTCAAGTGGTGATGGGGGGGACAAATACAGACACAAAGACACACACGCACACACACCACAGAATGAGATTATTTCAGTTTCCATCTACCAAAGCCACTCACAAGGCTTTGGTTGTTCCAAGGTTTATAGTAGAAGACAATTGCCCAAGGTGCCACACAGTAGGACTGATCCTAGAACTGAGACTTTTTCAGTTCTAGACACAATATTGATGTTTCGAACTTTGCACTTAAGTGGTGTTTGAAATTTTTACACAAAGCTTAATCTAATACAGCAGACATGTATATCAGGGGACAGACTTAGCTCTGACAGATTGCATTTCTCTAAGGTAATTTTTGTGTATATTTTACCATTTGACATGAAGCCCTGTCATCTCTGAGTGGATGTTCCTCTCCATGTTTGAGCAGTGGAAAATATAAAGTGTTCAGAATTTCCATTGCCAACATACACCACTGGCTTTGATCAGGGCTGGATTTATAGGGGTGCAGAAGGAGCAATTGCCCTAGGCATCTAGATATTGGAGGACCCTTCTAGGAAAGGTATATAGCACTCAATACAGGAAGCCCCCACCTCCCAGCAATCAAGCATGATGAGGCTCTCTTTCAATATACAAAGGTATCTTGCGCCTTCTTTAAAAATGTAAAGGATTCTCTTTTATGATTAATACCCATAGATTTTTGCCACTTTAGAGACACCAAATAATTCAATTAAAACACAGTTTTATACCCAGTCACAAAACACAATTCCCAAGGAAATTGTATAGGCTTTTGGGATGACAAAGAAAAGGGAAACAACAAAACACTCCTGAAACTGTATGTATGTATGCTATGTATATGTGAGTATATGTATTTGTGTAAGTATAAATGTATATAAAGATATAAAAATTGATAGAAAAATATTATTTTTATCTCTAGGTCAAACTAGGTCAAATCTTCAACGCATGATTGATCTTGACCTCGGCTTGACTAATAGCAGTTGCAGGCATGCACT
Organism: Octopus sinensis; assembly: GCF_006345805.1. Taxonomy (NCBI): domain Eukaryota; kingdom Metazoa; phylum Mollusca; class Cephalopoda; order Octopoda; family Octopodidae; genus Octopus; species Octopus sinensis. The sequence continues at coordinate 43,891,617 of NC_042997.1, forward strand.
CAGGCACACACACACACACACGCATGCACATGCATGCACACACACACACACACATTTCTACTTCTAAACTTGTTTCAGTGAGGATTTGAAAACTGGTTTTATTTTACGAAGCAAGTAAGGAAGAAAACTTTTGAATTTAGTTTTGATTATAGAATCCACATCTCTCAACAGCTAAAAGCATTTGTTTTCAGCTTTAGAATAATTGCATATATATATTCAAATGTTTCATTAAATCATGCAGGTCAAACAATGATGGAAAGGCTCCCTTGTTGGTTGCATTTGTTTAGTAGATATCAATGGTCAGAGTCAGTAAACTGCTTGGAAACAGGTGAAGGTTGGTGACAGGTGGGGTGTCCTACTTTAGTAAAAATCTCCCTCAGCAAATTTCACCTGACAAGCATGGAAAAGTGGACATCAAAATGATGATGATGGCCATATATATTTTCCAGCATGGAAAATGAACTGCTTTCCAACCACATGGTTCCAGGTTCAGTCCCACTTCATGGCACCTTGGGCAAGTGCCTTCTGCTATAGCTTCGGGCCAACTCAAGCCTTGTGAGAGGATTAGGCAGATGGAAACTGAAAGAAGCCTATCAGATGTGTGTGTGTGTGTGTTTGTCTCCCCCACCATCACTTGATGTGTTTACACTCCCGTAACTTAGCAGTTCAGCAAAACAGACCAATAGAATAAGTACTAGGCTTACAAAGAATGGAATAAGTCCTGGGGTCAATTTGTTTGACTGAAGGCAGTGCTCCAGCATGACTGCAGTCGAATGACTGAAACAAGTAAGAGAATAAAAGAATACACACACACACACACACACACACTCATGCAAGTGTGAAGTGTGTGCATATGTATGTGAACATCTCTCTCTGCTTGAGCAAAATGGCAATAATGCTGACAATACTTATGAGCTTTATGACTAGTCACTCTGTCATGTCAGAGATGTCTAACATAAAATCCCTTACACTTAAGAAGACAAGTAAGGAATGGCAACTGGAAGAGCATCTGGCCATAAAATCCAACTTCAAATGAATTCTAATCCAAGCAGCTAAAGATGAAAAGAGGATGAACAAACAAACATAAAAGCATAAACTATGACAGTGTAATCGGTGTCTAGTATGGAAGTACAGAAGCGCAAGAAATATAGTGAGATCATTAATAGGCTCGTAGGCGCAGGAGTGGCTGTGTGGTAAGTAGCTTGCTTACCAACCATATGGTTGCAAGTTCAGCCCCACTGCGTGGCACCTTGGACAAGTGTCTTCTACTATAGCCTCGGGCTGACCAAAGCCTTGTGAGTGGATTTGGTAGACGGAAACTGAAAGAAGCCCGTCGTATATATGTATGTATACATATGTGTGTGTGTGTGTGTGTGTGTGTGTGTGTGTGTTAGTGTTTGTCCCCCCAACATCCCTTGACAACTGATGATGGTGTGTTTACGTCCCTGTAACTGAGCAGTTTGGCAAAAGAGCCAGAAGATTATGATTGGAATGCCATTCATCAGAGATCTACTAGACTAAAAGGTGGAGGCGCAATGGCCCAGTGGTTAGGGCAGCGGACTCGCAGTCATAGGATCGCGGTTTCGATTCCCAGACCGGGCGTTGTGAGTGTTTATTGAGCGAAAACACCTAAAAAGCTCCACAAGGCTCCAGCAGGGGATGGTGGTGACCCCTGCTGTGCTCTTTCACCACAACTTTCTCTCACTCTTACTTCCTGTTTCTGTTGTACCTGTATTTCAAGGGGCCGGCCTTGTCACTCTCTGTGTCACGCTGAATATCCCTGAGAACTACGTTAAGGGTGCACGCGTCTGTGGAGTGCTCAGCCACTTACACGTTAATTTCACGAGCAGGCTGTTCCGTTGATTCGGATCAACCGGAACCCTCATCGTCGTAACCGACGGAGTGCTTCCAAAAGAAACTTAACCAAAACCAATGTGAGAAAATAAACAATACATACATTTTAACTTTACAACAATGTTGTAAACGTATGTTAGAATAGTTTGATGTCTAATGATAAATATTGTTATTAATATCATTAAACAATAATAACAAAGTAGAAGTTTAATATGAAAGTACATGCTTTTCTTTCTTTTACTACTATTTCAGATTAAATTACTTTCCGAATAAACTAAAGTCAAGAAAAGCAAGAGAACACGGTCAAATAAAACTTACCTATGATTGCAATTTCGACCATAATCCATAATATCAAACGTGGTATTCGGTGGTAATATGTGTAGCAAATCTCGGCAAGGTGCATGCCTGTGACAACTCCCAGCCTTGCAGCAAGTCGTTGCATTAACAGACCAAGTATTGTTGCTGACATCAAAACCCATAGTAACTATTTGGAAATATATACAAATATATATATAAACAAAAAAAAAGTCAAGTATTATGCAAGTGTAAGGCATAAATTTTAAAAGATAAAATAAGATATTTCCCTCCATATATACGTTAAGAATGTGATGAGAAAACTCAATGGAATTTTAGCAACTGAGCACTACCCCATATTTGATACTTTTTATCTTTTTTCATATATATATATATATTTATTACACACATGTGAGTGAGAACACTTTGAGATATTTTTGGTATCTAACATATGTCAGATACTGCGAGCGCTGCTTCTGATTGGTCAATCCATGGTGATGACCCGAGGTCACAGTGACGGCACTACTTTTGTCATTCATAAGTTACAACTAAACGTGAAGAATTTAGTTATTGGGTTAATAAAATATGGTCGTTTATTCGTGTGTAATAAATAAAATACCAAACTCATTCCTTATGGATACCGTATTTATTACAACGAGTGGCTTGTAAACGTATCTAATGAGCGAAAGCGAGTTAGATACATTTACAAGCCACTCGTTGTAATAAATACGGTATCCATAGGGAATGAGTTTGGTATTCTATCTATCTATATATATATATATATATATATATATATATCATCATCATCATTTAACGTCTGCTTTCCATGCTGGCATGGGTTGGATGATTTGATTGGGGACTGGCATGCCAGGAGGCTGCACCAGGCTCTAATCTGATCTGGCAAGATTTCTACAGCTGGATGCCCTTCCTAACACCAACCACTCCAAGAGTGTAGTGGGTGCTTTTAGATGCCACCGGCACAAGGGCCAGTTTTGCTTTACTGGCAACGGCCATGCTCAAAATGGTGTTTTTTACGTGCCACCTTGCACAGGAGTCAGTCCAGCGGGACTGGCAACAACCTCGCCCGAATATTTTGTTCATGTGCCAGTAAGGCAACGCTGGTAACGATCATGCTCAAATGGTGCTTTTCACATGCCACCGGCACAGAAGCCAGACAGCTGCTCTGGAAGTGATCCCGCTCAGATGGAGCTGTTAGTGCTCCACTGGCATGGGTGCCAGTCATCGAATTTGGTTCAATTTCGATTTCACTTGCCCCATCAGGTCTTCGCAAGCAGAGTTTAGTGTCCAATGAAGAGAGGTTGGCATAGGTGCCAGTCGTCGAATTTGGTTCGATTTCGAAATATATATATATATATACAAATTGAGATAGGGGTTGTAAATGCAACCCTCCATGGGATAACATATATCCAATATACTGCTAGTGATGTACCCAACAAAGTTAATACATAAATGTTAATGATTGCGATGCAATCAATTAATTTACTGTATTATATGGGCAAAGGTAAAATGATTTACCACAAAATAATAATACAAGAAAAGAAAATGGAGAAATACATCTAAATCAAATATCAATTACCAGATGAGTATTATCTGGTAATTGATATTTGATTTAGATGTATTTCTCCATTTTCTTATCTTGTATATATATATATATATAAATAACTTCTACAGGGAAAATGCTTGCAATGACTTCAAAGTTTCAGCTTGCTTCCTTCATTAGACAATGGTTTATTTTGGTTCTTTCTGATTTCATATAATCTTTGACAAGTTGGTTTTTCAGTAGGTGGAGTAGTGTGAATGATAGTTATGTGTAGCGTAGATAGGCAGGGAAAGTATTTGTATAGGAAGGGAAGTGACTGGAGGAGAATAGGAAAAAAGTATGTGTTTGTGGATTGATAGAAAGGTATGGTGAAGAGATTTATTTTGGTTTGATATGGAAATTTTATCGTTTAGGGTGAATTTCCTATACTATGTATTGTGAAGTGAAGAATACACAGAATCTAACATTATTATTAATAATAATAATAATAATATTAGTGATAATTAAATATTATATGTGTACTCATGGATATGGATGTATATGTACGCTCCAGTATATATATATAATTAATTGTCTATATGCTTGTACGTATGTTTAATTATGTCTTTTTATATATTTATGTACATGTATATGTGTATATATTTGCTTGTATATGTATATGTATATATATATATTAAATTGTGTATGTATCTTGTTTTATGTATATATTTATATTTTGAATATACTTTATAATCTCTGACAAAGCCTATGTATATATATATAAGTACCTCATTTTTAACTGCCTACCACCTCAATACAGTTGACATGAATAGGTACAAATTGCTTTTTTCCATAGGCTGAAACAGCTTTAAGTGATTTTAATCATTTATATTAATGTTTCTTTTAATAACTACTTGTATTCTTATCTTATATGCATTGAATTTTATACTGTATATATATATATATATATGTATGTTATTATGGTTGTCGTTTTGAAAAATAAATAAGTGAACATTCTAATATCCTAAAGCTGATAAACCAACTAATGTGTTTCTCCATTTTCTTATTTGTAATATATATATATATATATATATCGAAATCGAATTGAACCAGCCAGGATCCCTGGTCTGGTGGTACGTAAAAAGCACTATCCGACTCGTGGCCGATGCCAGCACCGCCTCGACTGGCTTCCGTGCCGGTGGCACATAAAATACACCAATCTGACCGTGGCCGTTGCCAGCCCCGCCTGGCACCTGTGCAGGTGGCACGTAAAAAGCACCCACTACTCACGGAGTGGTTGGCGTTAGGAAGGCATCCAGCTGTAGAAACATTGCCAATTAGACTGGAGCCTGGTGCAGCCTTCTGCTTCCCAGAACCCCGGTCGAACTCCAACCCATGCTAGCATGGAAACGATTAAACGACGATGATGACGATGATGATATATATATATATATATATATATTTTTTTTTTTTAAATAGGATAAAATCTTTATAAGAAATTATCAAGTAGTTAGCGTGAAAAACCTCGTAAGAGAAAAATTCTGTAAATTTTTCCAACTTTGAAAATACTTATTTATATTATATAGAGGGTACTATTATTCATAGGTACCGCACGCTAGGAGGGACTTTGCAGTCAAAACTACTAAAATAAACAAATTGTACCGAATGCAAAACTTCAAAGCGAGTCATTTAAAAACATGACTCGCTTTGAAGTTTTGCATTCGGTACAATTTATTTATTTTAGTAGTTTTGACTGCAAAAGTCCCTCCTAGCGTGCGGTACCTATGAATAATAGTACCCTCTATATAATATAAATATATAAATATATATATATATATATATATATATATACCGGAGTAAACACATAAATGTGAAACAAGGTGGAAAAAAGAGTACTCAAATACCAGTGGTAGAGTAATATGCTTTATTTAAAGCAGCAGAAAATTCAACAAAATCTGTTACTCTGAGTTTCTTGTTGCCGTTCATCAGACAGTTTTTGCTAGAATGGAACCGATATATCAATTCAATCCAGACTCTCAATTCAATCCAGAGTCTGGATTGAATTGATATATCGGTTCCATTCTAGCAAAAACTGTCTGATGAACGGCAACGAGAAACTCAGAGTAACAGATTTTGTTGAATTTTCTGCTGCTTTAAATAAAGTATATATATATATATATAATATTGATACAAAACGTAAATTTTAAAATTTAATCATGTCAAGAAGAACAAATTAAAACAACAGGTGTTTACATGCAATATTCATATACCATAAAATGCTCAATATGCAAACCATTACCTTAAATCCAGCTTTAGCACCTGACTGCAAGTCTGATTCAATATTTCCTGGGTCCAGGTAAGCAATGCTCATCAAGAAGCCAGGGCCAGTGAAAGCCCATAATTTACGAAAACTGAATTTATACTGAAACATAAAACATCAATAATATAACAATGAGAAAAAAGAATTACTTTTGATCTGTCATTTCAAAATGATGAATATTCAGTACTAGTGGCCTGGGAAAACACCTGGAGATTAATGACTGATGCATGTAGTGAAAAAAAAACAACCTCACAGTCCAGCCCATGTTGACGTGTGGTGGTTTGTGTACCTTGATGACACTGAGAGCTATGAAAACAGGGAGCAAGTCCTTGGTAGGGCTTCCAATGCTAGACAGGTTAAAGGATAGTGGCAAGACTAACATGGACCATGCTAATCAAGAAGCCAGGGCCAGTGAAAGACTAATATGGACCATGCCTTCCCAGAGGTAAAAATGGATTTGTGTAGGGCCAACACCCCTACCTAGAAAAAAGCAAATTTACAGAAGCACTGATGACAATTCAAAAGTAACAAGACCTGGAAGAATAAGGCCTTTCCTCAGGGAAACATATGGCCAGAAGGAGAGGTCCTAAAATACTAACAGAGAACTGAAAAAAGCAGGGATCTCTCTGGAGAGAAGCAGAACAAACAGCCCAGTGTTGAGAACAGTGGAGAAAAGTCATTGATATGACTTCAGTGCACAGAGAAAGTGAAGGCCTTAAGTAAGTGAAACAGTGTAAATGACCACAAGGTATATTATGTAAATGGATTGTTGTGATCAGTGAAAAGATACCACTGCTGAGAGAAGAGCTTAACTATAGAAGAGGAAGAACATATGTGTGATGGGGGACGGTTGAGGCACAGATTTATCAGATGTGGTGACAAAAGGTTGACAGTGAATACAATATGTCATACTATAAGATTTGGCCAATTTACACCAGTATGGAAAAATGAAAGTTAAAATAAAGATCATGATAATGATAATGATGGCAGTAACACCACCTCAGGCAGTTATGACTTACTGGTTCCCCTAACGATATTATATGCTTTTGTATATCAACCATTCAGTTCTATTCATATACAACTCTTACTGTCTTCAAGTTCTCGTACAGGAAGGTGTACGTCTATGTATATATCTAATGTAATATCCAGTCTTCTGTAATAACTATGATACGTGATAAATGATGAACAGCCGAAACAAGAAGCTCAACACATTGGTCTTCACTTATCTTCATAAAATTCCATGTAGCTATGTGGGTAAGAAGCTTCCTTATCAACAATATGGTCTTGGGTTCAGTCACAGTGCATGGCAATTTGGGCTAGTGTCTTCTACAATATCCCCTATGTTATGTGAACGGAATTGGTAGACAGACACTGAAAGAAGCATGTTGTATGTATATGTATGCATATGGACAAAGTTTTGGGACTTCCAGCTTGTGAATATCCTACATATAATTGCCCATGAGAGAAGCAAGGTTAATTCCAACAACGTTGAGAGATTGTGCTTGAGATTTGTTTATGGACATAGCAAAACTTCTGGAGCCGTTTAAATTCATAGGAGAGGTCAGATGGGATTATGGGATCCGTGGAATGAAGACATCGTCACCCTTATATTTCCCAAGAGAAATGAATTTTGGTGGTAAGGACTAAACTTTATGTTTCATTAACGCAATTAAAAAGCATTTATCTTTAAAAAAAAAGAGGTGGGGGTCATAGACGCATGACAGAATTATTCAATATCATGTTTGCTTCTATCAGAACTGTTTACCTTTAAAGTGAAAAAACAAAATCAACAGAAATGACAGGTACGTAAAATATATTTCTGTTTTTGAAAAAAAGTTTTAAAATTAGTGACCCCTGCTAGAACTTTCCCTGAGTAATGAAGAACCTACATGCCAAATTTGGTACAGATTGATCCAGCAGTTTAGCCTTGCATAGAGGAAACACACACACACACAGTGAATTTTATAGATGCCATGCTTATGCAGAGCAGGTAGAAAAAGAGGTATATCACTCTAACAATGGATAAATTAATGTGGGTCACTCATTATCTATTTCGACTTTTCATGGCATAGAAAAGATTAAGAGTGAAGTGGGGAACACATAGATCTGTGTTACTCCTTAACAGAACAATAGGTCATATGCCTAGGGGAAAATTGTAGATTCAATTTCGAATCTGAGGTAGGACCAATATCCAAGTAGAGATAGTCACATCAGATTTAAATATGAAATATCAAGTATACTCTAGCTAATGTGAAGGCACGTGGCTCAGTGGTTAGAGCGTCGAGCTTACGATCGTGAGGTTGTGAGCTCGAATCCCAGACCGGGTTGCGTGTTGTGTTCTTGGGCAAGACACTTTATTTCACGTTGCTCCAGTTCACTCAGCTATAGAAATGAGTTGCGATGTCACAGGTGCCAAGCTGTATCGGCCCTTGCCTTTCTCTTGGACAACATCAGTGACGTGGAGAGGGGAGGCCGGTATGCATGGGCGACTGCTGGTCTTCCATAAAACAACCTTGCCCAGACTTGTACATCAGAGGGTAACTCTCTAGGTGCAAACCCATGGTCAGTGTCTGACTGAGGGGGGTTACCACCATGACTCTAGCTAATATTATTAGGTCCATTCCATGAACAATTATTTGAATAACTCATGTTGATAACTCATGTTTGGCTGTGCACAGAGGAAACACACACACACAGAGTAAGAATAAAAGTGAAACAATTAGCAAAAGAATAAAAGCGAAACAAAATTATAGTCTTCCGAACAATTATTTGAGTAACTCAAATCGATGTCTCAAACTTATGACATGGGAATATTGAACTTCAAAAGTTATAAAGTTTATCTTATAAATTAAAAGATATCTTACAGTGTATAAGTGTGTGTCTGTATGAAGACCTTTTGCTATTTAGAAACCTTACTGTTTCTTTTTGTTCAAACCTCGTTTCATTATCACAATTAAAAAGCATTTCAGAACCGTTTACCATTAAAGCGATAAAACAAAACTGACATAATTTCCAGACAGCCAAATTTGGTACAGATTGATGCTGCAGTCTGGCCGTGCATAGAGGAAACAAACACACACACAGTAAGAATAGAAGTGAAACAATTAGTGAAAGAAGAAAAATGAAATAATATTATAGTCTTATGAAAAGTGAAAGAATAAAAGTGAAACTATTATACCACTGTAAAAAAAAATCGGAAGGTTCATACAGGGTGAGCTACAGCCTCCTACATGGACAAGGGCTAAAATCTGAGCCCCCTGTAACCTTCCCTGAGTAATGAAAAACCTTCATGCCAAATTTGGTATTGTACCACTGAAAAATAAAAAATGGAAGGGTCGTATAGAGGGGGGGCTACAGTCCCCTATATGGGAAAGGGCCAAAATTTGACCCCACTAGAACTTTTCCCGAGTAACGAAAAACTTTCATGCCAAATTTGGTACAGATTGAGCAGTTTGGCTGTGCATAGAGGAAACACACACACACACACTGAATTTTATATATATAGATATATATCTTTTATCTTTCCCTTGTTTCAGTCATTAGACTGCAGCCATGCTGGGGCATCACCTTCAAGAATTTTTTGTCGAATGAACCAACATCAGAACTTCTTTCGTTTTGTTTTTTTAAGCCTGTTACTTTATCAGTCACTTTACCGAACCGCTAAATTACAGGGAGGCAAGCAGTGGGGAGAGACAAATACACACACACACACACATATACAACGGGCTTCTTTCAGTTTCCATCTGCCAAATCCATTCACAAGGTTTTGGTTAGCCTGAAATCCTCATCATCATTTCAATATCCATTTTCCATGCTTTCTTGCATGGGTCACATGGTATACCTTAAATTTAACTGGAGGAATCTCAAAGTTATTAGCTTGAATTTTGCTTCAGAACTCTACCCACGTTTTTATATATAAAAATTCGATTCAGAGATTTGATCACTGACTATTTGGTGCTTCTAAGACAGATGAAATCATATCGGTTGTAATACAGGACATATTATAAAGAAGAAACATATCATCAAAAGGATTTTGTATGATGGTCGAAATGATATGAATATTGATGTAAACTGCCCTAATATTAAGAAATAGATCCAAATGCATTGATTAGATAATCACTTAAGCTGCATAACTAGCAGGTGGAATAACAATTGTTATGTTAAATTTGCAGAGAAATATCAAAGAGAAGAGTGTGTGGGTGGGTGAGAGATGGAACTGCAAAGATCAATTTCAAATCATACTGGTGGATTTTATAGTTAAAAAAAAAAAAGAGCTGGCTCACAGAAACCTTTCTTCCTGTTTCTCAATGCCAGCTGCAATAGTGGAGTTAACAGCATGGGATAAAGATCGCAATCTGCTCTCATGACTTGCTGAAAGTAGTTAAATTTTTTTTACCTAGCTGATATGATCAATACTGCGGCTGGTGCTAGATACAGCCTAATGGCTCAGGATTGGAAGTGAGTGGGAGAAGACCCAAGAAGCAATTTATTTCTCATGTGAAAGGCATATATGAGAAGTGTAATGTTCTCATCATCGCTATGGATAGGAAGCACTCCGTCGGTTACGACGACGAGGGTTCCGCTTGATCCGAATCAACGGAACAGCCTGCTCGTGAAATTAATGTGTAAGTGGCTGAGCACTCCACAGACACATGTACCCTTAACGTAGTTCTCGGGGATATTCAGCGTGACACAGAGAGTGACAAGGCCGGCCCTTTGAAATACAGGTACAACAGAAACAGGAAGTAAGAGTGAGAGAAAGTTGTGGTGAAAGAGTACAGTAGGGATCACCACCATCCCCTGCCGGAGCCTCGTGGAGCTTTTTAGGTGTTTTCGCTCAATAAACACTCACAACGCCCGGTCTGGGAATCGAAACTGCAATCCTACGACCGCGAGTCCGCTGCCCTAACCACTGGGCCATTGTGCCTCCCATCATTGCTATAAAAGCCTATTGTCTCTGAAGGTTGTAGATGCAGAGAATAAGGTGGAACATTCCAGATTCATCTTTCTAGTATATTTGAACTGAAATCCTACATGATGCTGCATCATCACGATGCATTCCAATTGGAAAATAATCTGGTGATGCCAGTCCCTATTTCAGTTCTTTTATTTATTTATTTATTTTTACTGGTTTCAGTCATCTGACAGCACCCATGCTGGAGCACCACCTTAAGGGGTTTTTAGTCAAAGAAATCAACCTCAGGACTTATTCTATCAGTGTCTCATGCCAAACCGCTAAGTTACGGGGACATAAACACACCAAGATCAATTGTCAAGTGACGGTGTGGGGAGACAAACACAAACACATAATATATATATATATATATATATATATATATAATAGATGAGTACAGCGAAAATTTAGATTTAGATGAATATGGTACTTAAGTTGAGGCACCAAAATTTAGTACGGAATTATCCATACAATTTCAAAATGGGGTGATTAAAATCAAAATAAGCAACAAGGATATCCAGAGGTAATGCAGTACGATCGTTTCATGCAACTCCATTTAATTGAACAATGCAATCATTACATCAATTGAAAATGCAGAGCCATCTTCAGCTGCACAAAGATATAGAATTTAATTAAATCAGAACAGATGGACAGATTAGTATAATCATACCTAAAAATGGAGATTTTAGTATAGCAGTCAATTTCAGCCAACAGGATAACATGGTATGATAAGCCTCATAACGGCTTAAAAAAGGAAGACGAATGTCAAGTGAGGCAGTGGGCATAAGGATTCTGAGTTGCTAAGAAACAAAACACTTAGCCCAGTAGTCATAATGACTGAGAAATTGAACAAGTAATCTTCAGATGCAGCTGACAGAATGAGAAGCTTGACAGGACATTGTTAATGGTTCAACATCTTCACAGCAACCAGCGAATTAAAATTTGAAATAAAAATATTAAAAGAGAAAGTGAGAGACTTTGCAAATGAAAATGAAATACTCTGCAGTGAATGCAATGAATATTTAAATTTGTGAGAAATTGGAGTTAAAAAATTCAATAGACTTGAGAAATCAAAAATCAAAGGAAATTTCTTAGAACATGAATTCATAAAAATATTTCCGGACAGTCAACTCTTTGATAATTGCTTTCTTTTAGAACTTTTAGTAATTGGTACACACCTAATTAATAAGCAGCTTTCTCCATTATAGAATAGATTCCCGGCTGAATTCGGACCCACAATCCTGAAATTTTAGATTCCCAAGTTTACATTACTGCGATTGTTGATCGTGATTTTTTGCAACAAATCTTTTTGTACAATAACAATTTTTATAATCTAAAGGCTGACTCCCTGATTAAATTAAAAGCATTCCAAGCCGAATCTGGACTTGCAATCCTGAAGTTTTGGATTCCCAAGTTTTCAATACTGCGACTGTTCCCAGTGATTTTTTTTTTTACGTGACCTTTTGCGATGAATTTTTTTGTACAATAACAATTTTTATAATCTAAAGGCTGACTCTGTGAGTAAATTAAAAACATTCCTGGCCAAATCTGGACCTGCAATCCTGAAATTTTGGATTCCCAAGTTTTCATTACTCTGATTGTTTTTGGTGATTTTTTACGTGATTTTTAGCAACAAACTTTTTTGTACGATAACAATTTTTATAACTTGGAAATGAATTTTGGAAATAATTGAAATTAATTGCAAAATCCAGCAGGTAAAAAAGTAAAAGTTGAATCACTAAAAATGAACTTACATCCTCTGTTTCTGGTATTTGTATTTTCTGTTCAAAATATGTAGATCTCGTAGGAGTATTATTTCTCGTATCATCATGTGTATTTTCCTCGTCATTATCTTGAAATAAAAAAAAAAATCAAGAAATTTCATTAAAAAAAAGTCAAATTTGGGATCCAGTTCAAAAACAAAGGTTTTACAGTTTATTTTGTAGTATTCAAATTTCTAAGACAAAGCACCAATTAGTGTATGTGCATGTATTTGCAGGTGGAATATGGTAACAATGCATGTGTGCAATTACCTCTGGCCACATGTAAATTGTCCAAATGTACAAAACAATAAAAAACACAAGTTCTACCCAGAGGATTTGAACTCTAGAGTTACAAATTAGTAGCTCAATGCTCTATAAACTCCATCACTTCATTTCTATATCAGTTCAGTGAAACCTGAGCTATTTACCAATTCATAAGTCCTCTTAGGAAAACATTTACATTTTGAGAGTAGAGTTGTTAGTGATACAAACAGTATGAGGACAGAGTAAAGAAATTCTAGTGAAGTTGAATAAAATGACACAGAATTAAGGTGAGATGGATTGCAGAGAACCCAAACCCATACAAGAGCAAAAACTATTAAGTGTTAAAATGACGATGACACTCATCATCAGGAGTAGCAAAGAGACAAAAATAGTAAAACTCCAAAATCTTCCTAATTCTGGCACAAGGCCAACAATTTTGAGAGAAGGGGTTAATCGATTACATCATCCGCAGTGCACAACTAGTACTTATTTTATCAACCCAAAATTATGAAAAGCCAAGCCTAACAGTGTCCATTTTCCTAAGAATACTTAGTTTCATTCCTTTACATTTTAAGTTCAAATCTATTCCCTTCAACTCTATCTTTCATTCTTCTGGGATAAAATAGGTACAAGAATTGGGATTGTGTGGGTAAAATAAATGAAAAATAACAGGCAATGACAGTACAGTTCAATAGATGCTACATATGTTTCAATAGCATTGCAGTTTATTCACAATCAGTGTATTACATAGTCCAAAATCACCAGCCATTTCTTCAGGCATTTTGAACCATCAGGAAAAGAAATCAGTTTCATTTTCCTCATGGCTTGCAAATGCTTGAAGAAATGGCTAATGATATTAGCTTATGTATTAAAGGTTGTGAATAAATTGCCATGTTATTCGTTTCTTTGTTTCAGTCATTTGACTGCGGCCATGCTGGAGCAACACTTTTAGTCAAGCAAATCGACCCCAGGACTTATTCTTTGTAAGCCTAGTACTTATTCTATCAGTTTCTTTTGCCGAACTGTTAAGTTACAGGGATGTAAACACACCAGCATCGGTTGTCAAGCGATGTTGGAGGGACAAACACAGACGCCCCACACACACACACACACACACACACACACACATACATACATACACGACGGGCTTCTTTCAGTTTCCATCTACCAAATCCACTCCCAAGGCTTTGGTCGGCCCGAGGCTATAGTAGAAGACACTTGCCCAAGGTGCCATGCAGTGGGACTGAACCCGGAACCATGTGGTTGGCAAGCAAGCTACTTACCACAGCCACTCAGCATTTTTTGAATTGCCATTGTCCATCATCATAAATCATATTTCTTCACCTGTGACATATGAAGCTGATGTTGCTACAGGGATTGGAATTGTGAACTACCTCATATCATTAAGCAATTGTAATTACCCTAATTAATCTTGTGATTGGACAATAAAACAGAACATTAATCTATTAGCATTCCAGCAGTGTACACCACCAGTAAACTGCATGCTAGACACTACCAAGCTGATAACCATGAGTAGTAAGATTCAAACCAAAGGATGGAAGACATGGGATGAAGTATCGAAAAACGACCTCAGGACACTGAACTTTTCAGGCGAAATGACAAAGGATTGGGATGCCAGTCAGAGTTACAAAAATAAAAACTTATTTAGAACTAGCAGTATCGCCCGGCGTTGCTCGGGTTTGTAAGGGAAATAACTATTTAAGCATTTTTAGAGATGTAAAGTATAATAGCCATCTCAATATGGCTAACCACAAAGGGGGGGTGTTACTGTAGCTTTTTACGTTCTGAGATTTAATAATAAATTTTTAGAGAGTTACTTCCCTTATATATGCCAAAAATGCATTAAAAATGGGAAAAATTGATGGTAATTTTTTTTTTTAATCGTAGACTCATCCTAGACGCGCGCTAATACCCAGAAGGGCTTGATATGAATCACGACTATAAGATACCCAGTTTTGGTTAAACTGCACCGCAAAATGTGGGAGTAGTCAGGAATCTAAATCAGAGGAGACAGACAGCACACAACCTCTCTTTTATATATAAAGATAATAATGCAGTAAAACTAGACTTCCAAATGTTCCAAAAGAAAATTATGGAAGACATACCCAGAGTGAAAGGTAGACTGTATGATGCTTGTGTGCAAACAGCTATAACAGTAAAAAAAATGAGCTGTGACTGCAGAGGACATACGTAGGCTTGAAAGAAATGAAGCTAGTATGCTTCGCTTGATATGCAATGTCAGTGTGTATGTGTACAACAGAGTGTAAACATCATGAGAGAAAAGTTGAGCATAAAAGGCATCAACTGTGGTGTGCAAGAGAGACAACTGCACTGGTATGGTAATGTGATGCATATGGACAAGGACAGCCGTGTAAAGAAGCGTCGATCTCTAACTGTGAAGGGGACCTGTGGAAGAGATAGACCCAGGAAGACATGGGATGAGGTGGTGAAGCATGGGCCTCATGGAGGCAATGACTAGTGACCAAGACCTTTGGGGATATGCTGTGCTTGAGAAGTCCCGTCAAGGCAAGTGAAATTGTAGGCAAGGAAGATACTAGTGGCATGTAATTGGCACCTGTGCCAATAGCACGTAAGAAGCACCTTTCAAGCCTTGGGCCTCACAGAGGTAATGACAAATGACCAAGACCTTTGACAATATGCTGTGCTTGAGTAGAAGACCCATCAAACCAAGTGAAATCATAATCATGGCAGATACTGGTGTATACTCTCAGAGTGGTTAGTGTTAGGAAGGGCATCCAGCCAAATCAGACTGGGGTCAGGTGTAGTCCCTCAGCTTACCAGCCCTGGTCAAACCGTCCAACCCATGTCGGTATGGTCATGATGATGTGCCAGAAAGTTGTAAAAAAACAAAACTTCATATCCCCCTTGATTATGGTTCTCCCACATACATATTAACCCTTTTTGTTACCATATTTCTGATGAAATATACTGCTTTTGCCTCAATTAATTTAGAAATTAATGAAGAATTTAGTAAAATAAGATAATGTTTGGAATATAGATTAACATATTTTGATGGAAAATTTCAAATGAAGGAGCAGTCAGAGGTGAGATGATACCAAAAGGGTCAATGTCTTTGGTAATAACTATTATCTCATTATCTTCTTTGTTCTTGTCTTCAAAAACCAAAGTTTTGAGTGTAACAATGGACATAATAATTTTACAAAGTAAGTGTAAATTAAAAGATATTAAAGTTAGCATCCCTGGGGTAAGATTTAGATGGCATGGTTATATATTAAAAACAGATAAAAGATAACTCGATTAATTCCAGTACTATGGGGTGGTAACCTAAATAAATAGGCTAAAGAGGTTTGATGTGAAAGTTCAGAGTTAACAAATGACAGCTGATTCTAAAGAAATTGCCACATGCAGAATAAACTATAGAGAGAAATACGCTTTATAATATTTCCCAAACCATTTTATAATGGAAAGAAGAAAAAAGTGAAATAACTGAATATCTTTTAATCATCACTTATACATCATTGTTTTTACACCCAACCTTTCATACTGGGTTGAGTCAGAGGGTATATTTTGATGCAGGGATTTATAGCAGGATGCTGTTCCTGATACACCCACCTTTAGTTGTCTCTTATGACAAACATAGACAAAATGTATTTATCCTAAGAAACAGGATACAGACTGTTCACTGAAGACCAGAATATACGTAATGAAAACTGGAATACAGTTAATAAACAGGAATACATATGGATATCATATGAAGCAACTCTTAAC
Organism: Octopus sinensis; assembly: GCF_006345805.1. Lineage (NCBI taxonomy): Eukaryota > Metazoa > Mollusca > Cephalopoda > Octopoda > Octopodidae > Octopus > Octopus sinensis. The sequence continues at coordinate 43,908,377 of NC_042997.1, forward strand.
TATATCTTTGAGGAATTTAAAAAGGACAAAAACTACCTGATATATGATAATCACATGTAGAGTTGGTTTCAAGGATCACATGTAGATATGCAATCAGTCTATTGGTTTAAAAGTCACAAAAAAATCAACTTTTCAACTAAATAACATGTAAACAAAGCAACATCTTATCTCAAGGATTACAAAGCAGGTATCATGTTTACAGCCTCAGAATCACAAGTTTATATCATATCTTAGGCTTAACACTGTGTCTTTGGTCAAAAGAAAACTGAATATTAGCAGGATGTAAAAGCTAGAGCTAAGACTGCCTTCATTTCCTTAACCTTTCAGTGTTTAAACTGGCCATATCTGGCTCAAATACTCCAGCTGCTGGCTAGATTCAACCTCTTACACCTACCCTACAATGTCATCCTAAAACTAAACAAATACACCACTGAAGTTGCAAAGCTACAAGATTATGTATGATTAATTCAAAACAATCATCATCATCATTTAGCATCCGTTTTCCATGCTAGCATGGGTTGGACGGTTTAACTGGGGTCTGTGAAGCCGGAAGGCTTCATCAGGCCCAGTCAGATTTGGCAGTGTTTCTACGGCTGGATGCCCTTCCTAACGCCAACCACTCCGTGAGTGTAGTGGGTGCTTTTTACATGCCACCCGCACAGGTACCAGGCGAGGCTGGCAACGGACAAGAGCAGATGGTGCTTTTACATGCTACCGGCACGGTGGCCAGGCGAGAATAAAAAAGCATTACATTTGACAGAGTAATCTGAATATTTAAAACCATGTCAGTGGTTCTCATTCGTCTTTTGCCTATGGAACCCTTTGATTCCTATTTTACTTGGGTGAACCCTTATAACCATTTGATGCTTACAAGAATCTTACATTTTTATGATTGAATATTATTAGAAAGTGTATTTTTAGAAGCCTAAGCAATTATAGCACACAAATTTTGACACAAAATTTTATTATGGACCCCCTGAGGCATATGGACCTTCAGAGGCATATAGACCTTCAGAGGCATATAGACCTCAGGGGCTACATGGACTCCTATTCAGAGCCACTGTTTTACATTAACCCTTTAGCATTCAGAATACTTTCTCATATGTAATGCTTATTCATTCATATTGTTTTTAATTAATTATGAATTATTTCATAGTTTTGAGATTTCAATGATAGGGTTGCTTATTTTTAGAGTGACATTGAAGGGTAGGTGTGATAAGTTAAAATCTGGATGGTTTGAACATAAAACAAGGTGTTATGGGTTAGGGTTAGTTTCAATGCTAAAGGGTTGAAGTACACTTGTCTCAAACATTCATAATTTGTTCCTATTCTTTGCCACTCCTCAGTGCTTTCCCATGGATGGAAGCACTCCGTCGGTTACGACGACGAGGGTTCCGGTTGATCCGAATCAACGGAACAGCCTGCTCGTGAAATTAACGTGTAAGTGGCTGAGCACTCCACAGACACGTGTACCCTTAACGTAGTTCTCGGGGATATTCAGCATGACACAGAGCGTAACAAGGCTGGCCCTTTGAAATACAGGTACAACAGAAACAGGAAGTAAGAGTGAGAGAAAGTTGTGGTGAAAGAGTACAGCAGGGATCACCACCATCCCCTGCCGGAGCCTCGTGGAGCTTTTAGGTGTTTTCGCTCAATAAACACTCACAATGCCTGGTCTGGGAACCGAAACCGCGATCCTACGACCGCGAGTCCGCTGCCCTAACCACTGGGCCATTGCGCCTCCACTGTGCTTTCCCATATTACCCATGGATAGAGATTTTTTTTGTTTCTACTTTTTTTACATCTTTATTTTACTGGGGATAGTGAACTGGTAGAGTTGTTAGAGAATTGGACAGAATGCCTCACAGTATTTTTTATGACTCTCTATACACTGAGTTCAAATCCCACCAAGGCAGCTTTGTCTTTCGTCCTTTCAGGGTCAATAAAAATGTACCAATCTAGGTCAGTGGATTGATAGAACTATTAGAGGGTTAGCTAAGATGCCTTGCAATGTTTGTTCTAGTTCTATTGGGTTGTCTGGAAAGTTTGTGCTGATTTATAGTAACTTATCTTTCGACTTATTTTAGAACATGGTTGAGTCCATAAAATAGGATTTGACTACACCTCCATTTAGAGCACAGTTTAAGCTATCTTTTCATGGAATAAGGTTTATGTTCCTATAACCTGTGTTAATTCTGTAACCCTTTAAAATGGAAGATAACAAAGTTCATTTTCGGCACTTGACGCTTTAGGAACCAGACAAAAATTGCTGCAGCTCGGCTGGGATGTGTTACCCCACCCTCCATATCCACCAGATATTTCTCCTTTGGATTTCCACTTATTCAGGTCTCTGCAGAATAGTCTTAATGGTAAAAATTTCAATTCCTCGGATGACGTAAAAAAGATACCTTGATGAATTCTTTGCCATGAAACCACCTCAATTCTGGGAAGAGGGTATTTTCAAGTTAAAGGAAAGATGGAGATGCATTGTGCAACAAAATGGTTCATATTTGGTTGATTAAAAATGTAATGGCAAGTATTTATTGACCTTTTTCTTTCCTTTAAAAATCGGCACAAACTTTCCGGACAGCAACTCCTATCATGACACTGGTGCCCAACTGTATCAATCCAAGTTGGCAGCCTTTCCATTGGATAAACATCAGTGATGTGGAGAGAAGACTTATATGCATGGGTAACAGCCAGTCTCTCTCAGTCTTCTGTTACCACTCAATACCTTAGCAGAAGGAGATGAGCCCACGAACTTCAAAGGGTCCCTGAGACCAGTGAGCAATGTGGGTGACATTGTTTTTGAACAACTGCAAGCCAATGTCTAAAGACAAAACAGAGGCAATGAAAAGAGCATTCTGATGAGGAAGGTTAGGTCTAGTGGTTAGTGCAGGGCATTAGAATGCCGACAAAATATGTATAATGAGAGTGAATGGGCCTGAGTGGAGATGATATGAGACTAATTAGCTCTGAAGAGCGAATAGAAAAAGCAGTCTGAAGAGATTTCACATTTGTGAGCCAGAGGTTAGAGTGTGTAAGGTGAGTAGTGACTCAGTAGAGAAAACAATGTGTTGCTTCTCTACAGCAAGGCACCAGTTCCTGTCCCTCTATCATACTTTAATTTGTCAACAGCTGGTATAAAGCCACCTCCCTCTTTACTACATCCCCACCCAATTGAGAGATACGGCTGCTATCTCTAGCAAAATCACGCAAGCACATAAGGGCCTCATTATCAGCATTTTTTTGCTCCAGGTGAGCCATCTATTGTATCATTCCCTACCACTCCTCCTCGTCAACTACTTCAACTGTAAGAGACTCCAAGTAAGGCGAAAAAGCCGTGTACATGTTTTAATATTACATATAATACACTTTTTTAAAAATTATATATCACAATTGGTATACAATAACATAGTTACAGGTTTTCAACAACTCAGGTGCATTTCTGGTGGCAAAAAGCGACAAGGGAGTGTCTGTAAATCCGATCAAGCAAATATCTCAAGGGATTTTGTTTGTAAAGCACTTGTTTCTGGTTTTGCCGTCGCTACAGAAACATTTGAGTTCAGAACATAGATCAACAAAAATAAAAGATGTAAAGTACATTCGTCTGACACTCTATTTCCGTCACTCCATGCATAATTTCTTCAAATAAGTTTTAGACCCAATATGCAAGACCGTCATATTAACCTTACAGGCACCCGAGTAAATCACTACACCGGACCCTATAGGATTTATTTACTGACAGCGAGCCGCAGCACACAGGTAAGATGTGGGGGCCCCTAGACAACTGCCTAGTGTACTCAAGGTTTAAGACAGCATTGCCAATATGTAAGGAATTTTTTGGTTATCTAACCGCAGTAGGGACGGGTGAATAGCAATTCATTTACTGGAGTTTGGACACAAGGTTAGACACGAAATCATAGTGAACCATGCAAACACACATGAACACAAAATATTCATTTACATACGCAGAATATAGAGGAACTGAGAATGTGATATTCATAATCTTCTCACGAGCGTGAGATAAAAACAGAATCAATGAAGACTCAATTTTGCAGGGAGTGTTTTTTGGAGGGTTAAACGCGAGTTGCCAGTTTGTCACACACCGTTTCATTTCATTTGCGATTAATGAAATGATCTTGACAAGAAATAATTAAAACCTGGGTTGTGAACACACGTAATTGGAAGATGAAATTTAACTGTAAACATAATAGCATCAGAATCTTCACACGCCAATGTAAAAAAAGAAAAATACTCAAGAAAAACACGCTTAATTGTTGTGTAATTATTGAAACAGAAAGTGTATAAAATACCAAAAGGAATGAAAATTAAGGTAGAAAAAAAATCATTTGATAGGAGAGAAGCAGCGAGATGAAAGACTAACCTTCTTCGTTGTTTAAAGCTTTTAAGCTCATGTAACTCATGATAAGACCATAAAAACGCCGAAAGGAATTAAAATGTAACAGTTTTCCACTTAAATTATTTTTTGTCGATGTTCTTTCATTTGAAAATGCTTGTTCGGGCGTTTGCAGGACTGAACCCACAACGTTGTCTCTCTCTTTCCCACAACCAACTTATAAGTTTATTTTGTGCTCAAAAAGTTTCCTTATTGTTATTATTTTACAACAAACAAAACTTTCGGAATAACTGTGATAGAGATACAACTTATTAACAGGTGTATTGATCCGAATTCGCTGTTTGACACCAGCTGTGGACATTTTCTCACCTCCGCAGCTGTTTAATTTAGATGTGAAACTTTCCGAAAAGTGAGACTTAAGTAATTAAGACCGAACTTTGGAAGAAACTACACGAAACCGAGAGTATTCTATACTTGTTTGTTTCTAAATTTACTGGTAGAAAAACAAGTGTATGGCTTGGTGCTAGCCGGAAGCCTCACTGGTCTTAAATTCACTTAAATGTTTTTAATTTACTTAGTTAAATGTTTCAGAGCACTTGCAATCAACTCTTCATCTAAAACTCGAAATGAATTTTGAATTCGCCTTAAATATACGTTTATTTATTTAATCCAGCTACGAACCATTGAAATCTTTAGGTTGGATTAAAAGTACTCGATGATTATATTCCATATGTGGCTAAAAAAATAAAAGATTAATGTAGGATAATACAGCAAGTAAAAAATAAAATCTTACTGAAACAACGAAGACCAGGACGAAATGAGGAGGTGAAGGGACACCCGACATTGTCGTTCGACCTGTTAGAAATAGCAGCTAAATGCTATTTAACTCAAACTCTACTATCTGTATAAAAATATTCCAAGTGAATGGACATTGTTCTGCTCGTAAGAACTAACCACAATCGGAGAAGAAATTACGTTATTTGTTCAGCATCTAAAGTAAAGGAGGGGAATATTCAAGTGATTAAAACAGAATTTTCTATAGAGTATAAAAATATACCGAGCACGCAGAAATACTTCAGAAAAAGCAACTGAAAGATTCATTTCGCAATAGTATCTCAGAAACTACCATTATGTGACAAATTTCATTCATGGTTACGTTTTTATTATTCCAATTTTTATCCTCTTGAAGAATACAAAAAAATTACATAAACCAACAAACTTATTAGTCATGTCAAAACAACAACTGGATTTGACGAAACGAACGAGTCTGATGTCAAACTTTTTTTTTTTTTCTTTCTTGTAAACAAACTGTCCTGAAATCTTGTTAGCAATCATTCTTTTTTTAGAACTTTGAATCTCGAAGCAAATAAAGTCTAAATAATAGTGTGCAAATATTGGATAGAAAAAAATCGAAGATTGGAATCGAACCTACATCTCCTGTAGATAGATATGACATGTTCTACCATTGGACCAAAACAAATTCTCCATCCCTTTAAGTAACTTTATTCCTACTAGCGAAAAGCAAATTTATTCATCTTTTAGTCAGGTCATGTTAGTGACCTCCAAACCTAGTGTGACAAGGTGGAGGAGGTTATCCTCAAAGCAAAAGACCCCTAGCTTGAATACTTGCAAGAGTGAGGCCCCCACTAAAGATATCCAAGGTGCCAGATGATGGTATGAAACTGGTTGAAGGATTAAGGGTATCACACTAATCGTTCTTTTCAGGATTTGAACTCAGAAGGTAAATGACCAGAACAACTACCACAAGGCATCTAGAAACACTTTTCATATTTTTGTCAATCCAGCATCCCGGGCTGGTCACTTTTTATTGACCTTGAATGGCTGACAGGTAAAACTGATCTAGTTAGCATTTGAACTTATAATGACTAGCATACTCTCTTTTCTACTTGTTTCAGTCATTTGACTGTGGTCATGCTGGAGCACCACCTTTAGTCGAGCAACTCGACCCCGGGACTTATTCTTTGTAAGCCCAGTACTTATTCTATCGGTCTCTTTTGCCGAACCGCTATGTGACGGGGACGTAAACACACCAGCATCGGTTGTCAAGCAATGCTAGGGGGGGACAAACACAGACACAAACACACACACACACATATAAATATATATATATATACATACATATATACGACAGGCTTCTTTCAGTTTCCGTCTACCAAATCCACTCACAAGGCATTGGTCGGCCCGAGGCTGTAGCAGAAGACACTTGCCCAAGGTGCCACGCAGTGGGACTGAACCCGGAACCATGTGGTTGGTTAGCAAGCTACTTACCACACAGCCACTCCTGCATCATAACAGATTCCACAAAGCATTCTATCCAACTCCCTAAAGAGTGCCAAGTCACAGCCAAATGCAGAGAGAGGAGGAGGAAAACATTAGCTTAATGACGAACATTATTTTAATCTATTGATAGGATTGGGAATGGCTGTGTGGTTAAGAAGCTTTCTTTGCAACTATGTGGTTTTGGGTTCAGTCCCACTGTGTGGTACCTTGGGCAAGTGTCTTCTAATATAAACCTAGGCTGACCAGGGCTTGTGAGCAAATTTGGTTCATGGAAACTGTATGGAGGTCAGTCATATATATATATCATCATCATCATCGTTTAACGTCCGTTTTCCGTGCTAGCATGGGTTGGACGGTTCAACTGGGGTCTGGGAAGCCAGAAGGCTGCACCAGGCCCAGTCTGATCTGGCAGTGTTTCTACAGCTGGATGCTCTTCCTAACGCCAACCACTCCGAGTGTAGTGGGTGCTTTTTATGTGCCACCGACACAGGTGCCAGACGAGGCTGGCGAACAGCCACGATTGGATGGTGCTTTTTATGTGCCACCGGCACGGGGGCCAGACGAGGCTGGCGAACGGCCACGATCGGATGGTGCTTTTATGTGCCACCGGCACGGGGCCAGACGAGGCTGGCAACGGCCATGCAGCTATGAGGGTGTATCTTTGTGTCTGTCTTTATCATGCACCCCCACTTGACAACCAATATTGGTTTGTTTACATCCATGTAACTGAGCAGTTTGGCAAAATACACTGATAGTATAAGTACCAGACTAAAAAAAAATACTGGGAGTGATTTGTTCTGACTAAAACCCTTCAAGGAAGTGGCCCTGCATGGCCAGTCCAATTACTGAAACAAGTAAAAGATAATAAAAAAAAGTATGGAGAACAACTGGACATGTTTATATCTTCTCAGACTTCTTCAATGAAGCTCAGAGAAGAGAAAAGCCCTCGGCTATAGTACAAGACACTTGCCCAAGGTCAGTGACAGCTCAAGTATAGGTACTGCAGAACTGCAGCACCTGCTATTTCTACTCGATGTTATCGATAACATCCAATATAATGAGTCTTTTTTCTTTATACTTGTACATTATATAATCCTTAAGCTTAATGTAAGTAGACATCCCCCAGTTTATGAGAAAATATAAAAGTCCTTGTATAGAACTGTTCGCTTCACAGCTCCAGTGACGTGGTGTTTGGCTGTTGTGTGCATGCTCACATGTCCAAGATAGGAAGCTGCATGCTAGGAAGAGAGAGCACTGTGGTTCATGCAGTGCCAACCCTGGTGTGCTGGTAAAAGACAGTGTTTCTTTTTGACTCCACATGTGTTGTGCTTAAAAACACGTTTATATTCATGAATGTGATAAAGTGTAGAATTAGATTATTATCCTGCTTCCAGCTACAATGTTGCTGCCAAAATTTGAAAAATAAGGCTGATTTCCTCCCCTTATTTTGTGATTTAAGTGGGACTTTTGAAAAACAAGGGGTAATTCATGGCAGTGTTCAGTAAACAAATTAAACTCACTACCCGGCAGTGGCTAAAACACGAACCAATCAAGTTTATGTATAAATTTTCTTTTTATGTGTTTGTTTCCTTTTACACAATATTAAAACAATGGCTAAAGATTATCTGAAGCAGCAACCTCACCAATTTTATCTATGAATCGCCATTGCCAAAGTACCACACAGTGGGACTGAACCTGAAACCATATGATTGTGAAACAAATTTCTTATCACACAGCTACCTCAGTCTTCCTCCAAACATGTTGCACATACATGTGCAGACACATGACCAGGACTAGCCAATGGGGGCCCTAAAAAGTTATTCAGAGACACCATCTGCAATAAAATCAGCAGTTAAGAGGAGTGAACATATTTATGTAGGGAATCAAAAATCTAATTAGAAATACTTCTGGAATATTCTAGAGGAGAACATTATTGAGTTAAGTGAGTTAATAAAAATATATGTCTGTGAACAAATCTACACAGCCAAATAAACAAGAAATCTAACTCATAATCTGCCTGTACTGATAAATAACAATAAAATATATAGAGGCCATATTTTAAGTGTTAGTAATCAGTATGAGATTACAGGATTAGATTGCTAATCTATCTGAGTGTGCATATTTGTTTTTATCATCAAAAATTTAAAAACCCTTTAGCATCTAAACTGACCATATCTAGCTCAAATATGCCTCCTGTTTCAAGTTCAAACTGGTTGGGTCTAGCCTCTCACACATACCCTACAATATCATCCAAAAAATAGACAATAACATCACCGAAATCTCACAGCTATGAGACCAATATTTGACTGGTACTCAGAGTTTTTTTGAAACAAAGAAGAGGCAAATTTGGCTCAGAACGAAAGGAGCTTAGAGCAAAAACTAAATTCTGTCAACCTAATAATAATACCTACAGGCATTGATTTCAAATTTTGGCATAAGGCCAGCAATTTCGGGGGAGGGGGGTAAGCTGACAACATCAGCCCCAGGGCTCAACCGGTTCTTATTTTATTTACCCTGAAAGGATGACTGGCAACATCAGCCTCGGAAGAATTTGAACTCAAAACATAAAGACAGACAAAATGCTGCTAAGTATTTTAACTGGTATGCTAATGATTCTGCTAGTTCACCATCTTATGGTACCTATAGATATTAAAGTATTACTCATCATCATCATCATCATCATTTAGCGTCCGTTCTCCATGCTAGCATGGGTTGGATGGTTCAACTGGGGTCTGTGAAGCTGGAAGGCTTCATCAGGCCCAGTCAGATCTGGCAGTGTTTCTACAGCTGGATGCCCTTCCTAACGCCAACCACTCCGTGAGTGTAGTGGTTGCTATTTCTAGCAGGTTAACTACATAGAGCAGTGGTTCTTAAACTTTTCAAAAGATTTTACATAGCAGTCCCTTACAGTTCTTTTTTTTTTTTTTGATTCATGGTCCCCTATAAAATGCCGGATAATTAACATGGAAAACATCACTTACATTCATGTACTGTAATTTCCGGACTATGGAACAGCACTGTCCATAGACCCACAATCCCAGAAACCACAACTTAATCCAGGCAATGCCCCACTGGGATACAATAAATGCACATGAAAATATGGAGAATCCGTTGATCAATTGGTTACAAAATAAATGAGAAATAAAAAATACTGATAGAACATGCATGATCAAACATTATACCCGTTATATTGGCCAATCACACTTGTACAACAAGTGTGATTAGCAAATGAGTGCGTAAGAATGGTGAGAGATTTTGAGGCCAATGACAAAAAAGGATGACAGCATGCTAAAAATTGAAAGTCTTGAAATTTTAAAACTTAACTGTCTCCAAGCCACCCTGTTGTCACAATACTTCAGTGTCCCTTTGTGGTCTCGTAGGGACCGTGGACCCCAGTTTGAGAACCACTGACATAGAGAGTCCCTTTCATTGGCTTTAGAGAACAGATTTGAATGCATCTCTAGATGACTAAAAATATCAGCAAAAAGTCATTTTATAGCTAGTATTTGGCCTGGTATCAGAATATATGAACCACTCAGCAGTTTATCAAAAGAAATTTTATGTAGCTTGTTTACCAACCACATGGTTCCAGGTTCAGTCCCACTATGTGGCACCTTGGGCAAGTGTCTTCTACTATAGCCTCGGGTCGACCAAAGCCTTGTGAGTGGATTTGGTAGGCGGAAACTGAAAGAAGCCCATTGTATATATGTGCATATATATATATATATATATATATATATGTGTGTGTGTGTTTGTGTGTCTGTGGAAGTCCCCCCAACATCGCTTAACAACCGATGCTGGTGTGTTTACATCCCCATAACTTAGCGGTTCAGAAAAGAGACTGATAGAATAAGTACCAGGCTTACAAAGAATAAGTCCTGGGGTCGATTTGCTCAACTAAAGGCGGTGCTCCAGCATGGCCACAGTCGAATGACTGAAACAAGTAAAAGAGTAAAAGAGAATGGCAGGGGACTGGTCACTGTAAATGTTGTGTTGGGAAACTTCAGTCAATATTCTTCAAGTGAGGTCTTTTAATATGAAAGCTAGAACTGTTAAGGCGACAAGATGGCAGAGTCAGTAGCACGCTGGGCAAAATGCCTAACAGCATTTCATCCATCTTTACACTCTGAGTTCAAATGCTACCAAAGTCAGCTTTGCCTTTCATCCATTCAGGGTCAATAAAATAAGTTTCAGGTGAGTATTGGGATCAATGTGGTCAACTTAACTCCTTCCTCAAACTTACTGGACCTGTGCCAAAATTTGAAATCAATATTAAAGCAAGAATTAACAGTAGTAGCAATATTACTTACAAGTCATCCATAAACCATAAATACAGCTTAAAATATTATCTCCTGCTTCTAACATTAAAGATTGACCGTTATGCAAACCTCCTCGAGGAATGTGAAGACGCAGGCTGGAAAGCAGAACATTTTCCAATCGAAGTCGGATGTAGAGGATTTGTTGGACACAGTGTGAGGCAACTGTTGTTATCGTTAGGCCTAACTCATCGTAAAGTCAATACCACCATGACCGATATCCAAACTACAGTGGAGAAGGCTAGCCTTTGGATTTGGTTAAAAAGAGACAATGAGCGATGGCTAGAAGAATATTGAGCTTTATTTATCAAATAAAGCTAATCTAGCAAGCAGGGTCTCATATCACTGAGGGGGGCTGGTGCGCATTGATGCCATCGAGAGGTAGGCCCTGAAACTGCGTGCATTCTCTCCTGATGACCCCATACACTTGCTGGCTTCCAGTATGCAGAGTTTTTGACTGGTAGCACTTGCATGTGCAAGTTGTTTGCAAGACACACAAGTCATCCATAAACCATAAATACAGCTTAAAATATTATCTCCTGCTTCTAACATTAAGAGTAGTTTGGTTTATGACTATGCATTGACTGATGCATCAATACTCTTTTTCTTTTTTTTTTTGATTTCCAAGTACCTGTCCTGATGCTCCAACCGCTACACAAAACATTCTTGATTAAATTACTTGTCTTCCAAGGCTATTTTGGTTGATTGGCAATTATTAATTAACCAATAATCAATTTATAACCACGAGCCCACCAATTTACTCTTCTACTTTGTAAAAATGATTTCAGTATTTCTAACCTAATCTACTCAATACAGCTACTTCTCATCACCCCAACCGTGTCTTAATTCAACATCCATGCACTCCATTTCACCAGTTCATCCTTGCTAGAACTTGAATTCCCTCTTTCCTCCTATCGCATAAACTTCAACTGCATCAATTTTCCAGTTTGCAGGCCCTTCTGAACTAGAGAGATCAATGTTGTTGTTTTAACCCAAGTCAGGTTTGATCCAGCAGATCTACTATAAAAATTGTCCCAGCCTTGAGCACTCTATGGCTTTGTAAACCCAAAGCAATATTATCTAATGAATCCATTTTAAAATTTTTTTATAATATGGCAGAGAGGTAAATCTGTGGAAGATTTAGTTGTTAATTCTAGCAGATCAAGAGGCTGTATAGAAGTTGAAGTTGAACTTGCAGCAATTTAAGTTTTTGAACTAGACTAAATTGTAGTTAGCACAAAGGTGTAGCCATGACAGATTTAAAATAAACAGGGTGTAAAATTAGGTCTTAAAAGTGTTCCAGAGGACATGGTCAAATGTGTGAAATTCAATATAGTGATTCATTATTGTTTCAATGTCCACTTTTCCATACTTGCAATGGTCAGACCGAGTTTATGGAGGTTGATTTTCTATGGCTGGATGCCCTCCTTGTGGCTAAACTTCACCAGTTACCAAGCAAGATAATATTTCCTGTAGTCAGAGAAGTTGTGTAGAATATTGGAAATGAATGACACAGCTTGTTATTTGCATGACAGTGATATTTATTTTCATATTCCACACAATGTTAAGGTAAGGACACACACACACAAACATCATCATCATGATTTAGTGTCCGTTTTCCATGATGGTTTGCAGGAGCTGACAAGTCAAAGGTCTCAGCCAAGCTATGGTTTCTCCTTTGGTATGTTTTCTTTGGAAGGTTGTCCTTCCTCAAGCCTAACACTTCAGAGTTTACTGGGTCCTTTTTATGTGATACCAGCACTGGCAGGCCACCAAGTAATTTGCAAGACAAAGACCCCTTGATTAGGCCAGGGGAGTAGTATTGAGAGAGGTGGCTTTGTACCAGTTGATGAGAAGTTAAATTATAATAAAGGGAGAGAGATAGGTATACATCATCATCATCATCGTTTAACGTCCGTTTTCCATGCTAGCATGGGTTGGACGGTTTGACCGGGCTCTGGGAAGCCAGGAGGCTGCACCAGGCTCCAGTCTGATCTGGCAGTGTTTCTACAGCTGGATGCCCTTCTTAATGCCAACCACTCCAAGAGTGTAGTGGGTGCGTTTTACATGCCACTGGCACAGGGGCCAGAGGAAGCTGGCAACAGCCATGATTGGTTGGTGCTTTTTACATGCCACCAGTGAAGGTGGCACTGGCATCGGCCACGTTTGGATGGTGCTTTTTACGTGCCACCGGCACGGATATCAGAACTACAATTTCCATTTGATTTTCATTTCGATGCTGATGTACTCAATGTCTCCTCAAGCACAGCAGGTCACCGTACAGGATTGGGGCTGGTTATGCGAAACTGGTGTAGGATACAGCCATCAACTCACTTTATTTGTCGGGTCTTCACAGTCACAGCATATCTCCAGAGGTCTCAGTCTTTCATCATAGCCTCTGTGAGGCCCAATGTTCAAAGGTCATGCTTCACTATCTCATCCAATGTTTTCCTGGGTCTACCTCTACCCCAGATTCCTTCCACTGTTTGGGAGTGGCACTCTTCACACAGCTCTCCTCATCCATCCGTAGTACATGACCATACCAGCGCAAACGTCTCTCTTGCACACCACATCCGATGCTTCTTATGTCCAATATTCCTCTCAGGGCGCTTACACTTTGTCGTGTGTGCACACTGCCATTACACATCCAGCAGATCATGCTAGCTTCTTTTCTTTCGAGCCTGCGCTTGTCCTCCGCAGTCGTAGCCCATGTTTCACTGCTATGAAGCATGGCAGTTCACACACATGCATCATACAATCTACCTGTATATATATATATATATATACACACACACACACATGCAGAATTTAGACTAGTAGAAATATGTTTTCGTCCCATATTTCAACTGCTAAGAGGCAAATACACTGCAGTTACTGTGGAGAAAATAACCCAAGAGAGATTTTTTTTCTCCACAGTAACTGCAGTGTATTTGCCTCTTAGCAGTTGAAATACATGACAATCATATTTCAATAAACCTAAATTCTGCTTATACCTAAACGCTGCTTTGTGCCAATATATATATATATATAACCGGTGTTGTTCAAACGATGAATAGCTTTGCGTAAACCATTGGTTCGTTTTGGTCTCTTACTTTATTATCATCTTATAATCATCTCATAATAATGACTGTTTTGACTCGTATTACTACCTCAGTCAATCTAAATGTATATATTTGTCACTACCTATCATAAATAGCCTTTTTCTATTTGCAATATGCATTTTCATTGATTTTTCATATTTTACCCTTACATTTCTACGTGTATTTTATATTCTATATTTTCTTTTCGTAACATATTTCTACTATATATATATATATATATATATATATATATATATAAATTAGAAAAAAAAACCACCTTTTATCAATTCAAAATGAAAAATTAAATTACACCATCTAGAAAATTACATGTTATAGAAAGATTGAATATAAGATAAAAAATATAACGATGATTAATTTAATTTTTCATTTTGAATTGATAAAAGGTGTTTTTTTTCTAATTTATATATATATATAATATTTTGTGAAATTTGATTTAGTATTTCTAAATTGAATTTTTCCCTGTAAGTTTGGAATAATATTCCCTCATATTATTATTATTATTATTATTATTATATATATATATATATAATGTCAGTTGATCATATATCCAAAAAAGAAGCACACTCTATATGTTAAAGTAGTAATGAATTTACAGGAATGGTCAGTCATAAAGTGACCAATGGTTTTGCATCCACAAAGTGCTTAGCCTTATAGATAACACATCAGACTCCAATAGCTACGGATGTTGGAGACCACTTTATACCATGCACACACACAGAGGCACAGGCATGACCATGTGGTAAGAAGTTTGCTTCCTAACCACATGGTTTTGGTTCAATCCCACTGCATGGCACCTTGGACAAATGTTTTCTACAATATCTCAGGCCAACCAAAGGCTTGTAAATGGATTTGGTAGACAGAAACTAAAAGAAACATGTTGTGTGTGTGTCTGTGTGCGTGTGCTACTGTCTCCGTGCCTTTATCCTGGTTGATAATTGTAAATGAGTGTCGTCATAATGCAAGTAGTATCTCTTTCCAGTATTATGTGAGAACATGCCTAACCATGGGGAAATATCAACTTCCTTGGTAACAGGTGAAGGCTGCTGACAGGTAGGGCATTCCGCAGCAGAAAATCTACCTCAACAAATTCTATTTGACCCATGCAAACATGGGAAAAAGTAGATGTTAAAAAGTGATATATATATAGAGAGAGAGAGATGGGGAGGGAGGGGAAGAGAGAGAGAGAGAGAGAGAGAGAGAAAGAGAGACAACAGAAAAAATAATCATAGTTTTGTTTATATTAATAAATATTGATATTCTTATTAAATAAGAATGTTGGAATTTCATCATTTCTAGAGCCCCTAAAAACTGAAGATATATCTGTTTTATCAGACATAGCCGTTTTCTAGGTTGAAAAAGTGAAACTGTTTTGCCTCTGACAAAAAGAAAAAAAGTGAAACTGTTTTGCCTCTTCCAAAAAAAGTGAAATTATTTTTCCTCTGCCAAAAAATGTGAAACTATTATTCCTCTGCCAAAAAATGTGAAACTATTTTTCCTCTGCCAAAAAATGTGAAACTATTTTTCCTCTGCCAAAAATGTGAAACTCTTTTCCCTCTACCAAAAAAGTGAAACTGCTCTTCTTTTGCCTCAAAAATGAAACTGTTTTTTCCTCAGCCAAAAGAAGTGAAATCATTTTCTTTTACCAAAAAATTCAAAACCGTTTTTTCAGCAAAAAAACAGTAAAACTGTTTTTCTGTAGCTAAAGAATGTGAAACTGTTTTTCATAACTAAAAATAAGATAAAAATAAGTTGTTTCTCTGGCAAAAAATGTAAAAGTGTTCTTCTTTCAGCAAAACAATGAAACTGTTTTCTCAGCCAAAAAACATGAAACTATAACTGTTTTCTCTTTACCGTTTGGAATTGCTATTTTTGCAGGGTCGTTTCGAAGTAATTAATTTAATTAGTCAGCCTGTTTGCCCACCTAGTCAGTTTGGTAGCATCATTCAAAAGCTACAACAATGCAACAATATGAGGAAACACATTGTAACTAGCAGTGAATGACTACATCCGACAGTCTGCTCAAATTAAGTAGTCAGGGGAGAAGAGTAGGGTCCAGAAGACCTTTGCAGGCTTTCCCAGACTGATGAGATTGTTTGAACCTCTGTAGGTTAAACTGGGAGAAGTGTTTCATTTTAACTTCAAGACTATTCTCGCATACTTTGGATCACTAAACTCACACTTCTTTTAATGATTTTATTTCAACTAGCAGTATCGCCCGGCGTTGCTTGGGTTTGTAAGGGAAATAACTATATAAGCATTTTTAGAGAGTTATAGCCTAAAAATAGCAAAAAAATGGTAAATTTTTTTTTAAATCGTTGACTCATCGTAGACATTTTTAGAGAGTTACTTCCCTTATATAATAGCGAAAAAAATGCATTAAAATGGAAAAAAATGATGGTAAATTATTTTTAAAATCATAGACTCATCGTAGACGCGCACTAATACCCAGAAGGGCTCGATATGAATCACGACTATAAGATACCCGGTTTTGGTTAAACTGCACCGCAAAATGTGGGAGTAGTTAGGAATCTAAATCGTAGGAGACAGACACACAACCTTACTTTTATATATAAAGATAAATTCTTTCAGTTTTATCAGTGCATTTTCAATAATTACCTAAAAGTATTTACAACCGTTCCTCAAGTATCCTTCACTCAGTTTAGTAAACCTGAGTAAATGAACTGGAATATTTGAAGTCTACCAGAAAATAATGTAAATGTATTCCATGTTTTAAGGGTGAGACATGAGGGATAGTGTAAGGAAAAGAGACAGCTATATCTGAGGGATTTGGAGTGAACTGGGGATACAACTATATAGTGCAGAAGAATAGAAACTATTGTAGTTATGGTAACACTGAAGAAATAAAATCTTGTAGTTATGGAAACACCGAAGAAATAAAATTTGAGTCTGAAGTTATAACGGACTGGTGAATCAGTGTTTCCATCACAACCTCCTATCAACTTGAACTTCCTTTGAATGTTTATGTGTGCATGTGTGTAGAAGCAGCATTTCAGATCTTTGAGCAGTATTCTATGTGTTTTATACAATCACATCATCAAAATCTGAAAGGTATGAGATAATTTCGGTTTTTAACAATGGGAATAAATAAGTATGACATCTTTATATATGAAAGTAAGTTGTGTGTCTGTCTGTCTCCTACGATTTAGATTCCTAACTACTCCCACATTTTGCGGTGCAGTTTAACCAAAACCGGGTATCTTATAGTCGTGATTCATATCAAGCCCTTCTGGGTATTAGCGCGCGTCTACGATGAGTCTACGATTTAAAAAAAATTACCATCATTTTTTTCCATTTTAGTGCATTTTTTTCGCTATTATATAAGGGAAGTAACTCTCTAAAAATGTCTACGATGAGTCAACGACTTTTATAAAAATTTACCATCATTTTTTTTCCATTTTTAATGCATTTTTTTTTTGCTATTTTTTACTATAACTCTCTAAAAATGCTTATATAGTTATTTCCCTTACAAACCCAAGCAACGCCGGGCGATACTACTAGTATGACATAATAATCTAAATAGGAAAGAGTTAAGGTAAACCAGGTACAGAGAGAGGTGTGACGCCTCAGCTAACAAACAAAAAAGTTTCAAAATGGAAAATAAGTTCGTGGATTTCTTTACTCATGCAAAATTTGATATTAAAAACAAGTTACGAGGAAGTGAAGTTTCGCAGGTTAAGGTTAGGAGTTTAGGATTAACTTGTACTTATTTCATTCATTCATCTCTTGAATGCTGATCTATTTATTCAACTGTCTCATATATGTAGATACAATGTCCCAGGTTAATAAAAACGTATGAGAACTAATACTATTATTATTGGTGTAGTCCATGTGAACATAACGCCCAGCCCAGCAAATGTCGATTTTACAACCCGACTACAACACTAAAGTATAATTACAGTTTAGTGCTCCATACACCCGACTCTGCGAACTTGTTTCTTCGTAACTTTTCTTAAAGACAGCATATCTTTGCGTGCGCCAAGAATCAACCAACATATTTTCCGATTTGAAAATGTTCTGTTTAGGAGCTTCAACCCTTAGATATACGGATGGATTTGTAATTTAGCTTAAAAACTATGGGTCGAGAAAAAATATATCCTACAATGTCTGAGCTAAATAGCATTCAGAACTATATCGTCCCAGCCTGGGATATTGTACACAACCAGAAATAAAACGACTGATAACGATCGAATATCGAACTGTAATGTAAATATTATTGAGTATAGCAAATATTCTGAAAACTATGATAGTAATTAATATCCTACAACTTATTACACCAAAACTACGGTCGATCATTAGATATCAATTAAGCTTGTACCCTGATATTAAAATCGGACACAAACAATTCCACCAACTTTCAAGTTTGTTTTATGTGATAGTGAATATAAGCAAAACATGTTAGGAAAAATAATATTTATAAATATCAAGATATATATATATCTATAAAATTTGCGAATATAACAAATAATAACGATTTCTTCTAATATAGACACAAAGCTAGACATTTTGGTGTCGGGTATTAGGGGTATTGTTGATTAAATCCCCTCAGTACTTGAATGATAATGAAATGAATGGGATTTTGAATATGTTTATAAATATTTGTAACATTGGTGCAAGACTCTTACAAGATAAATTCGATTTAAACGATCTTAGTTTTTGCCAAGTACACACTTTATTGTATATAGAAATAATGACAGGTAAAGACATATGTACAATTAATAAAAATGAAAATACATTTCTTCATTCTCATTGACTGAGGATCATCGTACACGTTGTGTGTGTGTGTGTGTTTGGACAATTAAAAGTTTAGAATGTTCCACCTGTTCCAATTCTGTAGCATCGAAAATATTACGTAAATAGTCTTTTTAACAGTCCTTTTTAGTATACAATACTAAATCTTGCACAATATTAAGTCATAACGAATTCCATGGACATAAAAGACAAAAACAAATTCATCAAAACAAAACAAAAACAAGTTAAAATAAGAATGATGAAGCTATGAATGAAATCTCGGACGGGTGAAAGAAAAATAAAGGAGAGAATTGTTTTACCAAATCTCGAAGAGGAGCCTTCAATTTCGCGACTGTTCATCTCAGAAGCCGTTGGTTCTTCGTTCGTGATAATTTCTTGATCCATCCTGTTCTTATCAAACAATAGTTCATTAATTAATTTTATCTTTCAATCATCGTTTTTGATAACTTTGTGTCAGTGAAAAAAAAAATTAGTTTCTAATACACCTGGAACAAACACCTCTAATTGTTTAAAGGTCGGTTAAATCTCATGTACTGTTCGCTTCTTTCTCTGTTTATACGTGATGCGGGTCTAAAATATGGTTCTTGGCGACAGACCAACGTCCGAAAGCCAATTCTCCTGTTTTGCCCTCGAAATATATTATTATATACTTTGTGCTCTTGTTTGTTGTTTGTACATGAGTGTGTATACGTGTGTGGATGAAAGCTAATTTGTGGGTGCGCGCACCGTGTGTCTATTGGTTAAAAGGTAGTTTGTGTATTGGGACAGAGGATAGTTCAGTTAGATTTGAAACACTTTATTTTCTTGAAACTCACCCAACAAGTACTTATTTATTTCTGATGTGCTTGTCATTGAAAAATAATAACAATAAAAATAATTTTCATTGTCAAAAACACAACACAAACCTATTTTTAGTTTACTAATTAGGCAGAGCAATTTTCAAAAGCTTATCTACGGATTCAGTTTAATCATGTACAATTTTATTTGAAAATATATCTGAAGTTAATCCTAGATGTAATTAAATCCAGATAGGACAACAAACGAAAGCAATCCTTCCAAATGCAGTAGCACCTAATTAAATATGTTTAATATCAACAAGTGATTTCAAAACTCAAGTCGAGTAAAACTGAACAAAATGTCATCGGACAGCAATTCTTTGTCAATTATTAACGCGGAGAAGGCAGTCGCTCCATGTGTTTCTTGCTTTTATGTTCTCACCCCTCCAACTTCTCTCTCTCTCTCTCTCTCTCTCTCTCTTATTCAACTTTTTCTCTTGATCCACAGAATTCCCGTCTTTGTACGGGGAAGTTTGTGTAAATGTAAAGTACTTTTCTCAAGACATCTTTTTGTTAAGTATTAATATCAGATGCATGTAACTTTCTTCAATATTCAGACAAGTGACTGTCATTCATTGGCTGTGGAAGAAATGGATGCACTTGTCGTAGGCCTGGTGATTAATCACTGTTAGTTCTTGTCGAAAACGAATGTAAAAGGCCATACTTATTTGATCACCTGTAACTTAAGGACAGGTGATTAAAGAAAATATTACTCTGCAGCTAGATGACAGCTGCCTTTGGAAGGCATCCTATTGTTCAAGATACTTATCGTTATCAACGTGTGAATCAACCTGTTGCTGGCTGACAAAATATCATCCACCCTCCTCTGACTTATTCTCAACGATGAAAATCATTTGGTTTGTTGTTATTTGGAATATTTTACACGGTTTAGATTCACACAGAAACTTCGTCGTTGAAATGAACACTCCTCAGCAATTCTAGGTAGGTTCACCGCGCATTTATACAGATGGCAAGTAGCAATTAAAATGAGAGGAAGAAAGGCATTATTAATTAGTTGAAATGGTTCTTTAGGCGGTGAGCTGGCAGAAACGGTAGCACGCCGGGCGAAATGCTTAGCGGTATTTCGTCAGCCGTTACGTTGTGAGTTCAAATTCCGCCGAGGTTGACTTTGCCTTTCATCCTTTCGGGGTCGATAAATTAAGTACCAGTTCCGCACTGGGGTCGATGTAATCGACTTAATACCTATGTCTGTCCTTGTTTGTCCCCTCTAAGTTTAGCCCCTTGTGGGTAATAGAGAAATAGGTTCTTTATTTTCATCGTTACAATATAAGATGTAACTTTTTTCGAGTTGTTACACAATGATAATTTGCCCTTCTTTTATTCGATCTGTAAGTAATTAAACTCATCTTTTGTTGACTGATGGGAAAAGGAGTGAAAGAAAGAGTTAGAGTCTACCTGTTTCGCCTGACAAGAAGATAATCCATAAGTGAAAGGAGAGAAATAGATGCTCTTCAGCTACGCACCAAGTGATCAGAGAGAGAGTGATTTTGAGTTGTGTATTTATATTTTTCCTAAATTAGATCAGTCTACACAAAGGATTTTCCGTCTCTTATCTTCTTGACCCTATCTAACCTAAGAATGTTAACTTAAACGATAAAATCCTTACTGAATGTGACTGTTGACTTACGTTAATTTCTAAATGTAAAAGCCGAGAACAATAGGAAAAGAACTTGTAGAAAAATGTAGATTCGGCTTCGGTTCCTGGTTTAGAATGTAGGAAACTATTCGTTACACAACCATAAAAGAAAGATTCGGAGATCAACTGGGATGACAAGGTGGCTGAAAGTTTGTGTGATTATAAATTCCAGTGTGACAGAATTACCACTTGCGGGGCATTTTCAGGATTTAGTGTCTTATTTTCAAGTTATTTTCCAAAAATCTAACGATGATAATGTTTTTGTACTGACAAGCATAACCTATTGGAATGATTAGTGCAAAAACAATAAAGACAAATAGTATTTAAGTAGTAATCATTAATTGAAATGGCGATCTTTCGTCTCTAGTAGACCTTTCCGTCGATTTCCGTAAAAATTTTTTTTTTTTTTTTACATATGGGCTTGCGGGAACTTTTGAAGTAATATACATACATATACACAAACACCGAGTAAAAAATTTCAGTTATCTCTCTCTTTCACACATTACTCTGTCTCTTCACACACACTAACAGAAGCACTTCACTTACACAACATACTGTCTGTCTCCCACACCCCATCAAACACACACACACACACACATGTACATCAATGCTTCGGTAACTTCAAAAGAACTTCCCTCGTCATACAATCGCTTTCTCTTAGTCTCTTTCGCTCTCATTACTTCAAAAGTTCCCGCAAGCCCATATGTAAAAAAAAAAAATTTTTTACGGAAATCGATGGAAAGGTCTACTAGAGACGAAAGATTGCCATTGAAATTGCATGACGAAATCACACAAGAAAGATAAGTTGCGTGAATGTATCTTTATTTATGAAAACTCCTTTCCGTCACTTTTAGGAAGCGCACGGAACGCTCTAGCTTTTGGCCTTATCGGTACTTGATTCGCATACATAAGAAGAATAGACGGTGACTTCCTCATTCGGGTAACACATGCGAACGTGTGCTTGAAGGTTTCGTTACTTTATATGCTTCGTCAGAGACACGGCTGTTTTTCATCTACTTTCTATTCAGCTGTTTTTCATCCATGCTCTTCTACTGTTCAACTGCCGTTTTCTCCATGTTCAATCTGAACAAAAAGTGGAGAAATGGTTGGAAATAAGTACACAATGAATGATAAACATGATTATTTAAATGTAATAATTCAGACGAGTCTAGCAGAATAGAAAAACCCTAGGGAGCAGGTATGCATGTTTCACATAGTTTCTATGAGTCACATAGAACTGTGAAATTCTGTCACGGCCTGTACATATGATCTGGAGACGGGAGTATCACTAAAACATTTTTTTTCTTAGCAAAAAGGGCGACGTAATTTAATCCAAAGGTTTTCGATATTTGCGGTAACGGAATCACAAAATTTGCAAACACGATGAAGTTCTGTGGCCGAATTTGTCGGGACATAAGAGTCGTAGGAAAACTAATCTGAAGTAAATCTTCGATCCATGGAATGCTATGTCTTATGGTCTTTCCAACGATGTCATGCAGGTACATCTTACCTTGCGAATGATTTGTATCTGGATTTAATGTACTGCAGGCACTTTGAAAAGTACGCTTATAAAACGTTGCTGGTACGATCCAAATGTGTTGTCATCATAAAATTCGTAACTAATGTAAGTTCAACCATTATCATTTAAAAACGTTAAAAACACAAAATTTGATGATGTTTTACAGTAATGATAAATTAATTCTAAGTAAACGAAAATTATTTTTTGCAACGCTTGTTTGGTTTTACGTGAAATTCATGTGATGATCTTATATATATATAAATAAGAGTGTCTGTGTGTGTGCACGCGCGTATGTTCCTTATGCATTTCAAAACCGAGTTGCCATTTTTGACGTATGGGGTATCAAGATTCAGTAAGCTTCTGGCTACCAACTAAACTACATTTTCATTCACTTATTTGCATTACAAAAATTTAAGATTATTTTTCTTTTAGTCACCTATCGTAAACGACATCTTTTACCACCACCACAACGACGATGACATCACATTTTCTATGTGTTGGCGCGTTCGTTACGTGCGCTAGGCCGATGACTGACAAGTATATGTCAGTCATTTCAACCAAAATTGCAGTGTTCCTTACGATACTGACGATGTGTGAATAATGAAAGTAATGTTTCTCCGAATTAGTCACATCTGTATTATAATAAAGAAAGTTGCTTAGGCGATCTTTCGTTTTGACTTGCAGAGCTGTTATCTGCGTTCGTTAATTTCTGTAAAAAATTTTATTTACTTTTGTTTTAAAGTGAAAGAGAGGAGAACATGAAGGATGTATGTACGTGTATATGAAATGGATGTGTGTGTATGTGAGAGAGAGAGAGAGGGGGGTGAAGGTGGAAAGAGTGAGAGAGGAATGAAGAAAGAAAGAGAGTGAGTGAAGGGGTATGTTGTCATGTATACGCACATACCTCAATACATATGCATACATTTTTTTGAATGTACATGTGCGTGTGTGTGTGCGAGAGAGAGTGAACGTGTGTTCTCATGTATGTGTAAGTGGCACTCTCTCTTTCTTTCTTTCTTTCTCTCTCTCTCTCTCTCTCTCACACACACACGTCCATTTCATATATACGTTCGTACATTTTTCACTAACGAAACATAGCCGTTCCTTATTATCTATCTACCAAATAAACTGTTTTTCACTCAACAACTTTTTTTTACAACTAAAATAACCCTGGCAACTACGCGGGTCGCACAATTTTAGGTCATTTTCGGGAAATATTTGAAAACATGATTTCTGGACAAAATCATATTAACCCACTTTTATACGATGAAATAATACATAGTTTGTGATCCTTCTTAAGAACAGAAAGCACTTTCACGCAAACCCATTCACTTTTAAACAAACATTAAACTTCCATTATGCCATTAACTATATGTCAGCGGTGCCGATTCTGCCCATAAGAAAGGAGCAAATAATACAATGTGCCTGTAAGTCACAATATCCGGGCAACGCCGGGATGCATTACTAGTTAATATATAAATTATGGTTTAATATGAATAATGTAAATATGTCCCCATTCAAACACAGAGTAAATTAATGCTTTTTGGCTCCATGAAAATGAAAACATCTATCTTGTCAGAAGCTAAAGGTTTTCAGACAAACTTCACAACTGGTGTTGGCTTTTTTTATGTCTCCGTAACTTAGCGGTTCGGCAAAAGACACTGATAGAGTAAGTATCAAGCTTTAAAACTAAGTACTAGGGTCGATTTGTTCAACTAAATCCCTTCAAAGTGGTGCCCAAGTATGGCTGGTATGATGTTCTTGTCTGCTAGTTTGATTCCGAATAATATCTGTCAGCTGCTCGACCATCCCTTGGACACAAGAAACAACAGTATTTTCTGAAGCTTGACTGCATTCCCATTAATATTCCAATGACTTTTAAATCTCCACATATTTTCCATGAGTATCTTTCATAGGCAATGGCATGAAGTAAAAGTTCCATATTCTTATATGATACATGAAGATGAACGGAGTGTGCAATAGGAATGGAGGGCTTCAAATTACCATTATGGAGAAGTACAGCTTTTAAACTTCGCTTCGAAGTGTCAATAAACAAATGCCACTCTGCAGGATCATGATTTTGTGATAAACATTTGAAAAGTCCATCGATGTTACTGTAAAAGAAAAACACATTTGTAGAACCACATTTCTCTGCCAAAAATAAGTTATACGGGCACCGTGCTCTAGCAGATACTCCTCCTTCAGTCTTGGTGCCAACAGTTCTGTTTTATCTTTTGAGAGGGATAGGTCTCTGACAAGGTCATTCAGTTCAGCTCGGGAAAATTTCTGAGGTTCAAAGCAATTGTGACAGTCAGTATCATCGTCTGATGTTTGAATACCATCATTTGGTGGAACTGAAATTGACAGACTTCCATTGTAAGGCACACGTCTCGTTGTAGAATCCAATTTGGGATACACAATTTTGTGCTTATTCTTCATAGAAATTCTGTGACACTTACTTCGAAAAAATAAAATGGTCTTTCGGCTCCCTCCATATCATTGGAATGGCAAAAGACACGGACTTCTTATTATTGTTGAACCAGTCACATAAGCCATTTGAGCAAGCTGAGCAGATAAAATGTGGTGCCCATAACTTGTCCTGATCTCCAAGAGGACAGCCAAAGTGCAGCTTATAAATCTTCTTGATCTCTGGTGTCATTGTACGTTTTGGAGCTTTCACAATAAATTGACCTCAGACATAACAAACACATCAAGACGATTTCTACACTGTCTTGACATCGTTAACACTGTAAAACAAGTAAGGAAATAGGTACAAACGGTTATACTTATATTGAATTTGAAATGATAAAATATTTCATCAGACCAATTTTGACTGGACAATTTGAGATGTTTGAAATACCTATTTCATTAGGCAAAACTTGATTGGTTAATTTAAGATGACGAAATATTGCATCTGAACTATGCAGCAATGAATAATGTAGCTTATTTTAAAGGTGTGTTTCCATGATGTAAATGAAATACATGCATACACGTCATTAATTGGAATTTCTATATAATGCATGCACTAAAACCAAAAAACTTTCTCATCTTGAAAACTGTACGTGATGTCAAAAACACTAATTGTATATTTGAAATCAGCATTAAAAACTACACTGGGTACACCTTGGCATATACTTGATGAAAATTACTTGTTCACCAGTGTTAATAGGCGGGTTACACAACTAAAAAAAAACTGAAGTTAAATTTTCCTTAGGTGTGCCATTCAATTCGCCCATGACTGACGTAGAGACTTTCTGGTAGGTTGGTTGGCTGGCTGGCTGGTTGATTAGCATAACTGTATAGCCTTCCTTGTTTGGATTGAAAAACTTGTTTCCATGCTATTTATACTAGTGGCGAAGTCGACGACACGAAAGATATAACTCATATCTAAAAACAAAGGTAAGAGAGATTTGGTGTGACAAATTACAGAAGGATGATAGTTTTTATTGAGGCAAGTTTGCAGATCCTGTCGTTTCCACAGGAGAATTGATATATACCGGAGCCCATGCCACCAATGACAATCCAAGCTGAACTATCAAAACGATGAATGAACAACAACTGACAGAATTTGTAATGTTTCTTGCTTTTATCCATTGGACCACTAGACGAAATTTCTTTGCTTTTCTCCTTTTGATAATTTGCATATTAGGAAAGAGACTAAACGGTTTGGCAAGAATGTGAATGGTAGTTGTCATAAACTGTTTCATACGATGCCTTCTTACTCTTTTACTTGTTTCAGTCATTTGACTGCGGCCATGCTGGAGCACCACCTTTAGTCGAGCAAATTGACCCCAGGACTTATTCTTTGTAAGCCTACTACTTATTCTATCGGTCTCTTTTTGCCGAACTACTAAGTTACGGGGACGTAAACACACCAGCATCGGTTGTCAAGCGATGTTGGGGGGACAAACACAGACACATAAACACACACATATATATATATATATACATATATATGACGGGCTTCTTTCAGTTTCCGTCTACCAAATCCACTCACAAGGCTTTCGTTGGCTCAAGGCTATAGTAGAAGACACTTGCCCAAAGTGGCATGCAGTGGGACTGAACCTGGAACCATGTGGTTGGTAAGCAAGCTACTTACCACACAGCTATTCATGTGCCTATATCAATTATTTACAAACAATAAATTATTTTTTTAACATGAAGCCTGCCCACTTCCTAACATTGAAAATCTTGTGTGTTCTATTTCTCTCAAAAATCTCAGCAAACCAGATTTCAAAGCTGGACACTCCCAGATTTTCACAATGACAAAAGACACAATATATTGCAAGGTGACTGATGCTTATTCTAGTTTACAAAGGTAACCTTTAATGTGAAAAATATGATGGTATGGCGAGACATGAGGTAACTTCTTAATAAACATCAAGGTAATTATATTTGGTACTTAGTTACAAATCTAAAATATCCATTGAGTTGTGAAGTGAGGTAAAAATCCCATAGGTGTATGAATGCTGTTTTCTGATCGGCATTAATTCAGCAACAATTTGTCATCTGGATGAACAACTGACGTGTTTACAAACATGAGAACATACTTTCCAAAGTGAATGTAATAACTGATTAATTTCTCCTCTTGTTACAATGGCTTGTACAGGGTCAGGCAAAATGATCTGACACATTTGTAGGTTAAATAAAAGGCAAATGAAGTAAAGAAACAAAAAAGTGTTTTTATTTTTGAAAAGTATATATAATGCCATTTTGTTTCATTATGTTTTAAAAATGAAATCAGTCAAATGGGATCCATTATTCTCCACACACTGTCGAAGGCGTTCACGAAAGTTGCCAATAACTCGGCGGGTCATTTCATGTGGAATGGCAGTAATTTCTTGACGAATTGCATCTTTAAGTTGTTCGATCTATTGAACAACTTTTCAAAAATAAAAACACTTTTTTGTTTCTTTACTTCATTTGCCTTTTATTTAACCTACAAATGTGTCAGATCATTTTGCCTGACCTTGTATAATTACAGACACTTATTTCAACAATGCAATGAAGTTGACAAAGCTATCAAAGAGCACAATTTATTTTATTTTCTAAGAGTCTCGACATTATATTGAACAGCGGTAAAATTTTTTGTATGCCAAATGTTCATTACAATACAAAATATAATTAGTTCTCTGCAGCCTGAGCTAGAAAGGTTGATTACCCAAGGCTTAGCAATCTCAGGAAAGAATTTAAGATCAAAGATTATTTATGATAAAAGTGACAAAACGTTTTAAATTGTTCTATCTGCAATTTTGTGCTTAAATATGACAGGAGTAGCTCTTTGATGTTTACCGATTACTCATCACAGCTGCCATAGGATTCTATTGGCTGAAATATATACCTATAGGCATCTACTTGTCTGAATAGGCTGTTAGCACTGTAGCTATTTTATTTCCAAATATGGTATTGTTGGCCAATACAGCAACTTATTTATGCAGATGTGTTGTCAAGTTTAAGATGAACAACAACATTTTCTATTGGTACATACAGTTATATCTCTTCACATTCAGTACACACCCAGCAAAGCTGCTGATATTCTTACCAGATGCCTCTCTATAACATCTGGAATCACAGACTTTTGTCATTTCAGTTATGGCATTGTCAAATTCAAGAACTTACTATTTTCTTTAGGAGGTGTTTAATGAAAATGTAATGAATGCATTGTATTTCAACTGAAGCCTCAATTCTACAATCTTTCTCATGCCAAACTTACCAAATTCACACATCCATTTGAGCATCTCACTCACAACTTCAAATGTCCTCTCCCATTGTGTAACCTTTACTTCTACTTGATTAGTGCCAAGATACCAACTTATCTCTCAAAATGTTTGCGTTTTATTGGACAACAACAAAATTGTTCAAACCAGAGCAATTCCATAATCATCACAGTGGAAACAATTAAATAGAACATATAAACAGAATTCCATGAAGAACAATGGCACTTGGTCTTTGTTTAAGAAAATTGCCAGAAAACAATGGAATTATTTTTTAAGAGATTCACGCCCTGCGATTAGATTCCACCTTTTTATTGCAAATGAACTTGAGCCTCATGAAAGACAAATTAACTTGGTTCCAGCATCGCTTGTCAAACAAATAATCTTTTCTGAGACAGCTTTCTAAATCTGAAGATATTTTGCTTAGACAGTAAATATCAGCCAAAAAAATCGATCCTATTATACTGATTGGTGCTACTCATCACTGTTTGTTTGAAATATTCAGATGTTCAAATTGTCAACCTCGACTGAAAATACGGATCCATTGAGAAGACTGAGTTCTATAAGAAATCGGTCAAAGTTTGGTTCGTGAAAAGAATTCCATTGATGGTTATCACAATATCACTTATTGGATGAGTCCAACTCAAACAAGTTCTGAGTCCACTGACAGAGATGTTCCATTGAAGATTGCCACAGTGACATGCTGAGAACTCAGGCTCAGTGAACATGCTCATGGAAACGGTTAAGCATGATCCAATTATTCAAAAGAAAATCATGACCATACCATTTGAATCTCCTTGTCATTCAACAAGGATTTGGAACATACTGGAAACATTAAATCTTTAAAACAGTGATGTTATGGAATATTTCTGGTCTTGTGCTTTATGCCCTACTTTGGTTGGAGGTTGGCAGCCGTCCATTCACAAGAGAAGCAGATATGTTTATCATCATCATCATTGTTCGACCGTGGTCGAGACAATAGAATTTACCATGCTACGCCAGACTTCACAGTCCATCATGGCATTACGGAGGTCCTGTTGCTGGATGCCTGTATCCCTGGAGATTACATCAGGGTAGGAGAGTGTGCGCCCTCTGGTATTGCGAGTAGATGGCTTCCAGAGGAGAAGAGTAGAAATTACCTCTTTTTCAGCTCTACAACGATGTCCAGCAAACTGGACTCTCTTACCTTTCACAAGAGATGACACAGGTGGTAGTTTCCCATATATTTGCATTTTGGTTGGATGGCACTTCCACGAGAGATTTTGAGCTCTCATAAGGAGGCGAGTGTAGGTTCCATCCAACCGCCTCTCAAGCTTCTTTGATGACGTCCAGGTTTCTGAGCCATATAGTAGAATTGGTTCGACTGTGGCTTTGAAGATTTCAAGTTTGAAGTCTGTGCTTCGATTGATAAAGTTGAATATTTCAGCTAGATGAAACGATTTGATTTTTGTTAAGAGTTTTTCATCACAATGCAAAGGAACAGCTCAACCACATCCACTGTAACATCATACCTATCTGCAGGTGGATTGAAACGAAGTGGAAAGTGGAGCGAATGCAAAGCTGGGCAGATCAAAGCAAAACAGATCTATGGGCCGTGCCTTGTTGTTAAGTTGACTACCTACCAGTGACAGCTCATGTATAGGCACTGCAGAACTGCAGCATCCCCTATTTCCATTCAATATTATCGATAACATTCAATATAATGAGTCCTTTTTTTCTTTATTTCTTTCTTTATACTTGTACATTATATAATCCTTAAGCTTAATGTAAGTAGACATCCCCTAGTTTATGAGAAAATATAAAAGTCCTTGTATAGGACTGTTCGCTTCACAGCTCCAGTGACGTGGTGTTTGGCTGTTGTGCACATGCTCACATGTCCAAGATAGGAAGCTGCATGCTAGGAAGAGAGAGCACTGTGGTTCATGCAGTGCCAACCCTGGTGTGTCAGTGAAAGGTAGTGTTTCTTTTTGACTCTGTGTGTGTTGCACTTAAAAACGCGTTTATATTCTTGAATGTGATAAAGTGTAGAATTAGATTATTATCCTGCTTCCAACTACAGTGTTGTTGCCAGGATCTGAAAAATAAGGCAGATCCACCCCCTTATTTTGTGATTTAGGGGAGATTTTTGAAAAACAAGGGGGAGTTTGCAGCAGTGTTTGGTGAATAAATTAAACACATTACCCGGCAGTGGCTAAAACACGAACCAATCAAGTTTATGTATAAATTTTCTTTTTATGTGTTTGTTTCCTTTTACACAATATTAAAACAATGGCTAAAGATCGTCTGAAGCAGCAACCTCACCAATTTTATCTACGAGCTGCCACTGCTACCTACACAACTAAATGTTTTTTTTAGTTTCCACTGAAAAAGGAAAATGTTACAACATAGGTGGAACTACAGAATTTCCTTTTTATTAAATGTTGGCTTTGTAATCGTTCATTTTTCTTCTCACAGATGACATATTATACCTTCTCCAGAGAAAACTTTAAGAGATATGACTGAAAAGAAATGGCAACAGAGTAATTGTCCAGGTTCTTTGGGAGCTTATCTCTCTGCAACAAAAGATTGTGTCAAAGATGTGTTTTTTCCTTATCCACTTGTTCAGTGACATATCCTTACCCTACTTCTGATATCTATGTTTTTACATAATAATGCATTATTCCAGAGTAAAAACAAAATTTCTGGTAGTATCATACTCTTTTACTTGTTTCAGTCATTTGACTGCGGCCATGCTGGAGCACCGCCTTTAGTCGAGCAATTCGACCCCAGGACTTATTCTTTGTAAGCCCAGTACTTATTCTATCGGTCTCTTTTGCTGAACCGCTAAGTAACGGGGACGTAAACACACCAGCATCGATTGTCAAGCAATGCTAGGGGGACAAACAGACACAGAAACACACACACACATATATATATATATATAGATATATACGACAGGCTTCTTTCAGTTTCCATCTACCAAATCCACTCACAAGGCATTGGTCGGCCCGGGGCTATAGCAGAAGACACTTGCCCAAGATGCCACGCAGTGGGACTGAACCTGCAACCATGTGGTTGGTTAGCAAGCTACTTACCACACAGCCACTCCTGCGCCTATAATATATATATTTTTGTCCATCAAATAAAACAATATTTACTTTCCATTTTATATTTCTCTGTATTTTCTGCTTAATTGCCAATTCAATTTTCATCGAGGGATTGTAACATTAATTACGTAGAATATAAGCACATTTAATTCAAGAAAACCTTGGGTAGGATGAAAGTGATCTGTTGGTTGAACCTTGATCATTAGTCCTCTCTTATCAGTTGTTAATTAGATAAATGAAATTAATTATGCTTAGAGCAATGATTATAAGTCAAGTAATGACACTAGATTATGTAATAGAGAAAATAAAACAGAAAAAAATGTCAATCATCCAGAATCCGCATGCTTTCTCTGTGACCATAAAATGGTCACCAAGAAAGTGAAAGAATTAATAATTGGTCATAAAACAAAACAAGAAGGTCTCTTATTTTCGTTGATGTAATCTTTTTCAGTGAAATAATGCCAAGGAATCATAAGCCAAAAAACATGCCAGCTGTTCAGAGGAAATTGCTTAGAACAGTGGTTCTTAACCTTTTTACTACCGCACCTCCCTTAGGAATTTGTCCTTCTCTCCATGCTCCCCTTTGCATCCATGAATAATATTCCCTCCCAGCTTTTAACCCTTTTGTTACTGTATTTATTTTGAGATGTTCTGTGTTTCTTTCAATTAATTTTAAATACAACAGAAAATTTAGTAAAATGACCATCAAGCTGGTTTTAGGAACATAAATTTAGTAAAATGACCATCTAGCTGGTTTTAGGAACATAAATTGTGACTAAGGTTTGGTGGAAGATTTTAATTCAAAACTTATGAAAACAAGACATTTGTCCTCAGAGCCAGAGGCAGTTTCAGCCGGGTTGGTATCAAAAGGGTTAAATAAAACATTGAACATTATACAAAATATAATTTTATCTATAATCACATTACACAAAATGTGAGAAACTTGACACTGCTTCTTAGCAAAAAACAGTTTTTTTTATTGAATATGAATTAATCACATTATTAGTAAAATACTTGACACTGCTTCTTAGCTACAAGATCTTGAACGCGTGGTTGAATGCCAGAGAGTGCACAACGTAAGTCCCTTTCAACGGTCATCCTGTTTCTGTACTTGGTCTTGACAACACAAGCATGGAAAATGCAGCTTCACAAAGATACGTGGATCCAAACATAGCTAAAATCCAAAGAGCCTGATGTGAGATCAAAGAGTAAACAGGAAGGTACTTGAACCAGAATGTTTCAAGATCCAGTTCTTTGAAGTTTTCCTTAGCTGGGAGTTGAACTTCAGCTCAAGAAACTTCTCTTGCACTTCATTCAAAACATCAGTTACTTCACACTGAAATGGGTTCCTGGTGAATTTTCAAGCTTCACGCTTTTTATCTATATCTGTGAAGTATCTGATGAATTCTGTTCTCAAATCAGTTAGATGAGTGATTATTTATTTCTTGAACTCAGAATCATGGTTACCATAAATGAGAGCAGAATCCAAGTAACAAAAACTGGCTATATTTCCATGCTGAATTCGACATTTCTAGAGGTTGAGTTTGGCCATGAAGGTTTGAATGGTGTCGTGGTGCGAGAGAATGTTGATGTTTTCTCTTGTAGTTTAAGGTCAAGAGCATTCAACGCTTCATCACACTGGATGGCAAAATCAGGAGAATATCTTACTTGGTCGAGAATTTGATCATTGATATCTTGAGACAAGTTGTCGATCCTTCCCTTGACTGTATCGTTTGATAGTGAAATCTGGGAAAGCTTGTTTGCACTATCTTTCCCCAGAACGAGTTCTGCTGCATGGAGTAGACTTGGTTTTATGAGGATCTCCGATGTTGTGGCTCTTCTTGCTCTTTGCCATCAACATGGCGATCTCATAGGAAGCCTCAACAGCCATTGAAGTTTGTTGCTGAAATGCCACACTACTGTTCAAATTAGCTTGCTTCAAGGAATAGCTTTTTGTTTCAAAGAATACTTTGGACTTGTCTGCAAGAGCAGGATGTGTTGCCCTTAAGTGCCGTTCCAAGCATGAGGGTCGTATTCCATCATTGCTCAAAGTTTTGTAACATATCACTCACTTGGAGACTTCTGTATCACACTTTTTGAGGGTCACGAATCCAAATCGAATTTATTCGTCAAGGTACTTCCGTTTCTTTGCACCCATTGCGAAGTATTTGATGCGCAGTGGACAACACAAATATGTGAACAAAAGATAAGGCACGTGTGAGGTAATGTCAAGGTTCAAGTTAGAACGCTAGCCCCAGTTAGAACACTTAGAGTAAAAAGTTCTGAAAAAGATTGTAATAATAACGAGCAGTATCGCCCGGCGTTGCTCGGGTTTGTAAGGGAAATAACTATATAAGCATTTTTAGAGAGTTACTTCCCTTATAGATGCCAATTCGGGCTTTCTTAGCCATTTCTGTTTTGGTGTCTTCAAGCCATGAAGTCGTTGTTCTAAAAGAACGCTGGTCTCCTTGACAACGCTTTACGACGTTGATTTCCTTACACTCCCTTCCCCACAGCTTCACGAGGGAGGGAAGAAGAGGGAGAAGCAATCAGGTGCAGGTGTTTGAGTGTGGACGTCAACTCCGCCGCCATCGACACACGAAAAATTATGCATTAAAATGGAATAAAAAATTATGTTAAATTATTTTTAATACTCAGACGGGCTCGATATGAATCACGACTATAAAATACCCGAATTTGGTTAAACTGCACCGCAAAATGTGGGAGTAGTTAGGAATCTAAATCGAAGGGGACAGACACTCACACAACTACAGTTTTATATATATAGATATTTGGAATAAAAGTTAAATTAAAAGAAAAGTTATAGGAAAAATTTGTACAATAAAATATTGTGTTTATTCATATGAAAATATAAAAAAAGTTTCTTTAAAAAAGAAAAGATTTTGCATAGCTTTTAGTTTTACCTAGTACTTTCTGTAATAATCAAATCTGAATTTTAGTTTAACATTTGGCTTTATATTATTTTTTTTTCTTATAAAAAATTTACTATCAGTCAATGAGCTGATAGTGACAGCATCCAAAGTTGGTAGATAGGATCATAGAAACCACTTCACCAAATCGTTTATAGCCATGTTTAACCAGATATACTAGGACCATTTCATTCATTACAAAGTTAGATGATACTTGACAACCAAACCTTGACACTCCAGGGCAGGCTCTCACAACAGAACAGCATCAGGGACCATAAAACAGAGGAAGTAGTTCTTTCCATGGCTGTAGAAGGATCTGAGTTTGTAGCTAAGAATGCAGCTACACTCACCCAATTCCCATAGTTTTAAAGGAAATTATAGCCCTGGTATCATTGGGAATTTAGTAATCCTAGTGATCACTGTGTCAGCCCTTGTTCATATGCTACAGACATATCCTTGTCCAAATAAGGGAAGCAGTCCCGAAATTAGTGGGAACAACTCTATCCAAAGTTGTTTCAAATAATGCCTATTTTATGCAAATGATAAGTTCCGCACACCAAATCAGAACTGTTCATCTTAGCGAACACTCGAAAGTTCGTCCATCTCAGGCTGTCAACCATATCTCCATAACTACTTACGGCAAAAAGCCCCTTACATTCAACCTTGGACTCTGGTGGGTCTTCAGAGGGGTCTTAAATTCAACACTAGAGTTGATTTCTTTCGTCACCTCAGTCTCATCATCATCATCATCATCGTTTAACGTCCGCTTTCCATGCTAGCATAGGTTGGACGGTTCAACTGGGGTCTGGGAAGCCAGAAGGCTGCACCAGGCTCCAGTCAGATCTGGCAGTGTTTCTACGGCTGGATGCCCTTCCTAACGCCAACCACTCCGTGAGTGTAGTGGGTGCTTTTTATGTGCCACCGACACAGGTGCCAGACGAGGCCAGTCTGTTAATGGATATTAAGTATCATCACTATTTACTCAGCTACCAATTTTACTGTAAAACTCACATAACACTTCTGCTAGTCTAGGTATAACACACTTCTTCACAATCGCTCAGATATTGCATGTCCAGCGTATAGCAGCAGCAAAGTATTTAACATGGCAAAATACCAAGATTACCAGTGTCAGCTAAACCATATCATCTTGTTCCAGATTGGATGAAGACTGCCAAGTCAGAATTTGATCATATGCTTAAACCAGGAATAATACCTTCCAAGAGGGATTTATTACCATTATTATTATATTTAGTTAAAAAGCTGCCAGCTGACTATCATCCTAGTAACGATCGTTGTACACTGTCTTCAGTTTCCATTTCTGTTAAACACTCAAATGTGAAGTAAAATAATGTCTCTCAACAAAGCATAGTAATTCATCTTTCAGAACATACAATAAATAACTTGAGTCACTGTTGAATCCTTAATCATATAACTAAGTGTTGCAACCTTACAACTGCTGTATTTTGGGACGTTAACTAAGAATCTATACTCAAGCTGTATCCACATCATCATCTACGTATTATTCTATTAAATTAGCATCTTTTTACACAACAAGATGCTCTACATCCACTGCTATATATCACAACTCTTTGAGCCTAGTGAAGCATCTTCCTCCTGGTTAAAGAGGAGTCTGCAGTTAGCATTCATCCTCATGTTCTTTCTTTTCAGTTTCCATTGAAACAGAACAGGTGGGGGTATCTGTTGAGCATAATGTATCTGGGTATATCAGGAATGAGATACCCGGCATTAAATCTCTAACAGATATTCTCCAGTCTCTGGCCCAGGGGCTTGCTGTCTCCTCTCCCTCTTTTTTTCTGTTGCTACTTTAATGTCTGGTGTTCTTTGGAACTGGCTGGGCTCATACTTCCTCCACTCAAGCACTCCCTGATCCACCCCTCATCACCCTAACAACCATGCTCAGTCCTTTCTCCAGAATTTCAGAGCTCTAGAATCTTCTCCCAGTAATAACCCTCCTATAATAATAATATAATAATAATAAAACATTGTGTACAGTGCTCAGGTGCACTACAACTCATCTAAAGTGTATGTATAGTACATAGGGTAATGTACAAGCGTCAGGAAAAGAACAGTGCAAGAGTCATGACATACACATATGTGTATGAGTATGGAAGGGGGACAATCAGGTGTAGTTCTGGCAGATTTCAGAAAGCATGCAGTGTCATGGCAGTCAACAACTGACGCAAGCAGTTTGTTCCATGCTTCAGCAACTCTGAGCGTGAAAAAATGTTTCCGAAAGTCATGGGAGCTGTGCTGTTTTCTGACTTTGTAGGCATGTCCACGTGTGTTGGACACATGGAGATCAAAAAGGTGTTCAGTGTTGTTGTTGGTGAGGTGGTTGATAACTTTGTGGGTGTTTAAAGGTGTTCAGTGTTGTTGTTGGTGAGGTGGTTGATAATTTTGTGGGTGTTTACCAAGTCCATTGCCAGACGCCAGAGCTTCAGTGAATCCATGCCCAGGGAAACAAGGCGCTCAGAGTATGGTAGGTGTCTGATGGAGGGTATGTGTTTGGTTGCACGTCTCTGAACAGATTCCAGGAGGTCAATGTTCTGAGAAAGATAGGGGTTCCAAACTGATGATGCGAATTCCAAGTGTGGTCGTACCATAGTTGTATACAGCTTTAAATAGATGGCTGGAGAGCGGCTAACAAAAGTCTTGCTGAGTGATGCCAAGACACCCTCGGCCTTCTTGACAATTTTAGAGATATGCTTTGTCCAACTCCTGCAGGAGTTGACTGGCAACTGTCTAAACAGAGCTTCAATGGCATCAAGCTCAATGGTCTCAGGAGCCCTGCAAGATTTATGGTCAGAGTGCTTTCCTCCAGACTAAAAATACATAAACATGGCTGACTTATTTGAACTTGAGCTGAAAGTTTATACTGGATGTTAATGTCTTACTTTCTGAGCTATCAAAAGCAACATGCACGAGTAGTCAAAAATTTTGATTTGTCTCTTGTATTCTATCCAAATTTATATTCCACATATGCTCACTGTAAGCATTAATTATAGTCTTTTGGATCAGATCATGGTTGTGTAATGATCATCATCATCATCATCATCAATTAACGTCCGCTTTCCATGCTAGCATGGGAGTCTACAAATGCTAAGATGGCTTTAGCCATTCACAAAATAGCTTGTCATAAAGTAATGTAATCTTGCTTATAAAAGTAAAGTAGTAAACAAGGAACTTTAACTGATTATTGAGAGTTATATATTTCTTTACTACCCACAAGGGGCTAAACACAGAGGAGACAAACAAGGACAGAAAAACGGATTAAGTCGATTATATCGACCCCAGTGCGTAACTGGTACTTATTTAATCAACCCCGAAAGGATGAAAGGCAAAGTCGACCTCGGTGGAATTTAAACTCAGAACGCAAAGACTGATGAAACACTACTAAGCATTTCATCCGGCGTACTAATGATTCTGACAGCTCACCGCCTTATTATTGAGAATTATAGATTGGTTAGTATTTCAACTGCGTCTAATTAATGGAGTAGTTTCATCTTCCGAATGTTAATAGTGAAATCAAAGGGTTTTTGCTGGTTCCAGAAACAAAGTAATCTACAATATTCCGAGCATGATCTAAAATGCATACCCTGAGCTCACATTAATTATCACCATTCTATTTCTGGACATTTGTGTTGAGTTTCTATGAAATGAAGTGAGACATCTATCATTGTCAGGGACATCATGTAACATTCGGGAGGCACTTGTGGTTGAGTGAGACTGAGAAATAAATGCAAAGAAGTAGAGAAGTCATACGTCATGAGATGATAATACAGCTGTCATAAGCAACCAGTGAACTGCAGGGAGTTCTGAATGGAATGCCTAATGAAAAATTACCTTCAGTTTTTTTTTATTAGTGCAGCCAGCCATGTTTCATAAGGTCGGCTTCTCATTACAGCTTGTCCAAGTCAGTGATACAGGCTGGATA
Source organism: Octopus sinensis (assembly GCF_006345805.1). Classification (NCBI taxonomy): domain Eukaryota; kingdom Metazoa; phylum Mollusca; class Cephalopoda; order Octopoda; family Octopodidae; genus Octopus; species Octopus sinensis. Next base: position 43,946,922 of record NC_042997.1, read on the forward strand.
TACCAATTTTTGCCAACACAGAAAGAAACGACAGTTATATAATGTTTGGTCAGTGTAACTTCTATACCAATAAATTTTTATGACTATTGTAAAAAGCCTCACAGTTTTGCATTGCAATAAAAATATTTCCCATATTTGTTTTAATAAATTTATTTATTTAATGATTCTATGAAAAGGATGGTCATGGTTAAAAAAAATATAAAAACGTTTTTGGCAGATGTAAATCCATTGATAGAGTTTTCTTTAATGAATTGTAGCAATGTTAATGGGTATTTAGAGAAATGGGTTCATGAGTTGACCAAATGAATAAATTTTCAAATATCTGCATCATCAAACTGGCCAGATTCCATCGGTTGTTCTTCATTTTGATTTTCTTCTAGAAATAATGAAGAAAAGAAAATTAAATTAAGAAATATTCACAGATTAGCTTTCTTTCTGACTTGATTCAATGTTTGAGATTAATAAAAGAAGAAAGATAATGTGGTAACATTCATGCATTCCTTAAACTTTTAGCATTTAAAATGGCCAAATCCAACCAAAGTATTCTACCTGCTCCATGTTCAAATTGGCCAGATCTGGCCTTTCATACCTATTCTACAATGTCATTCTAAAAATATGCAGTCACACCATTGAAATCTTGAAGCTATAAGATAACACATGATTAATTCAAAACAATCATCATCATCATCATCATTTAGTGTCCGCTTTCCATGCTAGCATGGGTTGGACGGTTCAACTGGGGTCTGGGAAGCCAATAAATAAGTACTTATTTATTCACAGGCCTTTAATGAGGACTTTACACGGTCCTTAAATTGCAGTCTTGACTTCTGCTGGGATTACCTTCCACTAAATTCCCCAAATAGCATCTGTTTAGGGATCCTGCTTTCATTCATTCAAACAAAGTATCCAATCCAATGTAACTGGTGTTTGTGCACCTTTGCCTCAATACTCAGGATACTGGCTTTCCTCAGGACCTGTGGATCTGGAGTTTTTAAGGTTCAGCCAACATTCAGAATGTGTCTCAGACATCTCTGATGGAAGCATTCAAGAACCATTACATGACATTTGTAAAGGGTCCACATGAGTAAAGGAGCGATTTCAGTACACATGCACAGTAGACAGCAATTTTTGTTCGCCTTGTGATGCCATGTTGGGACCAGGCATAAGACTCAGGAGACCTGAAGGAATCAGTTGTTCTCTGCAGCTTGAAAGACATTTGGTTCCACAGATATGGGTTTTCTGGTGCAGTCTAGAACATTACACCAGTCTTGTCCAAGCTAATGCTGAGTTCAAATGCCTTGCAAGAAGCACAAATACGATTCACAAGTATTTGCATATCATCCAGTGTATGAGTAACTAAGTCACAGTCATTTGCATAAATGTCATGAATAAGAGACAGGAAAACTTTTGAATTGATGCAGGTTAGAAAGATGGTCAGCAGATCGATACCTAACATATATCCCAGGGGAGCTGTCCACAGCAAAAGCATGAGTAAGAGTAGCAGCAAAGTACAGAGAAAAGAGAGTTGGGGCAAGAATGTCATCCTGCTTGACACCATTCTCTACAAGAATGGGTCTCACCATACCACCACAAACATTGACCCAAGCCCCCATCCCATCATGAAATGATTTGATTATTGATACAAAGTGATCTGGACACCCAGGCTAACCAAGTATTTTCCATAGGGAGGCCTTATTCAGTATCAAAGGCCTTGGTTAAATCAATGAATACCTGGACAAGATCCATATTCTGCTCATAGCACTTCTCCTGCATTATGAAAATCATATCCATCATTCCTCTTCTAGATTGGAAACCACATTGAGATTCAGGTAGGACATAATTTACAAGACACCACCTATTCAGGTGGGTAAGAAGAATACTTGCCAGAACCTTGCCAGCAGCTGATAGAAGAGCAATGCCTCTGTAGTTGCCACACTCTATTCTGGCTCCCTTTCTTTTATAGAGAGGAAGAATAATTGCATCCCTTGAGGACTTGCCACATTATATTACTTCAGGTTGTGTAAAGTGACTGAAGTTGTGTTTTGCCTGTGAGCCAAATCTAATACCAGGGTTGTAGTTACCCAAAACCAAAAGAAATGAAACAAAAGAAAATACAAGATACTTAAAAGGAAATATTTCATCAAAAATACTTCCAAAGTTTGTTTAGAAAAAAAGTACAATAAAAGCGAATTATATAAAGTTAGATTCCTTTGAAAAGTAAGAATGGTAAGAAATACCTGAAGTTAAAACGCCATTTGTAGAATGGCTGCTGTCTACAAAAATATTTTCTAGATGTTGTAGAGTTTCTTGGCCTCGGATAGACAGGTTCGAAAGACTGTTGGCGCTCTCCTCGTAGTCAACAATTTCATCAGCTGAACAAAAGTTGAAACAGAAAATGACAAATAATGTTTAACATTATCAAATAATAAAATAAGCAATTACATTCTGGAAGAGCTATTTTGGGCTTTAACCCCTTACCCAACAATTATTTTGAAAATAAATGTATTTTTTCAGACATATTTTTTAATTGTTTTATTTTACTATGTTTTGAATGGTGATTTCGAGGTATATTTCAAACCTTATTTATTATGAATTTTAATTCAATAATATTGATTTTAAATTACCGCTTTGGGCAGAAACGAGTTAACCCATTTTTAGATGAAGGAACTCGTTTGCTGTCGATTTTGGCGAGTCTATCTTTTGACGAGTTAACTCGCGAGAGATGGAAAAAAACGATTTCGGTCAAAACACATATATTCCTTTCTGCTGGGTAAGGGCTTTAAAAAAACCAAACACAAAAGGACTAAATTCACTTTTGTTCATTTCTTAATCGTATTACATCAAACCCGTGTAACCTTCCGCCAGTCACAATTCCACATCTCAAGAGCAAAGAAGATAAGCATCAGCTGTATCTATTAGCTTGGGGAGATGCAGGATGTGGAAGTCTGGGATGAGGCTAGAGTTTTTTTTATTCTTTTACTTGTTTCAGTCATTTGACTGTGGCCATGCTGGAGCACCACCTTGAAGAGTTTTAGTCAAACAAATCGACCCCAGGACTTATTTCTTAAGCCTAGCACTAATACTATCGGTCTTTTTTGCTGAACTGCTATGTTATGGGGATGTAAACACACCAACACCAGTTGTCAAGCAGGGATGGATAACAAAGATAGACACAAAGACAGACACACATGTATGACGGGCTTCTTTCAGTTTCTATCTACCTAATCCACTCACAAAACTTTGGTTGGGCCAAAGCTATAGTAGAAGACACTTGCCTCAGGTGCCATGCAGTGGGATTGAACCCAGATGCATATGGCTGAGAAGCAAGCTTCTAACAAAACAGCCACAATTGCGCCTATATCTAACAAGCTGGAATTACGATGATGATGATGATGATGATGATGGTCATCATTGTTTTCACATGCACTTTTCCATGTTGGCATGGGTTGGTTGGAATGTGAGGTAGATTTTCTACAGCCAGATGTCCTTCCTGTTGCCAATCTTCACTTGTTTCCAAGTAAGGGAATTCCCATGACCAAACATCTTTCCACAGAACACTGGAAACAAAGGACACTGCTTGCAGGATGGTAAACACTCATACACTATCAAGACAGTATTACACACACCCACACAGATATATATATATGTATATATATGTATTTATATATATAAGTATATGCATGTGTATATATGTGTATGTGTGTGTATATATGTATAATGTATGTATGTATATAAATAATCATCATCGTTTAACGTCCGTTTTCCGCGCTAGCACGGGTTGGACGGTTCGACCGGGGTCTGGGGAGCCAGGGGCTGCTCCAGGCTCCAATCTTTATCTGGCAGTGTTTCTACAACTGGATGCCCTTCCTAACGCCAACCACTCCGCGAGTGTAGTGGGTGCTTTTTACGTGCCACCTGCACTATATATATATATATATACCAATTAAGGACTGAACACGAAAAGTGGACTGTCAACATGCTAAATATAGACGTCAAATCGCCATTCTCCACAAAAGATTATGTTCTCAAATCAATTTGAGAACATAATCTTTTGTGGAGAATGGCGATTTGACGTCTATATCTAGCATGTTGACTGTCCACTTTTCGTGTTCAGTCCTTAATTGGTATATATAAATATTTTAATCTTCGGATTCTTTTTTAATATGCTAGACCACTGGTTTTAATTGATAAATATCAATTTCTACCCTTAATTAATTTTTTTTATATATATATATATATATATATATATATATATATATATATATACATATATATATATATATATACATATATATATATATACATATATATATATATACATATATATATATATACATATATATATATATATATATATATATATACATATATATATATATATATATATATATATATATATATATATATATACATATATATATATATATATATATATACTAGCAGCTAAGCCCGGTTTCACCCGGTCAGTTTGGATTCTGTGGCTGGCTGTAAAACCTGTTCTGTGTAAGCATTCGATTTGTTTGGGCATGCTTATGTTAAAAATACAATTTTAGAATAACTTTTTTCTGTTAAAACACTAAAAATAACTGACCAACAAAAAAACTCCCAAAAAACCAAGATTGAACCAAATCAAAAAAATAAACCCAAATACTAAGCGAACAAAGATGAACCCTCCCACTTCCATTGCGTATGCACACGCACACATTCACATACCACCCCCCTTAAATACACACATATATTCACAGAGTTGAAATGCTGTTTGATTTATTTTTTCAGCATGCAATTTTCATCATCCCACAACCAAGTATGACATCACTCCTTCATAAACACAAAAAGTATTATTATAGCAGATTACCTCGGTAACCATGGGAGCTATGAAAAAAAATATGACATAACCCCTTCCTTCCTAATTCATCTATCGCCCCTTCCTTTCTCATTCATAAACACAAGTGTATTATTATAGTAGAATATCTCGGTAACCATGGGAGCTATGAAAAAAATCCAAAGCCCAGCATCACCACCGGATCATTCTCCACATCTGTGTAATTTTTCATGCAATTCTACCCAGCCGTTTGACTGTGAATCCCAAGACAAAAAAGAAATTATATAAATATGACCTGTTGAGTTAAGTGCATGTACACGAACATCGAAACAAATATCAATAGAAATAGTAGTTGTGATACCTGTGTCGGTGGCACATAAAAAGAACCATCCGAACGTGGCCGTTGCCAGTGCCGCCTCGACTGGCTTCTGTGCCAGTGGCACATAAAAAGCACCATCCGAACGTGGCCGATGCCAGCGCCGCCTTGGCTGGCTTCCATGCCGGTGGCACGTTAAAAGCACCAACTGATCGTGGCCGATGTCAGACTCCCCCCCTGGCACCTGTGCAGGTGGCACGTAAAAAGCACCCACTACACCCGCGGAGTGGTTGGCGTTAGGAAGGGCATCCAGCTGTAGAAACACTGCCAGATCAGACTGGAGTCTGGTGCAGCCCCGGCTTCCAAGACTCCGGTCGAACCGTCCAACCCGTGCTAGCGTGGAAAACAGACGTTAAACGATGATGATGATGATGATGATATATTATATCTATATGCTGATGACCTTGCTCTAATAGCTGAGTCACTATCAAAACTAGTTTCAGGTGTGGAAGCAAGGTTGAATCGATGGGCCTTAGAGTCAATCTAGCAAAAACCAGAGTTTTAATAAGTAGGAAGGGCAGACAAATCACAAATCTCTTCAGGTAGATGGCCCTGCTTGATCAGTAGAAAAGGCGTAGGTAGAAACTCCATAAGATGTACCTGGTGTAAGCTATGGACACATGAGAGGTGCGGCAATATCAAATGAAGGTTAACTGGGAAGATAGTTTTTGTGTCTGGCAAATGCTCGGAGGCAATAAACACCGAAAATGCACAGAAAACAGCTTCCATCACATGCTAAGGGGCAAAACTAGAAGTAGTTGATAGCTTCTGTTACCTAGGTGACCAAGTCAGTAGTGGGGGTGGATCCTCTGAGAGTGTAGCTGCTAGAATAAAAATAGCCTGGCAAAGTTCAGAGAGCTTCTACTTCTGCTGGTGACAAAGGGCTTCTTGCTCAGAGTTATATGTATGATGCATGTGTGTGAACAGCCATGCTGCTCCTCATCTACATTGAATATTTCCCATCACCCATCCATATTTCTGAGAATGACAACTGGTCAAGTAAAGAATTGTTCTTGGTTTCTGGGTAAAAGGTTGGTGAATCAGGATCATCTGCTACTGTTGCTAAATTGTACCACTTGCTAAGAAACTAGACTCACAGTAGTCCGGTCAGACTAGCTGTACCTTGATACTATAGCAAGTAAATTTACCAATGTAAGCAATGGACTGACGATGAAGCACTACAAGTATTTTATTAACTTGTAGTACTGGCCTTAAAGTCTACAATGGACTTGACAAAAGCAGTAAATCTCTCTGGTGAATCCTCTTTTGAATACTAACATAAATATGAAATCTTTAGAGATGCACAAATGCATCTTACAAGAATATACTTTGCATTATTTTGACAATACTGAGTGAAGGCACATGGTTTAGTGGTTACGGGTATTCAGCAACCAGTTGTAAGGTTTGTGAGTTCGATTTCCAGTGGTGCATTGCATCCTTGAGCAAGACACTTTATTTCACATTGCTCCAGTTCATTCAGCTGGTAGAAAATGAGTAGTACTCGTATTTCAAAGGGTCAGCCTTGATACATTGTGTCATGCCAAATCTCCCTGAGAACTATGTTAAGGGTACACATGTCTGTGAGGTGCTCAGCCAGTTGCGTGTTAATTTCACGAGCAAGTTGCTCTGTTGATTGGATCAACTGGAACCCTTGTCAGCATCCTGATGGAGTGCCAATCACATTGACAATATCAGGTTGAAATGATTTATGCTCACAAAAAGAATATTTTTAAAACAGTAAATATTAAAAACGAATGTCCTCTTACTCTCATCTTCCTCGTCAACATCTTCAAATTCAGAATCTATCAGCTGGTTTTCATCTGGATGCAGAGCTGAACAAGTTGAAAGTGTTTGGAATATTAAATTTACTGCAAGAGAGAAAAAACAATATTTAAATTCAATTGAAAGATCTTTTGTATTCAATCATTTAACATCCATTTTTCTATGCTAGCATGGATTATGGCCAGGTGTTCGTTTTGTTGCCAACCATACCTTGTTTTTCAAGTAAAGGTGTTTTCTTATCCCATAGAGTCAACACTGTAAAGCGTTTGGCGTTTGGAAGTGCATCCGACTGTAAAAATCATGCCAAAACAAACACAGAAGTCTGGTGCAGGTTCCTGCCCAGCCAGCTCTGGTCAAACCGTCCAACCCATACCAGCATGGAAGGTGGACGTTAAACGATGACAATCTTCCAAAGAGCAGAGTGATGCAGTTACGCTATGCAATGTTAAAATTGATGCAAGTATTCTCACATTCAGATAGAACACGTGCATATATGTATACAATGGGCTTCCATTCAGTTTCCACTTAGACTTGCTCATGGTGCTACAATGTGGGACTGTACCTGACATCATCTTGTTACAAAACAAACTACAAAGCTGTACCTTTGCCTATACGTAAACAACACTTAATTGATTTGATAGAAACGTTTAGCACTTACACGTGCCCGAGTCCTGAGGTACTAAATGTATCTCAGTCAAATCATCATCATCATCATCTTCTGATTGGTTTTCATTGTTTGTGTCATCGTCTGAAAAGTAAAGAATAAAGTTTTGAATTAAAACATTAAAGACGTCATATGACAAATCCTCATCACTTCAACTGTTCTTGTAGCCATTTCGACAAGTTCCAAACGAAGGGACATAACTTTGTTTTCTCAAACAATGTCGAAAACTTGAATCGAGATTATCCAAGTAAATGACAAGAACTCCTGAACGGGTTTTGAACCCGAAAACACCAAACAAGGGAGATAACTCTAATAAGGTCGGTTACTTAAAATTTTTCAATAATTAAGACATATACTGTCTTAAAAAAAATTTCAATGAAAACTTTTACTAAGGATTAATAAATAACGAGTACTTACCATCTAAAAGGCAGTTGATGATCATATAAATACAAGGACGAGGAAAACTTGACTGGTCTTTAGAGACTCCATGCACAGATATTGCTGGATATTCTATGGAAAAACCTTTGTTATCTTCATAGCCAACCCATGAAAGCCGACTAAAAAAAACAATACAAGAATAGGGGTTACTTAAATATTCGTCTAGAAAAAAGCTTTACTTGGTATCTTAGTATGACTTCTGACATGTTGTTATCAATGAGATGCTGAGAAAAGCGAATGTAGCCCTATGTCTTGGAGAGAGAGAGAGAGAGAGAGAGGTAGAGACAATGAATATAATGTTGTTTGGTTCCCTGGACAACCAGCTCATTGAATTAGCTTCCAAAGTGACCGAACAATCCACAAACCCATGTCATTCTCAACAAAGTGTGACAAAGTCGAATCTTTGAATTACAAACACAGTTCTTCAAACAAGATTCTATACAGTTTTTGCCTATCCAAATTCTCCCCCACAAAATGCTTGTATCAACCTGAGGCTGTGCAAATGCACTTGCCCAAGATGCCATGCAGTAGGATTGAACCCGTAACTACTTCTCAACAGCTCAGCCATGCTATTCATGTAGATTTTTAATGTTTAGAGCAGTGGTTCTCAACTGGGGTCCATGTAAGATTTTGTTGTGAAAATTTATCTGCTTTAAATTGGTTATGCTTCTGCAATACACAAAATATTAAAAAAATTTTCTAATACAATTCCTAATAAAATTTATTTAAGATTGATTGATTGATTCTAGTTTCAGTTCATGAGCTGTGGCCATGCTGGGGCACCGCCATCTTGATATATATGATTTTTAAAATATTTTTTCCTACTCTAGGCGTAAGGCCTGAAATTTTGGGAGAGGAGGCCAGACGATTAGATTGATGCCAGTACGCAACTGGTACTTAATTTATTGACCCCGAAGGGATGAAAGGCAAAGTCAACCTCGGCGGAATTTGAACTCAGAATGTAAAGGCAGACAAAATATCACTAAGCATTTGACCCTAAGCTAGGCTAACATTTCTGCCAGCTCTCCGCCTTTATGATTTTTAAAAATATTGAATGGCTAGAAGGGTCTGTCTGAGTAAAATAGAAATCAAAGGGGTCCATAGGTGAAAACTAGTTGAAAAACACTGCTTTAGAGGAAGAAGAGCAGCCCATTGTCTCTTTTCAGCACCTCAGACACTGGTGGGAGGAAGATATCCTCGGATGTGGAGACCTGCTGGCAACACTGTGGACTTGTCTAAAGCTGTCCAACAATGGATTAAGTCTAAAGCCGTCCAACAATGGATTAAGTCTATCATCTAAAATATGATGACATAGTTAATACTACTTAATTAGAGAAACTGCAGCAAGAGATCATCCTTGGTTCTTATACTGACATTCCTTCTCTTACATGTTTCAGTCATTTGACCATGGCCATGTTGGAGCACCACCTTAAAGGGTTTTAGTCGAAGAAATTGACCCAAAGACTTATAAACACACTATTATCAGTTGTCAAGCAATGGTGGTGGGGAGAGGCAAATTCAGACACAAAGACACATAAATACACACACAACAAGCTTCTTTCAGTTTCCGTCTACCAAATCCACTTACAAGGCTTTGGTTGGCCCGAGGTTATAGTAGAAGACACTTGCCTAAGGTGCCATGCCGTGGGACTGAACCTGGAACCATGTGGTTGGGAAACAAGCTTCTTACCACACAGCCAGGCCAGCAAATAGAGCAACTTTCTACATACTCTTTTACTTGTTTCAGTCATTTTGACTGCGGCCATGCTGGAGCACCGCCTTCAGTCGAGCAAATCGACCCCAGTACTTATTCTGTCGGTCGCTTTTGCCAAACCGCTAAGTGACGGGGACGTAAACACACCAGCATCGGTTGTCAAGCAATGCTAGGGGGACAAACACAGACATACATATATACGACAGGCTTCTTTCAGTTTCCGTCTACCAAATCCACTCACAAGGCTTTGGTCGGCCCGGGGCTATAGCAGAAGACACTTGCCCAAGATGCCACGCAGTGGGAATGAACCCAGAACCATGTGGTTGGTTAGCAAGCTACTTACCACACAGCCACTCCTGCGCCTATTTATTTCAATTTTATTTAGTTTCAGCTCACAAGCTGTGGCCATGCTGGGGCACCACCATTTGGTGTTGCTACATGATTTTACTTCACGAATGCTTTTTAGCAATTGCCATTTGGTGCAGCTGCCCTCATCTGCACCTCCTGCCGTGAATACATATATTGATCCTGTATCAAACTTTTCAACAAGATCCAATGTGTCAAATACCTCAATGTTCTCATATATGTCACAATACCCTTCGACAAAGATTTCTATTGTAGGTTTCCGTAGTGCTTTTTGTACTTATTCTAATAAAGCAGTGAGTTGGCAGCATTTGTCCATTCTTATGTTCTGGATTCAAATTCTGCCAAGATTAACTTGTCTTTCATCTTTTCAGGGTTGATAAAATAAGTACCAGTTATGCACTGGGGTTCGATGTAATCAACTGACACTCTCAGCCACAAATTTCAGGCCTTGTGCTGATAGTAGAAAGAATTATTATTATTGGGGCAGCCCCTGGCTCCCCAGACCCTGGTCGAACCGTCCAACCCGTGCTAGCGCGGAAAACGGACGTTAAACGATGATGATGATGATGAATAACACATTTAGAAGGGTTTCTAGTTATAATGGTTTGCAGAAGCATGACATATTTGATGAAAAACTGAATATGTATTTAAAGTTAAGTGTTTCCGAGGATAAATTAAATTTTTAGGCACAAGCATGGCTGTGTGGTTAAGAGGTTTTTCAATCAAGTAGTCTTGGGTTCAGTTCAACTTCACATCACTTTCGGCAAATGTCTTCTACTATAGCTTTGGACTGACTAATGCCTTGTGAGAGAATTAGATAGACAGAAACTATGGAAGCCCACACACACACATTTCTTCACCACTGGTGTTGGTTTGTTTGTTTCTGTAATGTAGCAGTTCAGCAAAAGTGAATGACAAAATAAGTACCAGGCTTTAAAAAGTAAGTAAAGGTAAATGGTAAAGACCCACTTTGGTCATGAATGACCATGGGATTGCACCTAGGGAAAGTTCCCCTCTGAAGCACAAGTCTGGGCAAGGTTGTTTATAGAAGACCAACAGTTGCCAATGTATACAAGCGTCCCCTTTTCGTGCCACTGATGTTATCCAAGGGAAAGGGGCCATTACAGCTTGGCACTAATGATGTCACAACACATTTCTACAACTGAGTGAACTGGAGCAACATGAAATAAAGTATCTTGCTCAAGAACACAACTCACAGCTCAGTCTTGGAATCAAACTCACAACCTTATGAATGTAAGCTCAACCCTCTAACCACTGAGCCATGCACCTTCACAAAAAGTAAGGACTAGGATCAAGGTGGTGCCCCAGTAAAAGATGAAAATATGTAAAATAAAAAACGTTTTCCTGGAAAAGTTGAAAAGTAGGTTGGAGTTGAGTCCTGGAATTTGTATGTTAGTAAGTGATGGGTTGGTTTCCCCTTTGCGCAGCACCTACAACAAAAACACCAGCTTTTCCATATAAATCTTCTACAGCATCCACATGTATATAACACTGCAACAAAAGGAAAACAGTGCACAAACATACATTTGATACTCACAGATGAAAATATTTGGCCAACACAGACCAAAATGCGAAGACCTGTTGAGGCAAGCAAAATCGAAATCGATCAAAAAATCAATAGAAATTGTAGTTGTGATCCCAGTGCTGATGGCACATAAAAAGATCCATCCGAACATGGCTGTTGCCAGCGCCGCCTTGACTGGCACGTAAAAAGCACCCACTATACTCACTGAGTGGTTGGCGTTAGGAAGGGCATCCAGCTGTAGAAACACTGCCAGATCAGACTGGAGCCCAGTGCAGCCTCCTGGCTTCCCAGACCCCGGTCGAACCGTCCAACCCATGCTAGCATGGAGAACGGACGTTAAATGATGATGATAAGTGTGTTTGATGTATATGGGAAAATGATGTATTGTTGTGTTTTAATCTGAAAGGCCTGACTGAGCAGGCCTAAGAAAGAAAGTATTGCAACCATGACCACCTCATCTGTCACCCGGAGGTACATTATCAATTGTGTTCTGCCTTATTTTTAAGATGATTGGTTTTGATTTATCGGATGTTTTGGTTGATGTAACAGCTCAGGTGACCATGGACAGCAGTGATTCTCAACCATCTTTCTCTATGTTCACTATTCTACTCTGGTGAACCCCCATAACGATTTCATGTCTAAAAACTAGTTTTATAGATTCCTTTTTTGTTTCTTACACATTTATTTGTTTATAACAATACTGAGAGAACATTTTTCAGGGGCCAGAAACCTAGCTGTTTCTTGCAATAAATACATCTAAAGAATGAGCCCTTAAAATATCACTGTATACTCCCAAATTACTATTTTGCTTGTGTGGACCCCCAAAATCTTATAGGGTCCCCAATTGAGAACTACCAATGCAGAGCCCCCCTGCATTGCATTACTGGTTTTTAATGTTTATTTTTCCATGTCAGCATGAATAAGAAACACATTTTCCACTCATCTGAAACAAGGAAGTTGTCTGGGTGGGAAATTAAAAATGTCAACCCAGCCAAAATTAAATATTAATTATTAAATATAAAATATTTTCAGTTCATTATGAAAATAGTAATTAAAGACTTTAGCATTCAGATTACTCATTCAAATGTAATGTTTGCTTATTCACACTGTTTTCAATTAATCATGCATTATCTTGTAGCTACACGATTTGTTGGTATAATTGTTTATTTTTAGAATGATATTGCAAAGTAGGTGTGAGAGGCTGGATCTGGCTGGCTTTAGCATAAAATAGAATATTTGAGCTAGATACAACCGGTTTGAATTCCAAAGAGTTAACGCAAGAATCTGTTAATGCAATTCAATAAAATGGTTATTTCGATGTTTGACAAGCACAATATCTGCTGCATTTCAAATGTAATGAGTAATGCTTTTAATCACATGTAAAAAAACATTTCGACTTCATCTTTATATATAAAAGTGAGGTTGTGTGCTGTCTGTCTCCTACGATTTAGATTCCTAACTACTCCCACATTTTGCAGTGCAGTTTAACCAAAACCGGGTATCTTATAGTCGTGATTCATATCAAGCCCTTCTGGGTATTAGCGCGCGTCTACGATGAGTCTACGATTTTAAAAATAATTTACCATCATTTTATTCCATTTTAATGCATTTTTTCGCTATTATATAAGGGAAGTAACTCTCTAAAAATGTCTACGATGAGTCAACGATTTAAACAAAAATTTACCCTAATTTTTTTCCCATTTTTAATGCATTTTTTTGCTATTTTTTGGCTATAACTCTCTAAAAATGCTTATATAGTTATTTCCCTTACAAACCCGAGCAACGCCGGGCGATACTGCTAGTAATACATAAGATGTAGTTCAAAATATAGGTAAAAGTCAACTGATTTTTATGAAGTGTCATTTCAAAATGAAAAAAATGCGCACCTTTGTTTTATGAGTAATATTGGTTTAAAAGTTTGACACAAGGCCAGCAATTTCGGGGCAGGGAGTAAGTCGATTGCATCGATCCCCATGATCAACAGGTACTTATTTTATCGACCCCGAAAGGATGAAAGACAGAATTTGAACTCAGAACGAAAAGACGGACGAAATGCCGCAAGGTATTTTGTCCGGCGTGTTAACGACTTTGCCAGCTTGCCGCCTTTTTTATGAGTTAATATCAATTGACGCTTCATATAAGAGTATAAATCAGACACAGGTATTAGATTTTAAGCGTATGCATATGAAGAAATACAACTGTTTTAAAAATATACATAACTAGCAGTATCGCGCGGCGTTGCTCGGGTTTGTAAGGGAAATAACTATATAAGCATTTTTAGAGAGTTATAGCCAAAAATAGCAAAAAAATGCATCAAAAATGAAAAAAAAATGACGGTAATTTTTTTTTAAAATCGTTGACTCATCGTAGACATTTTTAGAGAGTTACTTCCCTTATATAATAGCAAAAAAATGCATTAAAATGGAAAAAAATGATGGTAAATTTTTTTTTAATCGTAGACTCATCGTAGACATTTTTAGAGAGTTACTTCCCTTATATAATAGCGAAAAAATGCATTAAAATGGAAAAAAATGATGGTAAATTATTTTTAAAATCGTAGACTCATCGTAGACGTGCGCTAATACCCAGAAGGGCTCGATATGAATCACGACTATAAGATACCCGGTTTTGGTCACACTGCACCGCAAAATGTGGGAGTAGTTAGGAATCTAAATCGTAGGAGACAGACACACAACTTCACTTTTATATATAAAGATATCACCCATAGGTTATCCCCCACCTCATACATGTGTTATAAGGTAAATTTGATTAGTATTCAAACAGAACTCAACGTGTGATGGACAGTTATTGTAGAATCACTAATTCTTTCAGCAGAGTTTCGCAGTTGTACAGGAAAGTAGTACAATTTGTGTCGGCATTTCATCAATGAGGCTATCATCTTACCACGTGTGGCGCTAAGACTGACGAAATGTTGATATAAATACATTAACCCGTATCTTGCATAATATATCTTTAGATAGTCACATCGTGATGTGGCCTCCTTCTCACAACTCGGTTACTGAGCTCAGGAGGCTCTCAAAATTCTCAAATCTTTCCAACATCTTTAGCATACGTCCGCAAATTTACATTACATTACTGCATGTACTCTATATGCACTTTCTGACAAGTTGCGGTGCACCTGAGCACTGTATACAATAATTTCATTATTATATTATTAAATACTACTTTTCACTATCAACTCCGAAAACTTATTGTTTAGCAGGTTAATTTCTTTTATATCGCACACTACCGCCAAAACAATATAGTGGACAATTTGTACCAGTTTTACTTTAAAATGACTCGGATGGTCACAGATGATTGATCACAAGACAGTCAACATAAGAATGACTTGGCTTAGAGGTGAGACACAAGAAACCACAGATGGGAACAGCGAAAGCAAGCATTTCTAGTCGGGAGTTGTCACCTCATCCGAAGTTAGGATGGGTGGATGGGTGCTGGGTCATCTCCTCTTTCGGTCGTAAACTCAAAAGTATATTATTACAAGGAACCGGGGAAACAGACAACAATGACTCTTAAAACCATGCAATCTACAGCAGACCTATATATATATATATATATATATATATATATATAAACTTGGAGAAGAGAAATAGAGAAATAACGCGTGCGTTCGGTCATATAGTAATATAATAATAAGGCGATAAATAAATAAAATATATGCATATATACATACATATATGTACATACTTACATCTACATGTATATATACATGCATACATACATATATATGAGTACAGGACACCACACATAAACGTAGAACACAACGAGAGACGAGAACATAAAATCAAACAAGGAAACGGACTTTTACCCACAAGGGGCTAAACATAGAGGGGACAAACAAGGACCCTAGTGCGAAACTGGTACTTTATTTATCGACTCCGAAAGGATGAAAGGCAAAGTCGACCTCGGCGGAATATATATATATATATATATATATATGCGATACAAGTACCATATATATATATATAGCGAGAGATAAAAGCTTTCATTGTTATCGCGGTTAATTACATAAACGCATGCTATTTTGTGTATTGTTGTATATTCACTGGAACAATCTAAAGCTTCTATTAATAAAACGTGTGTAAGAAATACCTATCAAACTATAGAGAACGATGGAAACAACACAAAGTATTAGTAAAGAACTAAACACGAGGTAAATATTCTGGAAGCGAAAAACTGGAATCGACAAAAAGTTACCAAATTATTAAGTTTATGAAGGAAAGAAAAGTTGTTAATATGGATATCTATATGTAATAAAGCGTTTTTTCTTTTTTTTTTTCTCTCTCCCAATATGTGTGAAAGCAACAACAAACAACAAAAAAAACAACTTGAGATAAACAATTTAGTAATTAGTAATTATTTACTAATTATTACCTTTCTGCAACATAGAGTTTCCCTAATCCAAGAGATTTTTTCTGCACGAATACTTCCACGTCAGGCTGTTCGCAATGAATACCTTCAGTCGGTGGAGGGAAATTGGTGAGTTTTACCATAACTTATGGTTTTCTCATTTAACGTTCGCTTTTAATTAACTTAATTAATTTTTTTCCGAGTGTCCTCATCAAAACCGAAACCAATTAAGACTCAGCTGGAACAACCAACGCCATCAAGCGACTAAACTTAGTATTAGTTCGAGCGGACTTTGGGGTTATCTCCCTTGAGCTGTCTCCACTAATTCTCGACTTAATTGAAATTTGCTATAACCTGTTGCTTGCTTCAGTTATTGGACTGCGGCCGCACTGGAGCACCGCCTTGCCGAATTTAGTCATGTGGTTCTCAACCAGTTTTTACTTATGAACCCTTTTGATTTCTATTTTACTTGCATAGACATTCATAACTATACGATGTTTAAAAATTGCATATTTTTGGTGATTAAATATTAATAGAAAGTGTTAAAAAATTGTCAAAATATTTCGTAAATTTAGATCCTTTCACCTGCACGATTTTCACTAAGAAAAAAAAAAAACTTGGATTTTTTTTGCATGGAATCAAGTTCCCTGACCTCCTAATATGCTACAGACCTCTTATTTTTGTTTGGAAAAAAAAAAGCGAGGGAACCGAACCAACTCCCAAATCCCGGAATCATTGGAAATTTTTTCTTTTTGTTTTCGTTGAATGAATTCCGGTGACCCCCTAATATGCTACAAAAACCTTTTGCGGGGTTCGGAAAACGGGGTGGGGTGAGGTGGAAGTCTCGGAAATTTCATCCTCATCCCCATTGATCTTTTTACCTGCACGACTTTCACTAAGGAAAAAAAAAATTGGATTTTTTGCATGGAATCAAGTCCCCTGACCCCTTAATATGCTGTAAATCCTTTTTGTTCGCAAAAAAGGGATGGTGAGAAACTGCCCTGTATCTCGGAATCATTGGACCCTTTTTTTTTTTTTTTGGTTGAATGAATTCCGATGACCTCCTAATATGCTACAAAAGCCTTTTTTGGGGTCCGGAAAACGGGGTGGGACGGATCTCTCGGAAATTTTACCCCTATCCCCATTTTCAAAACTTTTTTGCTATTTCTTTCTTTACCAATAATTTTAGATAGTATTTTGCAGAAATACGTTTTCGAGAGAGTGTAGATTACATTAGATTGAAAATTCAAAGAAGTTTAAAAGGAATAAGTGAAACTGCAGAGGTTGGTGGTAACGAAGTGTGTGGAGAGATGGCGAACGATAAATTCATCTAAAAAAACACGTTAGAGTTTTCGCATGTATGTGTGAAACGAAGTAAAAGTATAATATTAAAACAAATACATCTTTTTCCTACCTCTTAAAATTGCTGGATATAATATATATAACAATTCCAGGTTGCAGAATAGATTTGAAAAACTAAAGCATGTTCCCTTTGCAACTTTTGGCGCCGAAATGAGTTTCATTTTTGTGTGGGGGGGAGGGAGAGAGAGAGAGAGAGAATGTGAGAAAGAGAAAGAAAAAGAGTGAGTGAGTGAGTGGGTGACGAAGTTTACCTGAACTTTCAATGGGGTAACAATATATCATAATTATATATACCATTATACATCATCATCATCATCGTTTAACGTCTGCTTTCCATGTTGGCATGGGTTAGACGGTTTGACTGGGGACTGGCAATCCAGGAGGCTGCAATAAGGCTCCAGTCTGTTCTGGCAAACTTTCTACAGCTGGATGTCCTTCCTAACGCCAACCACTACGAAAGTGTAGCGGGTGCTTTTCAAGTGCCACTGGCACGGGGGCCTGTCAGATCGCACTGGCATCGATCACGCTCGAATGGTGGTTTTTACGTGCCGCCGGCACTGTCATCAGCCGCGCCAGTGTAGGAAGCTTACCAGAACAGACTGGAGCCTTATTGCAGCCATCAGGTTTGCCAGTCCTCAGTCAAACCGTCCAACTCATGCCAACATGGAAAGCAGACGTTAAACGATGATGATGATGATGTATAATAATATATATAATTATGATATGACACCATTCAAAGTTTAGGTAAACTTCGTCACCCACTCTCTCTCTCTCTCTCTCTCTCTCCCCCCCCCACAAAAATGAAACTCATTTCGGCGCCAAAAGTTGCAAAGGGAACATGCTTTAGCTTTTCAAATCTATTCTGCAGCCTAGGATTGTTATATATATTACTAGCAGTATCGCCCGGCGTTGCTCGGGTTTGTAAGGGAAATAACTATATAAGCATTTTTAGAGAGTTACTTCCCTTATATAATAGCAAAAAATGCATTAAAAATGGGAAAAAATGATGGTAATTTTTTTTTTTTAATCGTAGACTCATCGTAGACGCGCGCTAATACCCAGAAGGGTTCGATATGTATCACGACTAAAAGATACCCGCTTTTGGTTAAACTGCACCGCAAAATGTGGGAGTTGTTAGGAATCTAAATCGTAGGAGACAGACACACAACTTCACTTTTATATATAAAGATATCCAGCAATTTTAAGATATAGGAAAAAGATGTATTTGTTTTAATATTATACTTTTACTTCGTTTCACACATACATGCGAAAACTCTAACGTGTTTTTTTAGATGAATTTATCGCTCGCCATCTCTCCACACACTTCGTTACCACCAACCTCTACAGTTTCACTTATTCCTTTTAAACTTCTTCGAATTTTCAATCTAATGTAATCCACACTCTCTCGAAAACGTATTTCTGCAAAATACTATCTAAAATTATGGGTAAAGAAAGAAATAGCAAAAAATTTTGAAAATGGGGATAGGGGTGAAATTTCCGAGGGTTCCGCCCCACCCCGTTTTCCGGACCCCAAAAAGGCTTTTGTAGCATATTAGGAGGTCACTGGAATTCATTCAACGGAAAAAAAAGTTTCCAATGATTCCAGGATATGAGGTGGGGTGGGTGGGTCCGGTTTCCCACCCCACCTTTTTATCGAACAAAAATAAGGGGTTGCAGTAGATTAGGAGATCAGCGTACTTGATTCCACGCAAAAAAATCCATGTTCTTTTTTTTAGTGAAAATCGTGTGGGTGAAAGGATCAAATAATACCAAATATTTTGTCGGATCTTTTCGGTTTGAACGGCAGTTTTTATCATAATTTCTAGGTAACTAAAAAATGTTAAACTTCGTATACTGATCGAATATGTTTATAAAACATCTTTTTCTCTTGGCTTTATTGAGAAAATTCTATAGTTTGTAAGATATTTGTTGTTTTTTTCTTCAATTTCTGCAATTTCAACCAATCACTGACGGCTATTGAGGTAAAAAACATTCTGTGCCGTATGAATATGTCCCTCGTTTAAGAAACGGATTGGGTTTATTTACATTTGTGAAGAAAAAAAGATACCCTTCCCCTAACCCTAATCCTAACCCTAACCCTAAAACCGATTGAAATGCAATAGATCGATACTAAGGTCATAATTATGGGTGACAATTTCATATGACACCGCTAGAAAAAAGTGCCGTTCAACCCGTAAAGATCCATTTTGTGTATTGTAGAATTTTAACCAATTTATTGCTCGTAAATTTTGACAACAAAATCTTATATAGACCCTCTCCAAGAGTAATATGGACCCATCCCCTGTCAAAGGTCGTGTGGACCCCGGTTGAGAACCGCTGGTTTAGTCGAACAAATCGATTCTCGTACTTATTTTCTTTTAAGGTCCGGTGCTTATTCTGTTAGTCTCATTTTTTTATGGTTACGTAAACAAACCAGCACCGGTTGTCAAGCAGCAGTGGGCAAACATACACGCACACGGCAGGTTCCTTTCAGTTTCTGTTGGCCAAATTCAGTCACAAGGCGTTAGTCAGCCTGAGGCTATTGTGGGAGACACTCGCCGCACAACGGAACTGAACCCAAAACCACATGGTTGAAAAACAAACTCCTTAACCGCACAGACACGCGTGGTGAGAGTGAATCAATGAATGAAGAACGATTCTACTTTACTTTGAGAGAAGGACGTATCTGAAGCTAACTGGCGAATATAGTCATTTCAATCTTCCCCAGTATATAATCGATTGTTACGATCATAATTCAGATTGTAGAGGCAGGCGTCTGAATGCTGTTAGGGTGTCAGTTTTTACTTGCTTACGACCTGAAATATGAAACTTTCGATTTACAGACGTCAAAGGATAAAAGTGGGTCTCTTCCTGCAGTTTAGCTGCAAAAGCAAGGATATTACCAAACTTGTAAGGAAGCACTCCGTCGGTTACGACGACGAGGGTTCCGGTTGATCCGAGTCAACGGAACAGCCTGCTCGTGAAATTAACGTGTAAGTGGCTGAGCACTCCACAGACACGTGTACCCTTAACGTAGTTCTCGGGGATATTCAGCGTGACACAGAGAGTGACAAGGCCGGCCCTTTGAAATACAGGTACAACAGAAACAGGAAGTAAGAGTGAGAGAAAGTTGTGGTGAAAGAGTACAGCAGGGATCACCACCATCCCCTGCCGGAGCCTCGTGGAGCTTTTAGGTGTTTTCGCTCAATGAACACTCACAACGCCCGGTCTGGGAATAGAAACCGCGATCCTATGACTGTGAGTCCGCTGCCCTAACCACTGGGTCATTGCGCCTCCACTAGTGTTGTACCAAACTTGTACGACACTACATACAAACAATGTAGAACCAATTATACAGCGCTGCCTATGGTCCTATTTACAGTTAGCTGAAATGAGCCAGTAACAGTTTAGTAACTTGCCCATGACAACAGTGCTAGCGACGGAATGTGAATATTCAACTTCGGCTTGAAGTACGATAACCTTTGTACTCTGTGTAACGGTTAGTTCTTCGTTGTAGTCGAGCGTCACCAGTTGTAGCGGGAATGATTAAGGTGTTGTTTCCCAGTGTAACGGATTGTAAGCTGAAAGAAGAACAATAATCGAAGTTGTAAAGAGATATTTATTTACCGTTACTTTGTATATATCCAAAACCACGACGGATTGGTATGTATAACTAGTAAATGGAAAAGCATGCGAGGTAAAAAGAGTTAATTTCGGCCGGTATGTATGTACACGATCTCATATATATATATGATAATATTTATTTCTTTATTGCCCACAGAGGGGACAAACAAGGACAGACAAAGGGCTTAAGTCGGTTACATCGACCCCAGTGCGTAACTAGTACTTAATTTATCGACCCCGAAAGGATGAAAGGCAAAGTCGACCTCGGCGGAATTTGAACTCAGAACGTAACGGCAGCCAAAATACCTTTTTCTTTACTATCCACAAGGGGGCTCTTCTACCATAACATAGATCACGTGGGTCTCCCCCCGCAGCCTCCAACCTCCACAGTAGTGGCTCAAGAGCCAATACATACAGAAGCGGGGACAAGGGGGAGCTCTGGCGAACTGAACGCTCGATCGCGAACGGCTTCGAGAAGAAACCGTTCACCCGGACGACTGAGTCGATGTCGTTATACATAGCATTGATCCATCCACGGAAAGTTGGGCCCAGTCTGACCACCCGGAGGACCGCCACCAGATACCGATAGTCAACCCCATCGAATGCCTTAGACTAGTCTAAATTCACCAGTGCCGCAGCTTTGCTAGAAATTTTACCCACCCGCTCTATAGAGTAGCATATGAGGTGAAGGTTGTCGTGTATTGTCCTACCTGGGATGGTGCATGTCTGCGCCTCTCCCACCAGGTCGCCCACGACAAACCTCACTCTCTTGGCTAACACCTTGGCCAAAATCTTTAACTCTGTGTTTAGCAGAGTTATGGGCCTGAAATTATTAATGTTATCCCCCTTGCTCGGGTCTTTCCTGATCAGTGTTATTACTCCCCTGCGGACAGATATGGGAATTCTCCCGTTCTGCTACCAGTTCACGTATGCACCAGCCAGTATGTTTTCCAACAAGTTTAGCATACTCAGGGTTTTCGATGATTTTGGCTTACGCAGTTCTTGTTTTTATAACTATCCAAAACCAGCCAGAAGTATAGACATATTGTTGAGAACAATAGATTTCGTTGGCGGTCTGTTATCCCTATTCTAGCTTTTGGTAACCTAGAAGAGGTTAGGAGGGTCAAGTGGCAAAGGCATTATACTGCTAAGCGAAGGCATCTGTCACTGCTGTCACTCACAGAAAAACTATTGTTTTACCGTGAGAAAAGTGCTGTTGAACTGCTAAGTGAAATTTGGCGATCGAGGATCGAATCCATGCTATACTTGCATGAACCACTACATCTGTCATTTACAATAGAGATACCCATTCATCAGCAAGTGAATCATTAGGTACAGTTCGCATAGAAAGAATAAATTTTAAAAGTTTATGAATGTATTGTGCACTTTATTGAGTGTTGTTACGCGCGTGACATCCCGTTCCGTGGTGAAATTGTTTTGCATAAAACAGGCTCATGGTGCAAAGAGGGTTGGGTTGGGGCTAGCGTTGGCCTTATGCCAACATAGAAATCATTATTTTCTCGGAGAGAAAAAAAAAACAGTTACAGGAACTAGTTTATTTTGACTACATACTAAAACTTTACATTAAAAGCGATGGATATTGTAAAAATTATGATGATGTCTTTCTCAGGGTCATACGCTTCCTCAAGAATAGTGCTTCAATAAATGACACTACTTTAACGGGGAAATGAAACTTCGTAAGTGACATCCCTTTTTCGACTGCTGGCCCCTTTCACTAACAGGGGTTGATGCATACGCAGAATATTTTTTCATGGAACTATAATCTTGCCATAATCCTAACTGGTAGTTTTTTCAAACACTTAAGAACTTGTTAGTAACCATAGCAATAAACTCCTTTCTCGACTTCCAGCTTGGCGACCAATTTAATAAACTGAGTAGTAAACATATGCATCATCATCCTCTTAATATCGTGTTTTCTTTTGTCGTTTCTTCATATCTACCACTTTTTTAAAAAAGAAATTCTGCGGCTACATTCTATTTAGCAGAAACTCGAGAACTTCAAACCTAGGGCTTCTTAATCAGCGGCACGGCTCCTTGGGTTTTGTGTTAGAGCAGTGATGAGAATATTTAGTTCTTGTTTAACGCTTGGTCAGTATTGATCAAGCAGCAGGCTCGTCGCTAGAAATTGGTTCCTGGGAGCGCTTCAGGATATTTTGAGTGGGCACTAAGTTTTGTAAACTGTATTTTCTTGATTTGAGGGTGCACCAATGAACAATTAGGGGTAAGTGCTATTCAGTGCACTCTTTAGCGACAGGCATGTTAGTCAAACTTCAAGAAATGTATTGCAAGGAGATTTTTGTCAGCTGTATTTTCTACATCTGAGGGTGCACATTGAATAGTGAAGATGCAGTGCCGTCCAGTGACCCTACCCCCTTAGCGACGGGCATGTCGAGCAGACCAATTGGATATACGTAGTTCGTAACGGTTAAGTAGGGTCAATAAATCCATTTCTCCAGATATACCTTCGTTTTGTGGAGGTCGTATAGTGTATGGGGGTGCGGCTCGGAAGTTTGGGATCCAGTCCCCTTAGTGTTGTCTGTTTTTGTATATTACTTGGATTGAGCGCCACAGTAGTTCTTTAACGGCTATTGGCAGTAAGTGTAGCATGAGGGGAGGGGCAATAAGGGTGGTCTGCCCTAGGCGGTGCTTTTATGGTGATGTCACTTTTGGGTTTTTGCAAACTCAGGGCGCGAAACCTTTTTTCCCACGAGAGTTCCGGACCCCAGTTAATGAACTCATTTACATACAACCAAACAGAGCTCACCTTGATCTTGTTACCAAGTTTACAAACACACTCTACCAAGAAAACTCAAGACGAAGAACGGTGTTGTAAGTCGACCGATCGCCGCCAAGTTATACCTTGTTACACATTCATATGTATGTGTTTGCGTATGCCAAACTACATCTCCACTCTTGACACTATTTTGTTTGTGAACAGTACAACTGTGTGTAAAGTATATAATGTATTACTACGCTGAATGTCGTCGTCCGTGTAACATGTAAAGATAATAAACACGTAAACATAACAATGGTTTTCAATTGGTTGTCCATCCCATCAGAACCCAAACTACACACAACATACCTGATTTCAGAAGGAGACAAGTAATTAGATTTGCATCTATACCTATTATCGGATTTTGTTAGGGCCCCACATGGTAAAGATGTGGATGGGAAAAATGTGGGTAGAGGGTTATGTGTTAGCAACCCTCTCCCCATACTGTCTTACAAAGTAAAAAATAACAGAACTACGCAGATGCAGCCATGGTTGAAACAAGAACAAGAACAACAAGCATTCTTAAGAAAGAAAAGAAGCATGGACATTCCTTACCCAGGTGACCTTATCTTATCGCCCGTCACTTGTTATGCGCTCATAAATTAGTTTGGTATTTGAGCTCTGATTGGCTGTATGCAAATGAGTGCATAACTGGGGTCTGGAACTCTCGTGGGAAAAAACATTTCGCATCCCGCGCAGCACACACTCTAACTACGCCACTGCTTGTTGGTGATGTGTCTCCCAATACAATGTAAGGACTAATGAAGCTATTGGTACTGCTGTTAGTAAGGTATATGTCTGTTTTTAAGGCTTATCTGGCTCGAGTAGAAGGGGGTTCTAGTTAACAAGGGAATGAAGCCATTGAGGGAGTTTCTTTTTCGCACTTGGTTAACCTGGTAGATTTAGCTGTCAAATCTCTATCAAACCACGTACCTTGGTCTTAAAAAAAGGAAGACAAAGGGGCAATAATAAGGTACTAGATCGCGCTGGGGCAGGAAGGTTCATTTAATTTTGATGGAGAAGTGAAAGTTTACAGAAAAATTATATAAATCAGTCCTTAAATGTAGTTTTAAATAGTTACTAAATTAGTATCCCTATATGGGAAACTGAGTCAAGTTTGTCTGTTTCAGGAAATTAAGTTAACAAAAGAAGGAAGGAGTATTGTTTAATTGGAGAATTAATTAACTTTACAGGTCTTAAATAAGCTATTCGGAGAAGGTAACAATAAACAGCAGTAATGCTTATTCACAGAAAACGCTCAGTGCATGGGGATGGAAGCACTCCGTCGGTTACGACGACGAGGGTTCCGGTTGATCCGAATCAACGGAACAGCCTGCTCGTGAAATTAACGTGTAAGTGGCTGAGCACTCCACAGACACGTGCACCCTTAACGTAGTTTTCGGGGATATTCAGCGTGACACAGAGAGTGACAAGGCTGGCCCCTTGAAATACAGGTACAACAGAAACAGGAAGAAAGAGTGAGAGAAAGTTGTGGTGAAAGAGTACAGCAGGGATCACCACCATCCCCTGCCGGAGCCTCGTGGAGCTTTAGGTGTTTTCGCTCAATAAATACTCACAACGCCAGGTCTGGGAATCGAAACCGCGATCCTATGACCGCGAGTCCGCTGCCCTAACCACTGGGCCATTGCGCCTCCACGCTCAGTGCATATTACTCTCAAGAATCAATACACGAACATTTTTGAATTTTCAGTGCTGTCCCGAGGTTCCAACAGGGTTGTAGAACTAATTAGACTGTGGCCTATATACAAAATAATGAGTAATATATGTAATCTTTATTTAGTGTGCAAAATACCAAACGAAATATACATATTCTATCCAACAGCTATATAGTTCTCATTATTCGCTAGGTTACTTTTACTATCCCGAAAAGAATTCTTCAAACCTGTTAGTTATTGTAAGTAGTCGTCCTTCATGTGGAACAAACAAAAGATCAAATTACTTATGCTAATAAGGTTTACTTTCCACCTGGCTCTGTGCCAAATTTGTTTTTAGAAAAGAGAGTTGTATTCATCAAGCGAATCGAATCCAATCCATGACAAGTTCTTATTTTATTGGGTCTGAAAGGATGAAGAGCGAAGTCGGGGAAAATGCCGCTAAACATTTTTGTCCGTGGTACTTAACGATCCTGCCTGGTCAAATAATAATCGTTTCTGACACAGGTATAAGACCTGAAATTTGAAGGAGTCAGTTACGTCGATCCCAGTTGTAGTTGTTTGTTTTGTTGACCCTGGAATGATGAAAGGCAAATTTGGTCACAACAGGAATCGAACGCAGAACGTAAAGTTCCGAAAGAAATACTGCAACGATTTTGTCAATTCACACTCTAATATATGTTTCTGACATAGGCACATGGTTTGAAATTTGAAGGACGGCAACAGTCGATTGTACCAACCCTTGCACTTCACTGATATTCCATTTTATCGACCCCGGAGGCATGAAAGTCAAACCTGATCTCAACATAATTTGATCTCAGACTGAAAGGAACTTCTAAATATCTAAAAGATATTTTAACCGCCGCACTAACGATTCTGGCAAATAATTTTTTTCCTTTTTACTATAGGAACCAGGCCTGAAACGTTTGTTGGGAGAAGGCCAGTTGATTACATCAACCCAATGCTCAACTGGTACTTTATTTTATCAACACCAAAAGGATGAAGGGCAAAGTCGATCTCAGCGGAGTTTGAACACAGAACGTAAGGAGCCGGAAGAAATGCCGTTAAACATTTTGTCCGGTGCGCTGACGATTCTGTTTGCTCGCCACCTTAAATGATTTCAAATTTTTGGCACACAGCCTGTAATTTTAGTGGGAGGTAGTTACCCGATTTCGTGACCCTAGGTTTCGACTGGTATTTATTTCATCAACCCTGGAGTGATGAAAGACTAAGTTGACCCAAACGCTCAGTATTTTATCCGACCTGTTAATGAAGCTGCCACCTCACCGGCTTCCATCACCTTAGCAACACTATTGTTTCTAATATTGGCTCAAAGCCAACAATTTTAGAGGAGGGTGTAAATCGATTACATCGATCCCAGTACTCGACTGGTATTTATTTTATCAACCTCAAAAGGATTAAAGGCAAAGTCGACCTCGGTGGAATTTGAGCTCAGAACGTTGTGAGTCAGAAGAAATATCGCAAAGCATATTTTCCGAAGATCTAACGACTCTGCCACCTCACCACTTTAGTAATAATAATTCTTTCTACTATAGACACAGTGGACGCACATGGCCTAGTGGTTAGAGCAGCGGACTCGCGGTCGGGGGATAGCGGGTTCGAATCTCAGACCGGGCGATGTGTGTGTTTATGAGCGAAGCACCTAAGCTCCACGCGGCTCTGGCAGAAGGTAATGGCAAACTTCTGCTGACTCTTTTGCCACAACTTTCTCTCGCTCTTTCCTCCTGCATCTAGCAGCTCACCTACGACGGACCAGCGTCCCGTCCAGGTGAGGAGCCTATACGCCAAGGAAACCGGGAAACCGAAACCGGCCCTTATGAGCCAGGCACGGGTCGAGATGGAACAAACAACAACTATAGGTACAGGGCCTGAGTTTTATTTTGGCGGGGGAATAGTTGATTACATCGACTCCAGTGCTCAGCTGGTACTTGTTTAATCGATCCCGAAAGGATCAAAGACAAAGTCGACTTCGGCAGGGTTTGGACTCAGAATATAAAGACGGATGTAGAGTCCCTAAGCATTTTCCCGGCGTGCTATCGATTTTGATTGCTCGCTAATAATAACGATAGTCCTTATTACTAAAGACACAAGGCCCGAAATTTGGGGGAAGGGAGCAGTCGATTACATCGACCCCGAAAGGATAAAAGGTAAAGTCGACCTCGACAGGATTTGAACCCAAAACGTAAAGACGGACGAAATGCCGTGCTAACGATTTTGCCAGCTCGACCACAAAGACTGCAAAAAGCATTTAGGGCAATGTGAAAACAAAGGATAACGGGAATAGTAACAACAGAAGAATTACAACAAAATTCTCCATTTGAGTGGGGACACTTCTCGGGTTGACCAAGGAACTCCCACAGACAAAGAAACACTGGTGATGCTGTAGCTTCAGTGTATGACTGAGCATAATTAGTCACCGAATTCCCAATTCTCCACGCAGTGGATGTCGATATCTAATGTGCCGTCCGACCAGTGGAACACATCCTCTCTAAAGCAGACGAGAAAGTACTCCATTCTGGTCAGTCGTGAAAGAAGGCAAAGCACGCTGATCAGGAGATAATAGATGAATGCAATGTAGATATTTATCCCCGCTTCGGACCTTTCAGTGATAGTTTCCTCTCGGCCTATTTCTAAGTGAAACTGCCCACCCTGCTCATCACCTCTTCCCAGTTCTTGTCCATTTGGAGGTCTGAACCAAATCAAAATTTGAGCAATAAAACTAGTCCATCCAGTGCCCACACCACGCTGTCACAAAGTTTATTGCAAGAAGGGGGCGTGCATGAATACGACAAGCCCCCCACTGTTGTAATAGTGCAGGAGTTCCATGTTTTATAACGGCTATTCACCGCAACCGTTCTCCGCCGTCAACTGTCGTGGGCTTCTTGTCATTGAACTAGAGTGCGGAACGGTTAGGTCTGTCACTTTTTGAGAGGCCGTTGTATCATGCTGAACTCTCCCTGACTATGATGAGTAATACAAGAGAGTCGAATTTGTGTCTTCTTAATTTGACCCGAGTCGTATTGTCATTCAGTTTTGTCGACTTTTCAGTACAGGTGAGGTGAAATAAACATCGGAGATGGTTTTGTCCAATGCAGAAATTGCAGGAGATAGCCAGAGGTATTGCAAGATCTTCTTCTGAAGCCACCGCAAAGTCGGGAGCTCTTCGTATTTTCGACAGGTATCTCAAGATCACAGGCATTTCGTCCCTTAGCCTGTACGCTTCACCAGAATGAATCAGGGAGGACTAAATTAGTATCCGTTGGCAGAAGGGTTCCACCTTCAGACTCTGGTCAAGCACAGGGACTGTGAACTGCTTCCATCTGCCATGTCTTTTCTTTTGGTGGTTTTCTTTAGTTGCTTGTGTTTTAGACCATTCTTTTGCAAAAAGTAGCACACCGATGCGGCTGGTTTGAATAGGGAGTGAGGCCGAACGCCATCCGTTGAGAAGCTGCGTTGACCAAGTCCTGATATTTGATTTGCTTTAGCCGATGAGAAATGTCGAGTCAGTTTTCCCAGGGCACCGTAAGTTTAACCACGATTATTGTTATCTAGACAATAATTTCTTAAACGTGAAGTTAGTCCAGTGCGTGCTACATTCGTGGAGGCGCAATGGCCCAGTTGTTAGAGCAGCGGACTCGCGGTCATAGGATTGCGGTTTCGATTCCCAGACCGGGCGTTGTGAGTGTTTATTGACCGAAAACACCTAAAAGCTCCACGAGGCTCCGGCAGGGGATGGTGGTGATCCATGCTGTACTCTTTCACCACAACTTTCTCTCACTCTTACTTCCTGT
Organism: Octopus sinensis; assembly: GCF_006345805.1. Classification (NCBI taxonomy): domain Eukaryota; kingdom Metazoa; phylum Mollusca; class Cephalopoda; order Octopoda; family Octopodidae; genus Octopus; species Octopus sinensis. The sequence goes on from NC_042997.1 coordinate 43,976,266, forward strand.
TTCTGTTGTACCTGTATTTCAAAGGGCCGGCTTTGTCGCTTTCTGTGTCACGCTGAATATCCCCGAGAACTACGTTAAGGGTACACGTGTCTGTGGAGTGCTCAGCCATTTGCACGCTAATTTCACGAGCAGGCCGTTCCGTTGATTCGGATCAACCGGAACCCTCGTCGTCGTAACCGACGGAGTGCTTCTATCCAGTATTTTAGATGGTGTTTGTCGTCGTTTAGCCACTTAATATCAAACCTGGATGAAAAACCTATACAAGCAAGGTTGTAACTTAAACACGTTTATTGTGGCCACACGTATATACAAAATGGGATGATGAATAGAATGGTTGGTGTGTAAAGGCCATAGTCTTCTGTGCTATGCTCCTCTCTGCAAAGCTGGCCTGTGGCATAATATAGAGGCAGTGAAGTTGTGTCCGTCCTCATAGCTTGCGTGTCAGCGCAGAAAAAGAGGGAGATGAAGTCACTCGTCTGAATCTTAATGTTGTGTAACGCCCTCTATATCTGTATAGCCAGTTTGTTTACCCGCCGTGAAGGTGGGTAATGCGCCCACAGTATAAATATTTTCATTAGCATACATACTTCTTGTTTTTTTCCCTCTGAAACTAACATTATTCAATTTCTTTAGTTCTATTTAAGTGTGCGGACACTGTTGGAAATAGCTCAAGTTCTAGTCTCTAACAAAGTCGGTATTCGAACTTCTTCAAACCTCAAACAGAAGACGGTATTGTTGCGTCACTTCTA